>NC_139907.1:6901362-7318862 GCF_905171665.1 Trachurus trachurus | reverse complement strand
GCAGGTGACGGTGTGACCCTTGAGCCCCTCTGTCATATCCAGCACCACCCTCATCCCCTGGTTAAATTCAGATTTGCCATCCGCTTTGCCCGTGTACATCTGCAGTCTCCAGGCGTAGGATGTTTTGACATCGCAGGTTGCCCAGATCTTTATCCCGTACTTGGCCGGCTTTTTGGGCATGTACTGCCTGAAGCCGCACTTGCCTCTGAATGGGACGAGCTGTTCATCCACGCAGACTTCCACGTCTGGGTTGAACAGCAGCGGCAGGCGCTGCGTCCACATGTCCCAGACTGTGCGGAAAGCAGCCAGCTTGTCGTGGCGGCGTCGGAATCGGGTTTTCTTGTCATCAAAGTGTATATGGCGGCTGATCTCGTGAAATCTGTCATTGGACATCGTGGCCCGGAAAACGCTCCGTCCCGATTTCGTATTCCACAGGCTGCGGGTTGATTCATTCTTGGACCTGTACACACCGGACAAGACGAGCAGCCCCACATAAGCCTGCATTTCCATTACGTCCACATCTCGCCACTCTCCCTTTGATCTACTCCCGTGCAGGTTTGTCATGTCCACAATGTGCTCAAGGATTTCATCCGTCAGCAGCAGCGCAAAGCTGGACGCAGGGTCGTTGATTCGGGCGATGGCATAGTGTGTCGGTCCCGGGGTCATACCTCTGGCTGCTGGGATGTAGCGGAACGTCTCATCATCTGTAGGAGACCACACAATTTTTTTATGTTTAGAGGTCCAACCCGCCGCGGCTGCTGCATCCTCCTCCTCCTCCTTCACCTCTTCATCGAGCTTCGCCGCTGCTTCGCGCAGCTCCGCCGCTGCATCATGGATCTCGTCTTCGTCCTCCTCATCTCCAGATGTGTCGGTGCTGCTGGACTCCAGCTGATCTGTTCTCACCCCGTCCGACTCACAATCAGATATCTCGGGGGAGGTTAATACGGAGTCATCCTCGTAGTCAATGTCCATGCCATTTTCCAGAGCTATCGGGGAGCTCTCCTCGGTGTTGTTCTCTTGTTCCTCCATTTTCAAAATGACTCCGCCCACCTACTGCACATGCTTATAACCCACGGCTGCAGGGGTGTGTGTGTGTGTGTGTGTGTGTGTGTGTGTGTGTGTGTGTGTGTGTGTGTGTGTGTGTGTGTGTGTGTGTGTGTGTGTGTGTGTGTGTGTGTGTGTGTGTGTGTGTGTGTGTGTGTCTGCACGATCTATTGTATCTGACGAGAACCAGAAAAAAGACCTTTATTATTGTTGTTGTTGTTATTATTATTATTATTAATTCTCGCTGCAGCGTTTGCATGAACTACCTAAGTGAGAACCAAAAAATGCTCAATGCTCCAACAATAAAAGACCAAATAGGCCCTCGATAAAAGCTTGATACAGCAATCAATAAAAAAAGTCAAATTTTGTTTTGGTTAATTTCAGTAGCAGGCAAAGACTAGGGCACCCTTGCAGAAGACAGCCAATAGTTTGAATTTTTCCCTGTTTGTTTTGAATGGGAAAACACAGAAAGCGCCATCTGTTGGGCAAAAACAAAATTAAAAAAGTGAAAGTTAGAATCGAAAATGAAATAGCTAGCCCAACCCAAAAATGAAATGCATTAGTTTATTATCTTGCTCGGAGTGTAAGCACAAGGCACGTGGACGTTAATATCTGAATAATAGATCATTATAACAGATGCAAATGTATGCAGCTTTCTAAGTGTTTCAGCTGGTTGAGATGGTCATGGGGGAGCTGGAGCTTATCACAGGTGATTTAGGGCAGGAGGCGGGGTACAACCCTGGACAGGTCACAGGTCACCCACAGGGCCAACATACAGACAGACAACCAGCACACTGCCATTCTTTAGAGTTGCTAATGCATGTTTTTAGGTCTGTGGGATGAAGCCGGACAGAACCCAAGCATTATTTTTAGGTTTATATAGCACCATTTATTGTTTTAATTGTTGCTATTGTTTTATTAGATGTTAACTTTGATTTTATGCAGTATTTCCATTTTTTTTTTCATTTTAATCACTTTTTAGTGATAGTTTTTAGGTGTGTGAATGTATGCAAATGTGTGTTTGTATAAGTGTAAATGTCCTCTCTGTTTATAGAACTTTGAGCTGCTTCCTGTAAGTGCTCTACAAATAAAGTTTGATTGATTGAACATGCAAAGTCCACACAGAAGGACTGCTTATACACATTTGTCCCATATGACAATAATATTAATATTTTTCCCCCCACTTTATTTATTTATTCATTTATTTGTTTGTTTGGTTGAATAGGACGGTGCACGTTAATGGACATAAGAACATGTAAATATGCCGGATTGTAGCAGGATGCTGGTTTCGTCCATAATCCCAATAAAACCAGTTCAAAACAGTTCAGATTTAAACAGGTTTAAAAACCCCAAAGTATAATTATGATTTGATTTCAGGCTGAAGTAGCTTTAAAGGACTGACCTGTTTAACCCTTTGAAGGCCAGAATGTTTACACAACTCCTCAATGATTAGCAGCAACATTGGCTTTGATGCATCATTATTTTTTTGTGTATTGGCAGATTAAATTTAATACTTGCCTATGATTTTCAGTACACATACCCAATGCTCATTACCCTGTAAATAAAAAAATACATACTTTCAGTTTGAACAAGAAAAACATTTATTTTGAATAGACAAACTCTGAATAATGAACAATGACAGATAAACATTGATACAGACATGGGGCACATTTGGTTATGTTGTTGGGGATGGGGAGAGGCTGAGACAGGGAGTAGGCAAAAGAGAGGTAGAGAGTGAGAGAGCTTATGTGTCAGTGTGAGAGTCCAGCTCAGGTGCGGCATCGGCTGCAGATGGCCAGGCAGTGTTCTTTGCATGTAAACTTCCCACATTTGATGCAGGTCCTGACCATTTTTCTCTTTTTCTCCGGGCAAACGTTGCACTGCTTCCTCGGGGACTTACTGGGAGAGAGTAGGGTAACAGCCACAGGTGCAGCACTCTGCATATGGACCACTTTTTCTGGAGTTGCATCGGCGGGGGGAAGTCGCTCCCTCCTCTTGATGTGTGGAGTCACCAGCATTTCCCCCACCTCTTCATTGTACAGCCTCCTCCTGTATGCTTTCTGCTTCTGCCAGGACGGATCGACGGATGTCCACAGGACGAAGGCGTTGTAAAGCGAGACGTCAATGATGTTGTGGAAGAGAGCCAATGGCCACCGCTTTGTTATCCTCCTGCAGGAGTAGTTGCCAACACACTAATGTAGAAAAAAAACACAAAACATCAATAAATATACACATAAGAATAAATAAATGTGTGTATTGTTTTTTTGTTTTGTTTTGTTTATTAAGATCCCCATTAGCTTTTGCGAGGCAGCAGCTATTCTTCCTGGGGTCTTTCATTTAATAAGTGACAAATACAAACGATCAACAAACAACACATGCTTAATACATAAAAACAAAAATACATACAGAAAACACATACTTAATACATACACATACAAACAAAACATCCAAGACGAACACCTAACAGCTCCTACATTGAATCACTACACACCCTGCCACACAAGGATACCAAAGACCCAATTTACAGATTTATTCTAATGGTTAAAATTACGATCCAAATAATAATCTCTTAGTTTCATTTTAAAACTAACAATGTTTCTTTGTTGTATAATCCGGAAGGGCATTCCACTCTTTCATAGCTCCATATAATACTGTACAGTGTACATTGAGAAAGTGCCCCGGGTAAAATAAAATAACCTCCAGCAACATTTCGAGTTGCGTAATTATGTATGTCTGAAATAAAAGATAATTTTCTATTTATTTATTTTTAAATGTGGCATTTTAGTTGTTATGATACCAATTCCAAGAATTACCATCAACAAATATGATAATCTGTGTTTAACATCCAGCCAACCTAGACTGGCATGCATTTGACAAGTATTCGACCTTATTCCACAAGTGCAACAAGTGCTGCTTTGTTTTGTATAAGTTGCAGTTTTCTGATGTTGGTTGTAACTTGTGCGTAATAGCGCTTGTACCTGATCAAGGGTGTCGACGCCTCCTTTGCATTTGTTGTAGTCTGTGATGATGACGGGCTTTTTCTTGTCATCGTCGTTGATGACCGGATTGCGGTGTTTAGTGCTCAGGAGCAGCACGTTCCTGCCCCGCCGTTGGACGTAAGACACCAGCGTGTGGGTCTGCGTAAAGGCAAACACGGAAGAGAGGACCGGTCTCGCTTTCAGCTTGAGGATATTCGGGGGAAGCTCGGGCTTGTTGTGGCGAATTGTGCCAACCAGGGCCATTTTCCTGGCGAGCAGCTCATCTGACAGCGCGAAGGAGGTGAAGAAGTTGTCGCAGGTGACGGTGTGACCCTTGAGTCCGTCTGTCATATCCAGCACCACTCTCATCCCCTGGTTAAATTCAGATTTGCCATCTGCTTTGCCCGTGTACATCTGCAGTCTCCAGGCGTAGGATGTTTTGACATCGCAGGTTGCCCAGATCTTTATCCCGTACTTGGCCGGCTTTTTGGGCATGTACTGCCTGAAGCTGCACTTGCCTTTGAATGGGACGAGCTGTTCATCCACGCAGACTTCCACGTCTGGGTTGAACAGCAGCGGCAGGCGCTGCGTCCACATGTCCCAGACTGTGCGGAAAGCAGCCAGCTTGTCGTGACTGCGTCGGAATCGGGTTTTCTTGTCATCGAAGCGTATATGTCGGTTGATCTCGTGAAATCTTTTCTGGGACATCGTGGCCCGGAAAACGCTCCGTCCCGATTTCGTATTCCACAGACTGAGGGTTGATTCATGTTTGGACCTGTACACACCCGACAAGACGAGCAGCCCCACATAAGCCTGCATTTCCATTACGTCCACATCTCGCCACTCTCCCTTTGATCTACTCCCGTGCAGGTTTGTCATGGCCACAACGCGCTCAAGGATTTTATCCGTCAGCAGCAGCGCAAAGCTGGACGCAGGGTCGCTGATTCGGACGACGGCATATTGTGTCGGTCCCGGGGTCAAACCTCTGGCTGCTGGTACATAGCGGAACGTCTCATCATCTGTAGGAGACCACACAATTTTTTTATGTTTTGAGGTCCATCCCGCCGCTGCTGCTGCATCCTCCTCTTCCTCCTTCACCTCTTCATCCAGCTCCGCCGCTGCTTCGCGCAGCTCCGCCGCTGCGTCTTGGATCTCGTCTTCGTCCTCCTCATCTCCAGATGTGTCGGTGCTGCTGGACTCCAGCTGATCTGTTCTCACCCCGTCCGACTCACAATCAGATATCTCGGGGGAGGTTAATACGGAGTCATCCTCGTAGTCAATGTCCATGACATTTTCCAGGGCTATCAGGGAGCTCTCCTCGGTGTTGTTCTCTTGTTCGGCCATTTTCAAAATGGCTACTATGCCCAGGGTGCGATTTGCCGGGGGTGGGGGGCCCCAAACCAAGGCTAAAATCATCCTCTGCCAACAGTTTGTGCTCATGTTTTTTTCTGTGCATGACAGTCAAATAAAGGGGAACATATAACAATAATGGAAACACAAGTAAAGTGCCACAAAATTACACTTGAGTGAATAAACTTTAGTCACTCCTCACATTCATTCAGTAAACAAGCCTGTATACACCCACCTACTGCACATGCTTATAACCCACGGCTGCAGCTGTGTGTGTGTGTGTGTGTGTGTACCTGCATGATCTAGCCTATTTATTCTATCTGAACAAGAACCAGAACAAAGACCTTTATTATTAACACACACACACACACACACACACACACACACACACACACACACACACACACACACACACACACACACACACCTCATGTAACACCTAAACCGTGTTTTTTTGTTTTTTTAAATGCTCATGGTTTCCAACAATAAAAGACCAAATAGGCCCTAGATAAAAGCTCGATACGGCAATCAATAAAATTAAAAAAAAGTTTTGGTTCATTTCAGTAGCAGGCAAAGACTAGGGCACCCTTGCAGAAGACAGCCAGGAGAATTTTGTCCCTGCTTGTTTTGAATGGGAATACAAAGGAAGCGCCATCTGTTGGACAAAAATAAAATTCAAAAAGTAAAAGTTATAGTCCAAATCAAATCAAATCAAATCAGCTTTATTTATATGGCACTTTTCATACATTGAAGTAACACAAAGTGCCTCACAGAGGATCAAAACAAAACAAAACAATACAAAAAACAGTATGAAAACCCCAAACCTCCCACCCCCACAAATATACACACAGATACATAATTACATACACTCTCACGTACATAGGACAGACATACATACCCACACACACAAACATTCACACACCCACACACATAAACTAGCTGTCGCTGAGGAGACATAGCTGTCGCTGAGGAGACATGGCTGAAACAAAATGAAATCTTAGCATAAAGGAATGCATTAGTTTATTATCTTGCACGGAGTATCAAAGTACAAGGCACTGATTGTAAACAGTGAACCCTTTATAATACAGCCCGCTACCCTGTAGTTACTGGGTAACTCCAGGACAACTACAGTGTAGTTACACACTGTAGTGGCTATTTGTCCTCAGTGTCAATAATCAAAAACTCAAAAATATCAAAACTGTAATAAACAAAATCAAATCAAACGGCCACTGAGACACCTAGGGAGTGAATTTACGCAGGATAAACAAAGTCCATTGTCCAGGCAAAAAATGAACATTCTCAGGTTTATTCTCCACTGGCAAACAAACAAACAAAGAACAATGGCCCTTTGCCGCCTCTCTTGCCCTGGTAAAAAACCATCAGCCCTCCCAGGTGCCTGGCTCACCTGTGTCTGCCTACCCATATGTAAACTCACCAGCACTCCAGCTACCCAGTACCTTCAAAATAAAAGCATGGTTCAAATACCCAAATTGGCTCAATCAATATTAAATATCATACGCAAACTGAAGGTGTATTCCCCAAAACTAAACCACAAAAAATAACTAAATAATAAGTGATTAAATAATACAAAAGTGACAAATAGCTCCGACACACACTAAGGAGGGGATAACAGTGCTCAGGGAAATTAAGATCTACTTAGACACTAATTACATTACTGTACTTAGAGTTTATGGATGACCAGCCAACCTGTTATTGGCCAATTCTCATACTCTATACCCATTTCTCAATATTCCAAACCATACAATTAATTAATGAATAATACATCTCTGGAATAGGGGTGACATTTCCCTGCTGACTCTTAGGGGGAAAAAAAAGATTGTAACAATTGTGCTCATATTGTACAGTAGGCTATTTAATTTCTACCTGGAAGTTAAAATGATTGGTGGGAAATGACCAGGAGTTACACTCGCTTACACTCAAGTCGCGGGCTGTATTATGTAGTGTTACCATTTTTTCCCCACTTTATTTGTTGTTTGTTTGTTTGAGTGGGACAGTGCATGTTAATCGACATAAGAACATGTAAATATGCCGGATTATAGCAGGATGCTAGTTTCCGTCTATAGTCCCCATAACAAAAACAGTTCAAAAGAGGTCAGGTTTAGACTGAGCAGGTTTAAACAGGTCAGTCCTTCAAGCTACTTCAGCCTGAAATCAAATAATTATACTTTGAGGTTTTTAACCCTTTGAAGGCCAGAATGTTTACACAAATCCTCAATGATTTGCGGCAACTTTGGTTTTGATGCATCATTATTTTTTTGTGTATTGGCAGATTACATTTAATACTCTTAGCCTATAATGATGATGATTTTCAGTACACACACACACACACGTGCTTATTACCCTGTAAATAAAAAATACATACTTTCAGTTTGAACAAGAAAAACGTTTATTTTGAAAAGACAAACTCTGAATAATGAACACTGACAGATAAACATTGATAAAGACACGGGGCACATTTGGTTATGTTGTTGGGGATGGGGAGAGGCTGAGACGGGGAGTATGAAAAAGAGAGGTAGATAGAGAGAGAGAGAGCTATTTGTGTCTGAGAGTGAGAGTCCAGCTCAGGTGTAGCAGCCGTTGCAGACGAACAGGCTGTGTTCTTTGCATGTAAACTTCCCACATTTGATGCAGGTCCTGTCGCTTTTTCTCCTTTTCTCCTGGCAAAAGTTGCACTGCTTCCTCGGAGATTTACTGGGAGAGAGGCCAACATCCACAGGTGCAGCACTCCGCCTATTGACCACTTTTTCTTGAGCTGCGGCAGCGCGGGTAAGGCGCCCCCTGCTCTTGATGGGTGGGGTGACTGCAGCTGCGGGGGAAAGGCGCTCCTTTTTCGGGGTGACCGCAGCGTCGGGGGAAAGGCGCCCCCTCCTCTTGATGGGTGGGGTGACTGCAGCTGCGGGGGAAAGGCGCTCCTTTTTCGGGGTGACTGCAGCGTCGGGGGAAAGGCGCCCCCTCCTCTTGATGGGGGTGACTGCAGCGGTGGGGGGAAGGCGCTCCTTCCTCGGGGTGACTGCAGCGGCGGGGGGAAGGCGCCCCCTCCTCTTGATGTGTGGAGTCACCAGCATTTCCCCCACCTCTTCATTGTAAAGCCTCCTCTTGTATGCTTTCTTCTGCTGCCAGGACGGATCGACGGATCTCCACAGGACGAAGCCGTTGTAAAGCGAGACGTCAATGATGTTGTGGAAGAGAGCCAATGGCCACCGGCTTGTTTTCCTCCTGCAGGAGTAGGTGCCAACACACTAATGGAGAAAAGAAACACAAAACATGAATACATTACACATAATTAATAAAAGTGTATTGTAACTCGTGCGTAATGGCGCTTATACCTTATCAAGGGTGTCGACACCTCCTTTGCATTTGTTGTAGTCTGTGATGATGACGGGCTTTTTCTTGTCATCGTCGTTGATGTCCGGATTGCGGTGTTTAGTGCTCAGGAGCAGCACGTTCTTGCCCCGCCGTTGGACGTAAGACACCAGCGTGTGGGTCTGCGTAAAGGCAAACACGGAGGAGAACATAGGTCTCGCTTTCACCTGGTGGATATTCGGGGGAAGCTCGGGCTTGTTGTGGCGAATGGTGCCAACCAGGGCCATTTTCCTGGCGAGCAGCTCCTCTGACAGCGCGAAGGAGGTGAAGAAGTTGTCGCAGGTGACGGTGTGACCCTTGAGCCCGTCTGTCATATCCAGCACCACTCTCATCCCCTGGTTAAATTCAGATTTGCCATCTGCTTTGCCCGTGTACATCTGCAGTCTCCAGGCGTAGGATGTTTTGACATCGCAGGTTGCCCAGATCTTTATCCCGTACTTGGCCGGCTTGCTGGGCATGTACTGCCTGAAGCTGCACTTGCCTCTGAATGGGACGAGCTGTTCATCCACGCAGACGTCCACGTCTGGGTTGAACAGCAGCGGCAGGCGCTGCGTCCACATGTCCCAGACTGTGCGGAAAGCAGCCAGCTTGTCGTGGCGGCGTCCTTCTCGGGTTTTCTTGTCATCGAAGTGTATATGTCGGTTGATCTGGTGAAATCTTTTTTCGGACATCGTGGCCCGGAAAACGCTCCGTCCCGATTTCGTATTCCACAGACTGTTGGTTGATTCATTCCTGGACCTGTACACACCCGACAAGACGAGCAGCCCCACATAAGCCTGCATTTCCATTACGTCCACATCTCGCCACTCTCCCTTTGATCTCCTCCCGTCCAGGTTTGTCATGTCCACAATGTGCTCAAGGATTTCATCCGTCAGCAGCAGCGCAAAGCTGGACGCAGGGTCGTCGATTCGGCATACGGCATAGTATGTCGGTCCCGGGATCAAACTTCTGGCTGCTGGGACGTAGCGGAACGTCTCATCATCTGTAGGAGACCACACAATTTTTTTATGTTTTGAGATCCAACCCGCCGCTGCTGCTGCATCCTCCTCCTCCTCCTTCTTCACAGTTTCATCCAGCTTCGCCGCTGCTTCATGCACCTCGTCTTCGTCCTCCTCATCTCCAGATGTGTCGGTGCTGCTGGACTCCAGCTGGTCTGTTCTCACCCCGTCCGACTCACAATCAGATATCTCGGGGGAGGTTAATACGGAGTCATCCTCGTAGTCAATGTCCATGACATTTTCCAGAGCTATCGGGGAGCTCTCCTCGGTGTTGTTCTCTTGTTCTTCCATTTTCAAAATGACTCCGCCCACCTACTGCACATGCTTATAACCCACGGCTGCAGGTGTGTGTGTGTGTGTGTGCGTGTGCGTGTGTGTGTATGTGTGTGTGTGTGTGTGTGTGTGTGTGTGTGTGTGTGTGTGTGTGTGTGTGTGTGTGTGTGTGTGTGTGTGTGTGTGTGTGTGTGTGTGTGTGTGTGTGTGTGTGTGATCTGTATCTGAACGAGAGCCAGAACAAAGCCCTTTATCAATATTATCATCGTCATCATAATTATTATTTCTCGCTGCAGCGTTTGCATCGACTACCTGAGCGAGAACCAATAAAAGGTTCGGATTCATGCCCGTGGGCAGATTTGCTGTACAGTGAATTACTCATGCATGCATACATGCCACAGACACACACACAAACTGCATGTAACACCTAAACCGTGATTTAAAACAAAAAAAAAAGCTCAATGCTCCAACAATAAAAGACCAAATAGGCCCTCGATAAAAGCTCGATACAGCAATCAATTAAAAAAAAGTCAAATTTGTTTTGGTTAATTTCAGTAGCAGGCAAAGACTAGGGCACCCTTGCAGAAGACAGCCAGGAGTTTGAATTTTTTCCTGCTTGTTTTGAATGGGAATAAAAGGAAGCGCCATCTGTTGGACAGAAATAAAATTTAAAAAGTTAAAGAGTCCAAAATGAAATCTTAACCTAAAGGAATGCATTAGTTTATTATCTTGCACAGAGTATCAAAGTACAAGGCACTGATGCACTTTAATGTCTGACAATAATATATCATTTTATGACAGATGCAAATGTGTGTATGCAGCTTAAGTGTGTCAGCTGGTTGAGATGGTCGTGGGGGAGCTGGAGCTTATCTCAGCTGATTTATAGAGCAGATGGCGGGGTACAACCCTGGACAGGTCACAGGTCACCCACAGGGTCAACATACAGACAGACAACCATTCACACTCCCATTCACACCTTCGGGCAATTTAGAGTTGCTAATTAACTTAACCTGCATGTCTTTGGTCTGTGGGATGAAGCCGGAATGAACCCAAGTTTTTGAATGTGTGAATGTATGCAAATGTGTGTTTGTACGTGTAAATGTCCTCTGTTTATTTTTCTTTTGTAGAGCACTTTGAGCTGCTTCCTGTATGTAAAGTACTCTACAAATATTGATTGATTGATTGATTGATTGATTGATTGATTGATTGATTGATTGATTGATTGATTGATTGATTGATTGATTGATGCAAACTCCACACAGAAAGACTGCTTTAAACATTTGTCCCCAACGACAAAAAACTGCTATAAAAATGTAATACATTAATATTTTTTCCACTTTAAACAGGTCAGTCATTTAAAACTAGGCTACTTTAGCCTGAAATATACATATCAAATAATAATTATACTTTGTGATTTTTAACACTTTGAAGGCCTGTATGTTTACACAACTCCTCAATGATTAGTAGCAACATCGGTTTTGATGCATAATTATTTTTTTGTGCATTGGCAGATTAAATGTAATACTCCTAGCCTATAATTATGATGATTTTAGTACACACACACACACACACACACACACACACACACACGCACACACACACACACACACACACAAAATGCTTATTACCCTGGCATAAATAATAAAAAAAAAAAAACGAGATCAGTTTGAACAAGAAAAACATTTATTTTGGAAAGACAAACTCTGAATGAACACTGACAGATAAACATTAATAAGGCACAGGGCACATTTGGTTATGTTGTTGGGGATGGGGAGAAGCTGAGACGGGGAGTAGGCAAAAGAGAGGTAGAGAGTGAGATATAGAGAGAGAGCTATGTGTCTGAGTGTGAGAGTCCAGCTCAGGTGTAGCAGCCGCTGCAGACGGACATGCCGTGGTCTTTGCATGTAACCTTCCCACATTTGATGCAGGTCCTGTCGATTATTCTCCTTCTCACCTTGCAAAGGTTGCACTGCTTCCTCTTACACTTATTGGGAGAGAGGCCAACAGCCACAGGTGCAGCACCCTGGATATTGGCCACAATTTCTGCAGCTGCGGCGTTGCGGGGAAGGCTCCCCCTCCTCTTGATGTGTGGGGTCACCAGCATTTCCCCCACCTCTTCAATGTAAAGCCTCCTCCTGTATGATTTCTTCCGCTGCCAGGACGGCTGGACGGATCTCCACAGGACGAAGGCGTTGTAAAGCGAGACGTCAATGATGTTGTGGAAGAGAGCCAATGGCCACCGGAGTGTTTTCCTCCTGCAGGAGTAGGCGCCAACACACTAATGGAGAAAATTAAATTAAATAAAAACATTAATACAATTTCCAAGTATTCTTTCTCACCAATAAGAATAAATGCATGTGTAACTCGTGCGTAATACCGCTTACCTTATCAAGGTTGTCGACACCTCCTTTGCATTTGTTGTAGTCTGTGATGATGACGGGCTTTTTCTTGTCATCGTCGTTGATGTCCGGATTGCGGTGTTTAGTGCTCAGGAGCAGCACGTTCCTGCCCCGCCGTTGGACGTAAGACACCAGCGTGTGGGTCTGCGTAAAGGCAAAGACGGAGGAGAGGACCGGTCTCGCTTTCAGCTTGAGGATATTCGGGGGAAGCTCGGGCTTGTTGTGGCGAATTGTGCCAACCAGGGCCATTTTCCTGGCGAGCAGCTCCTCTGACAGCGCGAAGGAGGTGAAGAAGTTGTCGCAGGTGACGGTGTGACCCTTGAGTCCGTCTGTCATATCCAGCACCACTCTCATCCCCTGGTTAAATTCAGATTTGCCATCTGCTTTGCCCGTGTACATCTGCAGTCTCCAGGCGTAGGATGTTTTGACATCGCAGGTTGCCCAGATCTTTATCCCGTACTTGGCCGGCTTTTTGGGCATGTACTGCCTGAAGCCGCACTTGCCTCTGAATGGGACGAGCTGTTCATCCACGCAGACTTCCACGTCTGGGTTGAACAGCAGCGGCAGGCGCTGCGTCCACATGTCCCAGACTGTGCGGAAAGCAGCCAGCTTGTCGTGGCGGCGTCCTTCTCGGGTTTTCTTGTCATCGAAGCGTATATGGCGGGTGATCTCGTGAAATCTTTTATGGGACATCGTGGCCGAGAAAATGCTCCGTCCCGATTTCTCATTCCACAGACTGAGGGTTGATTCATGTTTGGACCTGTACACACCGGACAAGACGAGCAGACCCACAAAAGCCTGAATTTCTATTACGTCCACATCTCGCCACACTCCCTTTGATCTACTCCCGTGGAGGTTTGTCATGGCCACAACGTGCTCAAGGATTGTATCCGTCAGCAGCAGCGCAAAGCTGGACGCAGGGTCGTTGATTCGGGTGACGGCATATTGTGTCGGTCCCGGGGTCAAACTTCTGGCTGCTGGGACGTAGCGGAACGTCTCATTATCTGTGGGAGACCACACAATATTTTTATGTTTTGAGGTCCAACCCGCCGCTGCTGCTGCTGCATCCTCCTCCTCCTTCTTCACCGCTTCATCCAGCTCCGCCGCTGCTTCATGCACCTCGTCTTCGTCCTCCTCATCTCCAGATGTGTCGGTGCTGCTGGACTCCAGCTGATCTGTTCTCACCCCGTCCGACTCACAATCAGATATCTCGGGGGAGGTTAATACGGAGTCATCCTCGTAGTCAATGTCCATGACATTTTCCAGGGCTATCAGGGAGCTCTCCTCGGTGTTGTTGTCTTGTTCTTCCATCTTCAAAATGGCTCCGCCTACCTACTGCACATGCTTATAACCCACGGCTGCAGCAGTGCGTGTGTGTCTGTGTGTGTGTAACTGCATGATCTGTATCTGAACGAAAGCCAGAACAAAGCCCTTTATCAATATTATCATCACCATCGTCATCATAATTATTATTAGGCTATTATTTCTCGCTGCAGCGTTTGCATAGACTACCTGAGCGAGAACCAATAAAAGGTTCGGATTCATGTTACTTTATTCATGCCCGTGGGCAGATTTGCTGTACAGTGAATTACTCATGCATGCTTACATGCCACAGACACACACAAAAACCGCATGTAACACCTAAACCGTGATTTAAAAAAAGAAAGAAAAAAAAGCTGAATGTTCCAACAATAAAAGACCAAATAGGCCCTAGATAAAACCTCGATACAACAATCAATTAAAAAAAAAAAGTCAAATTGTGTTTTGGTTCGTTTCAGTAGCAGCTGACTAGGGAACCCTTGCAGAAGACAGCCGAGAGTTTGAATTTTTTTCCTGCTTGATTTGAATGGGAATACAAAGGAAACGCCATCTGTTGGACAAAAATAAAATTCAAAAAGTAACATAAAGGAATGCATTAGTTTATTATCTTGCGCAGAGTATCAAAGTACAAGGCACCGATGCACTTTAATATCTGACAATAATAGATCATTATAACAGATGCAAATGTATGCAGCTTTCTAGTGTTTCAGCTGGTTGAGATGGTCATGGGGGAGCTGGAGCTTATCTCAGCTGGGGCAGGAGGCGGGGTACAACTCTGGACAGGGCACAGGTCACCCACAGGGCCAACATACAGACAGACAACCATTCACACTCCCATTCTTTAGAGTTGTTAATTAAAGCAGAAGTAAGCAGAATGTTTGTGTTAATATAAGTCTTCAATAGTTACTATATCTTCCGACAGCAATCACTTCAATAGAGTGTTTGGTCCGTAACACGGGTCTGTCAGTCACTCTGCTCTGCTGTAAGCCGAGGAGAAAACTTTCCTTGTATCCTACAACCTTTATCCAATGAGGAGAGAGAACGGCATGAAGGGCTGTGTGTGCAGCCAAGGGATGCGCGTGAATGTGGTGACGTAGGGACGAGGACCAATAGATCCATGACAAGGGCGGTGCTGCTAACTCCATCGGCTGACAAGAAGTTAGCCAAAATGACCGGATCGCTTACTTCTGCTTTAACTTAACCACACACACATTAGTGATTTAGGCTACTATTAAAAGGAGTAGCCTAATCAGTAATTTTAACCAGAATAAATTTCCCAACACTGCTTTATTCTTGTTTTTTTTTGTTTTGTTTTTTTTACCGTGCACAACCAAAATAACGTAGGAAGAAATCTTAGTTTTAGCTGCTGATTTACATTAAAAGGTTTTTTGTGGGGGACGTGAGCGAGCGCGTTTCCGCTCTGTCACTGCATTGGTGGAGCAGTCTGTCAGTCTCGTGTGGCCGATCGACATGACGATATGTCATTGGACTATAGCTTATTCAGCAACCGATAGGCTGAGACGGTTGGTACCAAATCCTGCATCCTGTCTTCTGAGTTTCAAAACTTTTTCACAGAGTTTTAAAACTTAGTTTCAGAGAGAACACTGCCAAATTTGATTGAATAATAAAGACATCAAAAAAAGCTGAATTAAACAAAAAAGATATTTTCAATCACATTTGTGTCTTTATTATTCAAACCCCGAAAATTTCACTCCGACCCCCCGCCCCCCCCCCCCCCAAAAAAAAACAACAACCCAGGAGGCGGGATACAACACTGGACAGGTCACTGGTCACCCACAGGGCCAACATACAGACAACCATTCACACCTCCGGGCAAGATTGATTGATTGATTGATTGATTGATTGATTGATTGATTGATTGATTGATTGATTGATTGATTGATCCCAAGATGGGAAATTACAGTGCAGCAGCATTACACAGATACACAGTGACGATAACATATAGTATAAGAATAATAAAAAGAATAAGAATATAAAAAAACAAACTATACATAATAAAATAGCAAGTATGAAGAACAAACTATACATAATAAAATAGCAATAGCAAATAAAATAAAATGTAGGCTAATGTACAAAAGTATAGTGCAAAGTTTTTAAAAAATGTGCGATGTGTGTAATTGTGTGTAGAAAATAAAGTGCACAGTGACTATAAGTTATGATGACCAGAGTTTTTCAGCTGTTATTATACAGTGTGATGGCATGTGGCAGGAAAGATTTCCTGTATCTGTCCCTTCGACAGCGGAGCTGTAGCAGCTTGTGGGAGAAGGTGCTCCGCTGTTTGTCCACTATGTGATGGAGAGGGTGCTGGTCACTGTCCATGATGGAGAACAGTTTATTCAGTGTCCTCCTCTCCACCACTGTCTTAAAAGACTCCTGCCTGAGACCCAGTACAGAGCCAGCCTTCTTGATGATCTTATCAAGTCTGTAGTGTCGCTGGCTCTGATGTTGCTGCCCCAACACACAACGGCAAAGAAAATTGCACTGGCAACAACAGACTGTTGGGACATGTTGAAGGATCTCAGCTTCCTCAGGAAGTAGAGTCTGCTCATCCCCTTCTTGTACACAGCCTCAGTGTTAGATTTCCAGTCCAGTCTGTTGTCGATCACCACTCCAATGTATTTGTAGTCCTCCACCACCTTCCCTTTGATCCCTAGTGGCTGTGAAGGCGTCTTCTTCCTCCTGAAGTCGATCACCATCTCTTTGGTCTTGTTGACGTTCAACCTCAGGTGATTCTGTTCGGGCCACTCTAAAAGTTGTCTATCAGTGTCCTGTACTCCCCCTCCTCTCCATCTCTATACACCCGACAACAGGTGACATGACTCAGAGTTGTACTTAAAGTCAGTGATGTATAGGGTTAAGGGGAAGAGGAAGGGAGAAAGCACAGTCCCCTGTGGAGCTCCTGTATCACTGGCCACCACATCAGACAGGACACTGCCCAGACGGACAAACTGTGGCCTGCCTGTTAAATAGTCAGTAATCCAGGAGATCACTGCGTTGTTAACACCCATCACCCGCAGCTTCTCACCCAGTAGCAGAGGCTGAATCGTGTTGAAAGCACTGGAGAAATCAAATAATGTGATCCTCACAGTGCCTCCTCCACCATCCAGATGCATATGGGCTCGTTGCAGCAGGTAAATGACAGCGTCATCGACTCCTAAATGGGGCTGGTAGGCAAACTGCAAGGGGTCCGGAAACGTGGCTGGCACAGTTCTTCAGGATCCGAGGTGTGATGCCATCAGGGCCTGCTGCCATTCGCTGATTAGTCTTTCCAGCTGCCTCTTTACCTGGCCTGTAGTCACCATTGGATGGTTGATACTGGTGTCCTCAGTGGGGGAAGGGAGGGAGGGGGGCAGATGGAGAGGTGATGTGCAGGAGAATGCTGGGGGGTGGTTCTATAGCCATTTGGGACAGTGTGGGGGGCTGGGGGTGTCGGGGGGGGTGGCAGGAGGTGCACCAAACCTGGTTAAACTGGTTTGCTCTGTCCAGGCCCCCTGATGTTTGCCTGTCTTTCCCCTTCATCCCCGTGATGTGCTTCATTCCCGTCCACACATCCCTCACACTATTCTGTTGGAGTATTTAGTAGGGGTGGGAGAAAAATCGATTCACATATATATTGCGATATCTTTTTTGACGATTTTTAAATCGATTTTTTTTTTTTGAAATTTTTTAATATTGTGCAATGTGCATTTGTTAGCCTTTTTTACATACAGAGAGTACAGGTTTTGAAAAGGGTTTAAGTTCACTTTATAATAGAGTACGTTAATTTATAGGCTCCTACAGTATTTGTGTGCAGATAAATGTTAAAAATGCAGACTAAAAATCGAGAGAATCGGCAATATCGTAGAATCGCAATTTAAATCGAATCGCCATCCAAAAAATCGTAGAAGAATCGAATCGGGAGAAAAGCATATCGTCCCAGCCCTAGTATTTAGAGTTGCTAATCAACCTAACCTGCATGTCTTTGGTCTGTGGAATGAAGCTGGAGCACCCGGAGAGAACCCAAGCATTATTTTTAGGTTTATAGCACCATTTTTTGTTTGATTTGTTGTTATTGTTTTATTTTTAGATCTTAAAGCAGAAGTAAGCGATTCGGTCGTTTTGGGTAATGCTGCGTTCCAGGCAGGCTTTTGAAACCGTAAATTACAGCTTCAAGTCACAACTTACGACTTTGTAGCGTTCCAGGCAACCCACTCGTGTTTTTCCGACCTGTTTTACCTGTGAAAGTCACTATAACGGCCACTCGTAACTTCCGACCCGTGAACTCGCACCAGATCAAACTGGTATGACTTCACAGGTCGGAAAAACACGAGTTACGAGTTGCCTTGAACGCACCATAACAGTCCTCGTCCCTACGTCACCACATTCAGGCACATCCCTTGGCTGCACACACAGCCCTGCATGCCGTTCTCTCTCCTCATTGGATAAAAATAGTAGGATACGAGAAAAGTTTTCTCCTCTGCTCAGAGCAGAGCAGAGTGACTGACAGACCCGTGTTTCGGTCCAAACACTCTATGTAAGTGATTGCTGTCGGAAGATATAACTATTTAAGACTTATATTAACACAAAAATATCGCTTACTTCTGCTTTAACTTGAATTTTATGCAGTATTTCCATTTGTATGCATGTTTTTATCTCTTCCTCAGTGCTTTAGTTGTATACAAATATGTGTTTGTATGTCTATACGTGTAAATGTCCTCTCTGTTTATTTTTCTTTTTTTGTCATGCAAAGCACTTTGAGCTACTTCACGTATGTAAAGTGCTCTACAAATAAAGTTTGATTGATTGTTTGAACATGCAAACTCCACATAGAAGGATGCTTTAATATCCTTGCACATTTGTCTCTATGTAACAACAAAAAATGTCAGCTTTTCAAAGTAAAAATGTAAAATATATATATTTAAAAAAATCCCCCACAAGTTAGTCCTTTAAAACTAATTCAGCCTGAAATATGCATATAAAGTTATAGGCCATAATGTTTACACAACTCCTCAATGATTAGCAGCAAAATCGGTTTTGATCCATCATTATTTTTTCTGCATTGTCACAGATTAAGTTTAATACTGTTAGTTTATAATGATGATGATTTTCAGTAAGTAGAAGTAAGCCCCCACCACCACACACACACACACATTCTAAATGCTTATTACTCTGTTATAAATTTAAAATACAAGATCAGTTTGAACTATAAAACATTTATTTTAGAAAGATAAACACTGAATAATGAACACTGGCATATAAACATTAAAGGTTGAATATGGAGAATGAGCAGAATACCACCATCTATTGATCAAGATAGGAATTCCAACAAAAGAAAAATAATTCCAGCAGTCGGTTTCCAGACCGTTGCTAAGTATAACACATCGTTGCCATATACCACACTAGGGATGCCGCTCTGATCAGAGAAGCACGGGAGAAGAACTGCAGGATATTTACCCAATGTTTCATTTTTACCTTCATTAAACAGTTTAGGACTAATTGTGATGTTAGATAAATTACTTGTAACTTGTTACAGGGAGATTGGAGGTTCCTTCCAGATTGTGGCTGAAAACCAAAACTGCATCATGATCAGACCGTAAACCGCAATCTCTTTTTTATGACAGGTAAGAATACACAAATACACAAATACACACATCGTAACATGATAATCCATTGATCCACTGATTGATTTGGTGATTGGTGAAGAGCTTTACACAGTGATTGGCATTGTAGTGGCAATCTAACTACAAAAAGGCCATTTGAGGGAATCTGAAGGCATTTCAAACTCATGTTGGTGTGTCAAAAATGAGGCCCTCCATTGGATATGAATTTAACACTTTATTGACTTGCAAAGGTTTAAAAAACATCTATAAAAGGGCTGGGTGCTAGTGACTTAAAATAAGCTCATACAAAATTACTGTGATATTGACTCAAAATCCATTCAGCGGTCACACACACAAGCATGGTTGAAAAACTGTGTGGCTTCCCTGATCCTGATTCCCTGACACTACTGAGCTGTGTCTCCCTCATCTAACCTTTGTCTGCCTGATTAACCACCCATGCCATTGCCTACAGGTGTGCAGGTAAACCCTACCAACCACAGTGCCTCACCACTGACACACCCACACTCATTCATTCACAATATAAGTAAATTAAAATATGATATCCTTTTCATAGGAGCAGCTTTTTATTTTTATTTTTTGCATTTTATTCTGTGTCTCAGCCAGCTCTAGTTTCATTTGCCCCACACTTTACTGGACCTTTCCCCCCTGCTAATCCTGTGCAGCAAACTATGGGTTCCAGGTTTTCAGCATGAGTAGAGGGATCTTCATTCCCATATTTCGGCCATGATGATGGGTTTATATTGTTGAAGATGGCTCTGACTAACTTGTTGCCAACAGAGGAACCTGAACTGTACAAATTTCATATCCTATTGGATCTGTTACAGCTCCTCTCTGCCCGCCATATTGCCTTTTCCTATGCACATGATCCACAACCATTTACTTTGGCATTAGCAGCCTTGTGACAGTATGGTCAACCACACCAGCTGGCCCTGAGAGAGATGCAGACCATTTTAAATCTTCCTAGAGTAACCTGTGGAGATAATGCTGGCTTTCAGAATTTTGCAGTCAGAGTGAGATCATTGGTGGGAATGTTACAATCACTATGATCAATAGAACGCATCGCCTCAAAACTGAAAACGGTTCCTTGCTTGTAAGAATGTCTTGTTTTATTTGTTGTAAATTGCAAACAAAACTAATAAACACATGCTTGAAAAAAAATGAAAACGGAGCATTCTGTGTACTTGTCATCTCCCGAGTTCTAATTTGCCTCTACACCAATTGAATAAGGTATTGGGAAGAAGTATAATTTGTCAAAAAGTATCCTTAAAGCAGAAGTGAGTGATCCGGTCGTTTTCGCTAATGCTGCGTTCCAGGCAGGCTTTTGAAATCGTAAATTACAGCTTCAAGTCACAACTTACGACTTTGTAGCGTTCCAGGCAACCCACTCGTGTTTTTCCGACCTGTTTTACCGGTGAAAGTCACTATAACGGCCACTCGTAACTTCCGACCGGTGAACTCGTACCAGATCGAACTGGTATGACTTCACGGTCGGAAAAATACGAGTTTCCTTGAACGCACCATAACAGTCGTCGTCCCTACGTCACCACATTCACGGCGTTCCTTGGCTGCACACACAGCCCTGCATGCCGTTCTCTCTCCTCATTGGATAAAAACTGTAGGATACGATAAATGTTTTCTCTTCGGCTCAGAGCAGAGCAGAGGGACTGAGAGACCCGTGTTTCAGTCCAAACACTCTATGTAAGTGATTGCTGTCGGAAGATATAACTATTTAAGACTTATATTAACACAAATATATCACTCACTTCTGCTTTAATTTGAAATACATTGCAATGATTTAGACCTGACCATCGGCTAATTGAAGCTTATTTACACCTAGATAAATTACTTGAAACACTACTTAAGGGTCGCCCAGGTCCTTTCTGTGTGGAGTTTGCATGTTCTCCCCGTGTCTGCGTGGGTTTCCTCCGGGTGCTCCGGTTTCCCCCACCACTAAAAACATGTCGGCTAGGTTAATCCTCCAGTCAGTGCCCCTGACCAAAGGCACTGGCTCATAATCTGGAGTTGGTCCCCGGGCGCTGCACCGTGGCTGCCCACTGCTCCTCAGGGATGGGTTAAATGCAGAGAAAGAATTTCACTGTACTAGCTGTATGTGACCAATAAAGTACCTTTACCTTTAGTTCAAACACACCCAAAGGAGAGGATATGATGAAAGAAAGACGATTTACAGGGAAGGCACGTTTTTGTCAGCAGTTTATTACTTGTATTACTAAGGTCTATCATATCAAAACTTAATCTAGGGGTGTATATGAATTTAAAAAATCACTTTTTCATCAAGACAAACTCTGAATGAACACTGACAGATAAACATTAAAAAGGCACAGGGCACATTTGGTTATGTTGTTGGGGATGGGGAGAGGCTGAGACGGTGAGTAGGCAAAAAAGAGGTAGAGAGTGAGCTATGTGTCTGAGAGTGAGAGTCCAGCTCAGGTGTAGCAGCCGTCGCAGACGGCCCGGAAGTGTTCTTTGCAGGTAAACCTCCCACATTTGGTGCAAGTCCTTTCGCTTTTTCTTATTTTGTCCTTGCAAAAGTTGCAGCGCTTCCTCTGGGTCTTACTGGGAGAGAGGCCAACAGCCACAGGTGCAGCACCCTGGATATTGGCCACTATTTCTGCAGCTGCGGCACTGCGGGGAGCGTGCTCCCTCCTGTTGATGTGTGGGGTCACCAGCATTTCCCCCACCTCTTCATTGTACAACCTCCTCCTGTATGATTTCTGCTTCTGCCAGGACGGCTCGACGGATGTCCACAGGACGAAGGCGTTGTAAAGCGAGACGTCAATAATGTTGTGGAAGAGAGCCAATGGCCACCGGTTTGTTCTCCTCCTGCAGGAGTAGGTGCCAACACACTAATGGAGAAAAAAAACACAAATCATGAACAAATTACACATAAGAATAAATAAATGTGTGTGTATTGTAACTCGTGCGTAATGGAGCTTATACCTTATCAAGGTTGTCGACGCCTCCTTTGCATTTGTTGTAGTCTGTGATGATGACGGGCTTTTTTTTGTCATCGTCGTTGATGTCCGGATTGCGGTGTTTAGTGCTCAGGAGCAGCACGTTCTTGCCCCGCCGTTGGACGTAAGACACCAGCGTGTGGGTGTGCGTAAAGGCAAACACGGAGGAGAGGACCGGTCTCGCTTTCAGCTGGAGGATACTCGGGGGAAGCTCGGGCTTGTTGTGGCGAATTGTGCCAACCAGGGCAATTTTCCTGGCGAGCAGCTCATCTGACAGCGCGAAGGAGGTGAAGAAGTTGTCGCAGGTGACGGTGTGACCCTTGAGCCCGTCTGTCATATCCAGCACCACCCTCATCCCCTGGTTAAATTCAGATTTGCCATTTGCTTTGCCCGTGTACACCTGCAGTCTCCAGGCGTAGGATGTTTTGACATCGCAAGTTGCCCAGATCTTTATCCCGTACTTGGCCGGCTTGCTGGGCATGTACTGCCTGAAGCTGCAATTGCCTTTGAATGGGACGAGCTGTTCATCCACGCAGACTTCCACGTCTGGGTTGAACAGCAGCGGCAGGCGCTGCGTCCACATGTCCCAGACTGTGCGGAAAGCAGCCAGCTTGTCATTGCGGCGTCGGAATCGGCTTTTCTTGTCATCGAAGTGTATATGGCGGCTGATCGATTGAAATCTTTTCTCGGACATCGTGGCCCGGAAAATGCCCCGTCCCGATTTCTCATTCCACAGGCTGCGGGTTGATTCATGTTTGGACCTGTACACACCCGACAAGACGAGCAGACCCACATAAGCCCGCATTTCCATTACGTCCACATCTCGCCACTGCGCCTTTGATCTACTCCCGTGGAGGTTTGTCATGGCCACAACGTGCTCAAGGATTTTATCCGTCAGCAGCAGCGCAAAACTGGACGCAGGGTCGTTGATTCGGACGATGGCATATTGTGTCGGTCCCGGGGTCAACCTTCTGGCTGCTGGGGCGTAGCGGAACGTCTCATTATCTGTGGGAGACCACACAATTTTTTTATGTTTTGAGGTCCAACTCGCCGCTGCTGCTGCATCCTCCTCCTTCACCTCTTCATCCAGCTCCGCCGCTGCGTCTTGGATCTCGTCTTCGTCCTCCTCATCTCCAGATGTGTCGGTGCTGCTGGACTCCAGCTGATCTGTTCTCACCCCGTCCGACTCACAATCAGATATCTCGGGGGAGGTTAATACGGAGTCATCCTCGTAGTCAATGTCCATGACATTTTCCAGGGCTATCAGGGAGCTCTCCTCGGTGTTGTTCTCTTGTTCGGCCATTTTCAAAATGGCTACAATGCCCAGGGTGCGATTTGCCGGGGGTGGGGGGCCCCAAACCAAGGCTAAAATCATCCTCTGCCAACTGTTTGTGCTCATGTTTTTCGTGTGCATGACAGTCAAATAAAGGGGAACATATAACAATAATGGAAACACTTAAGTGAAGTGCCACAAAATTACACTTGAGTGAATAAACTTTAGTCACTCCTTATCCCTGCACATTCATTCAGTAAACAAGCCTGTATGTAGCTGCACTAAATGGCCACGCCCACCTACTGCTCATGCTTATAGCTGCAGCTGTGTACCTACATGATCTACTGTATCTGAGCCAGAACCAAACAAAGTCCAATTTTGTTTTTCTTTCTCGCTGCAGCACCCTTGACACAAACAACCTGAGCCAGAACCAAAACGAAGGTTCAGGTTGTTTTATTCATGCCTGTGGACAGATTTGCTGTGCAGTGAGTTGCTCTTAACTGTATGCACACAGAGAGAGACCACATGCAATACCATGCAGTATGACGAACCATAAACTGTGATTTAAGAAAAAAAAAAAAAGAGTTTGAATTTTTCCCTTTCCTGCATGCTCTGAATGGGACTAAAAAGAAGTGCCATCTGGTGGACAAATTCAAAAAAATACAAAAATGTAAAAGCCATAGTGCGAAATGAAATCTCAACATAAAGGAATGCATTGGTTTATGTTACAGTGCCATGCAAAAGTTTGTGTATCACAGGTCAAATGCAAACAGTTAAGCATGTGGAAGATGAAATGATCTCCAAAAGGCATAGTCACATTCTTGACCTGCAGCAATATGAAACAAAAAGTAAAGTCCTGCATGGAGTATCAAAGTATAAGTCACTGATGCACTTTAAATCTGACAACCATGAAATGTTTTAGAGGCTAAGATCATTATCTGCCAACAGTTTGTGTCTGTGCTCATGTTTTTTTGTGTGTTTTACAGGTCAGTGTGAAATGTATTGTAGCTACATGTTCTCCTTTATTTGGCAGCTGTAGCTGTCAAATAAAGCAGAACATGTAGCTACAATATTTCAATCATTAAATGTAGTGAAGAGAAGACATAATGGGAACACTCAAGTAAAGTGCCTCAAAGTTACACTTAAGTGAATGAACTTTAGTTTCTCTACATCCCGCCCATTCATTCAGTAAACAAGCCTATAAATGGCTGTACTCAATGGCCATGCCCACATGCTCATGCTTATAACTGCAGCTGTGTACCTACATGATCTACTGTATCTGTGCCAGAACCAGAACAAAGTCCAATTTTGTTTTTCTTTCTCGCTGCAGCACCCTTTACACAAACAACCTGAGCCAGAACCAAAACAAAGGTTCAGGTTGTTTTATTCATGCCTGTGGGCAGATTTGCTGTGCAGTGAGTTGCTCTTAACTGTACATGCACAGAGAGAGAGAGACCACATGCAATACCATGCAGTATGACAAACCATAAACTGTAATTTACTAAAAAAAAAAAAAGTGCTCAAGGCTCCACCTATAAAAGACCAAATAGGCCTAGATAAAAGCTCAATACAGATAATCAATAAAAATAAAAAAAAGACCAATTTTGTTTGGTTCATTTCAGTAGCAGGCAAAGACTAGGGCACCCTTGCAGAAGACGGCCAAGAGTTTGAATTTTTCCCTTTCCTGCATGTTCTGAATGGGACAAAAGAAGTGCCATCTGGTGGACAAATTAAAAAAAAATACAAAAATGTAAAAGCCATAGTCCGAAATGAAATCTCAACATAAAGGAATGGAATGCATTGGTTTATGTTACAGTGGCATGCAAAAGTTTGGGTATCACAGGTCAAATGCAAACATGTGGAAGATGAAATGATCTCCAAAAGGCATAGTCGCATTCCTGACCTGCAGCAATATGAAACAAAAAGTAAAGTCCTGCATGGAGTATCAAAGTATAAGTCACTGATGCACTTTAATATCTGACACATCATTAAGGCTAAGACCATTATGTGCCAACAGTTTGTGTCTGTGCTCATGTTTTTTGTGTGTGTTACAGGTCAGTGTGGAAAATAACTTAACTACAGCTGTCAAATAAAGCAGAACATGTAGCTACAATATTTCAATCATTAGATGTAGTGAAGAGAAGACATAATGGGAACACTCACGTAAAGTGCTTCAAAGTTACAGTAAACAAGCCTATACATGGCTGTACTCAATGGCCACGCCCACCTACTGCTCATGCTTATAGCTGCAGCTGTGTACCTACATGTATCTGAGCCAGAACTCGAACAAAGTCCAATTTTGCATTTGCATAAAATATCTGAGCCACCACACACGCACACATACTTAATGCTCATTACCCTGTTATAAATTTAAAAAACACAAGATCAGTTTGAACTATAAAACATTTATTTTAGAAAGATAAACACTGAATAATGAACACTGGCATATAAACATTAAAGGTTGAATATGGAGAATGAGCAGAATACCACCATCTATTGATCAAGATAGGAATTCCAACAAAAGAAAAATAATTCCAGCAGTCGGTTGCCAGACCGTTGCTAAGTATAACACATCGTTGCCATATACCACACTACGGATGCCGCTCTGATCAGAGGAGCACGGGAGAAGAACTGCAGGATATTTACCCAATGTTTCATTTTTACCTTCATTAAACAGTTTAGGACTAATTGTGATGTTAGATAAATTACTTGTTACAGGGAGATTGGAGGCTCCTTCCAGATTGTGGCTGAAAACCAAACCTGCATCATGATCAGACCGTAAACCGCAATCTCTTTTTTATGACAGGTAAGAATTCACAAATACACACATCGTAACATGATAATCCATTGATCCACTGATTGATTTGGTGATTGGTGAAGAGCTTTACACAGTGATTGGCATGATCACAAGTCATTGGCCATTGGGGGGGCGGGCACACTGGTTGTCCTATCAGATTGGGGCAACCCCCCCATGGAAGACCCGCCCATGTCTGTACCCCTGTTAAAGGGATAGTTCACCCTAGAATGATATTTTGCTCATTATCTACTCACCCTCATGTTGACTAAGGGCTGGAAGAATTTCCAGAGTCCACCGTCCCTTCTCTGAGTTACAGGGGGTCTTGGCGTCGCAGTGCATTTCAATGCAACGGTTGCAAAGGGACACCAGAGCTCTTCGTAAAAAAACACACACAAAAAAACATCCAAATACCTCCATGATGCTCGTATGTAATGTCCGTCTTGTGCTGAAGCCCCAAATTGCGTAATTGTCCCGAAAAAAATTAAATAAGTCTATATTTTAAGCTTGTTTGTAGCGGAAGCTTCTCGAAGCTTCTCTTCCTGGTCCGTCCAAATCTCGCGTGATTTGCGCCGGCGTCAGTGCGGTTACTGCGAATCACGCAAGATTTGGACGGACCAGGAAGAGGAGCTTCGAGAAGCTTCCGCTACAAACAAGCTTAAAATATAGACTTATTTAATTTTTTTCGGGACAATTACGCAATTTTGGGCTTCAGCACAAGACGGACATTACATATGAGCATCATGGAGGTATTTGGATGTTTTTTTGTGTGTGTTTTTTTACGAAGAGCTCTGGTGTCCCTTTGCAACCGTTGCATTGAAATGCACTGCGACGCCAAGACCCCCTGTAACTCAGAGAAGGGACGGTGGACTCTGGAAATTCTTCCAGCCCTTAGTCAACGTGAGGGTGAGTAGATAATGAGCGAAATATCATTCTAGGGTGAACTATCCCTTTAACCATTACGTTTGAAAAAATATAGCTTTTAATAAGCATTCTCCATATTCAACCTTAAAGACACGGGGAACATTTAATTACTAAGGTCTATCATATCAAAACTTAATCTAGGGGTGTATAGGAATAAAAAAAATCACAACTAGAATTTGCCCTCCCAGGTGATATGTGAAATTTTGGGTCGTGGCCCAAGGACTAATGTTGTTTGGGATGGGGAGAGGCTGAGACGGTGAGTAGGCAAAAAAGAGGTAGAGATGATCTATGTGTCTGAGAGTGAGAGTCCAGCTCAGGTGTAGCAGCCGTCACAGACGGCCCGGAAGTGTTCTTTGCAGGTAAACTTCCCACATTTGGTGCAAGTCCTTTCGACTCTTCTTCTTTTCTCCTTGCAAAAGTTGCAGCGCTTCCTCGGAGACTTACCGGGAGAGGGCAGGGGAACAGCCACAGGTGCAGCACTCTGCACATTGGCCACTATTTCTATTTCTACAGCTGCGGCCCTGCGGGGAGCGTGCCCCCTCCTCTCGATGTGTGGGGTCACCAGCATTTTCCCCAACTCTTCATTGTACAGCCTCCTCCTGTATGATTTATTCTGCTGCCAGGACGGATCGACTGATGTCCACAGGACGAAGGCGTTGTAAAGCGAGACGTCAATGATGTTGTGGAAGAGAGCCAATGGCCACCGGTTTGTTTTCCTCCTGCAGGAGTAGGTGCCAACGCACTAATGGAGAAAAGAAACACAAAACATGAATACAATTTCCAAGTAGGCTATTCTTTCTCATTAATACACATACGAATAAATAAAAGTGTGTGTATTGTAACTCGTGCGTAATGGCGCTTATACCTTATCAAGGTTGTCGACACCTCCTTTGCATTTGTTGTAGTCTGTGATGATGACGGGCTTTTTCTTGTCATCGTCGTTGATGTCCGGATCGCGGTGTTTAGTGCTCAGGAGCAGCACGTTCTTGCCCCGCCGTTGGACGTAAGACACCAGCGTGTGGGTGTGCGTAAAGGCAAACACGGAGGAGAGGACCGGTCTCGCTTTCACCTGGAGGATACTCGGGGGAAGCTCGGGCTTGTTGTGGCGAATTGTGCCAACCAGGGCAATTTTCCTGGCGAGCAGCTCCTCTGACAGCGCGAACGAGGTGAAGAAGTTGTCGCAGGTGACGGTGTGACCCTTGAGCCCGTCTGTCATATCCAGCACCACCCTCATCCCCTGGTTAAATTCAGATTTGCCATCTACTTTGCCCGTGTATATCTGCAGTCTCCAGGCGTAGGATGTTTTGACATCGCAGGTTGCCCAGATCTTTATCCCGTACTTGGCCGGCTTGCTGGGCATGTACTGCCTGAAGCTGCACTTGCCTCTGAATGGGACGAGCTGTTCATCCACGCAGACTTCCACGTCTGGGTTGAACAGCAGCGGCAGGCGCTGCGTCCACATGTCCCAGACTGTGCGGAAAGCAGCCAGCTTGTCGTGGCGGCGTCCTTCTCGGGTTTTCTTGTCATCGAAGTGTATATGTCGGTTGATCTCGTGAAATCTTCTCTGGGACATCGTGGCCGAGTAAACGCTCCGTCCCGATTTCGTATTCCACAGGCTGCGGGTTGATTCATGTTTGGACCTGTACACACCGGACAAGACGAGCAGACCCACATAAGCCCGCATTTCCATTACGTCCACATCTCGCCACTGCGCCTTTGATCTACTCCCGTGCAGGTTTGTCATGGCCACAACGTGCTCAAGGATTGTATCCGTCAGCAGCAGCGCAAAACTGGACGCAGGGTCGTTGATTCGGACGATGGCATATTGTGTCGGTCCCGGGGTCATACCTCTGGCTGCTGGGACGTAGCGGAACGTCTCATTATCTGTGGGAGACCACACAATTTTTTTATGTTTTGAGGTCCAACTCGCCGCTGCTGCTGCTGCATCCTCCTCCTTCACCTCTTCATCCAGCTCCGCCGCTGCTGCTGCATCCTCCTCCTTCTTCACCTCTTCATCCAGCTCCGCCGCTGCGTCTTGGATCTCGTCTTCGTCCTCCTCATCTCCAGATGTGTCGGTGCTGCTGGACTCCAGCTGATCTGTTCTCACCCCGTCCGACTCACAATCAGATATCTCGGGGGAGGTTAATACGGAGTCATCCTCGTAGTCAATGTCCATGACATTTTCCAGGGCTATCAGGGAGCTCTCCTCGGTGTTGTTCTCTTGTTCGGCCATTTTCAAAATGGCTACTACGCCCAGGGTGCGATTTGCCGGGGGTGGGGGGCCCCAAACCAAGGCTAAAATCATCCTCTGCCAACTGTTTGTGCTCATGTTTTTCGTGTGCATGACAGTCAAATAAAGGGGAACATATAACAATAATGGAAACACTTAAGTGAAGTGCCACAAAATTACACTTGAGTGAATAAACTTTAGTCACTCCTCATCCCTGCACATTCATTCAGTAAACAAGCCTGTATGTAGCTGCACTAAATGGCCACGCCCACCTACTGCTCATGCTTATAGCTGCAGCTGTGTACCTACATGATCTACTGTATCTGAGCCAGAACCAAACAAAGTCCAATTTTGTTTTTCTTTCTCGCTGCAGCACCCTTTACACAAACAACCTGAGCCAGAACCAAAACGAAGGTTCAGGTTGTTTTATTCATGCCTGTGGGCAGATTTGCTGTGCAGTGAGTTGCTCTTAACTGTACATGCACACAGAGACCACATGCAATCCCATGCAGTATGACAAGCCATAAACTGTGATTTACTAAAAAAAAAAAAAAAAAGTGCTCAAGGCTCCACCTATAAAAGACCAAATAGGCCTAGATAAAAGCTCAATACAGCAATCAATAAAAATAAAAAAAGACCAATTTTGTTTGGTTCATTTCAGTGGCAGGCATAGACTAGGGCACCCTTGCAGATGATGGCCAAGAGTTTGAATTTTTCCCTTTCCTGCATGCTCTGAATGGGACAAAAGAAGTGCCATCTGGTGGACAAATGAAATGAAATCTCAACATAAAGGAATGCATTGGTTTATGTTACAGTGGCATGCAAAAGTTTCACAGGTCAAATGCAAACAGTTAAGCATGTGGAAGATCAAATGATCTCCAAAAGGCATAAAGCAGTCGCATTCTTGACCTAAATAAAATTTACCAACACAGCAATATGAAACAAAAAGTAAAGTCCTGCATGGAGTATCAAAGTATAAGTCACTGATGCACTTTAATACCGGACACATCATTAAGGCTAAGACCATAATGTGCCAACAGTTTGTGTCTGTGCTCATGTTTTTATCTTTGTGTTACAGGTCAGTGTGAAAAAGAACTTAACTACAACTGTCAAATAAAGCAGAACATGCAGCTACAATATTTCAATCATTAAATGTAGTGAAGAGAAGACATAATGGGAACACTCACGTAAAGTGCCTCAAAGTTACAGTAAACAAGCCTATACATGGCTGTACTCAATGGCCACGCCCACCTACTGCTCATGCTTATAGCTGCAGCTGTGTACCTACATGTATCTGAGCCAGAACTCGAACAAAGTCCAATTTTGCATTTGCATAAACTATCTGAGCCAGAACCACAACAATGGTTCAGGTTCAGGTTGTTTAATTCATGCCTGTAGGCAAATTTGCTGTGCAGTGAGTTGCTCATACATGCATACATACCCCCCCCCCCCCACACACACACACACACACACACACACAGAGAGAGAGAGAGAGAGAGACAGACAGACAGACAGACAGACAGATCACATGCAATGCCATGCAACATAACAAGCCATAAGCTGTGATTAAACAAACAAAAAAAGGGTGCTCAAGGCTCAGCCTATATAAAAGACCAAACAGGGCTTGATAAAAGTGAATACTGCAATCAATAAAAACATTCAAATTTTGTTTTGGTTTATTTCAGTAGCAGGCATAGATTAGGGCACCCTTGCAGAAGACAACGGTCGACAGTTTGAATTTTTACTGCATCAACCTAATGGGGGAAAAGAAGTGCCATCTGGTGGACAAATTCAAAAGAATACAAAAATGTAAAGCTATGGTCCAAAATGAAATCTCAACATAAAGGAATGCAATAGTTTATGTTACAGTGTCATGCAAAAGTTTGGGCGTCCCTGGTCAAAATTTCTGTTACAGTAATGTGAACCGTTAAGCAAGTGGGAAATAAAATGATTTCCAAAAGGCATAAAGTTATACAGATGATTCATTAGCTTTACATTTTCAACAATATAAACTTAAAGCAGAAGTGAGTGATATATTTGTGTTAATATAAGTCTTAAATAGTTATATCTTCCGACAGCAATCACTTACATAGAGTGTTTGGACTGAAACACGGGTCTCTCAGTCACTCTGCTCTGCTCTGAGCCGAAGAGAAAACATTTATCGTATCCTACAGTTTTTATCCAATGAGGAGAGAGAACGGCATGCAGGGCTGTGTGTGCAGCCAAGGAACGCCGTGAATGTGGTGACGTAGCGACGAGGACTGTTATGGTGCGTTCAAGGAAACTCGTATTTTTCCGACCGTGAAGTCGTACCAGTTCGATCTGGTACGAGTTCACCGGTCGGAAGTTACGAGTGGCCGTTATAGTGACTTTCACCGGTAAAACAGGTCGGAAAAACACGAGTGGGTTGCCTGAAACGCTACAAAGTCGTAAGTTGTGACTTGAAGCTGTAATTTACGATTTCAAAAGCCTGCCTGGAACGCAGCATTAGCGAAAACGACCGGACCACTCACTTCTGCTTTAAGTTAAACTTAAAAGAGGGAGCTGCTTTGTTTTTTCCCCTTTTCACTCGAAAACTATAGAAAACAAAAATTATACACTGATATTCCTTAAAATATTGCAACAGAGTGTGTCATCTGTAACTTTATGCCATTTGGAGATCATTTATCTCCCAGTTGCTGAACTGTTCACATTAACAGAAATTTTGACCAGGGCTGTTGGCATGTGACACATGGTATAAGAACTGAGACCACAATGTAAAAAAAAATGCAAAATGACTGGCTAATTTAAGCTATATTTGTTCAACAACACAGCCAAAATGGCTTGGAAAAACAAAATGATTGAATGGCACAAAATGTCCCTATAGGTTCTTATAAGGGTTAAATCTTGAAATAAAAGTATCGTCTGTGCTTAGTTTTGACAAAATTACAAACTCAACTTAAATAAAATTGACCAACACAGCAACATGAAACAAAAACTCTCAAAGGAAAGTCCTGCATGGAGTATCAAAGTATCTCATACACTTAAATATCTGACAGTATTCAATTATTAACACAGATGCGAATGTGTATGCAGCTCAGTGGGTCCCAACCAAAGTTCTTCGTCCAAGCAGTCATGCATTGTTTTGATAAAAGTTCAAGATAGCAAATCAATAAAGTAAAAAGTCAAATTTTGTTTTTGGTCATGGCTCTTGCAGAAGACAACCAAGAGTTTGAATTTTTCCGGCATGTTTTGAATGGGGAAAAAAAAAGAAGCGCCATCTGGTGGACAAATTTAAAAAAAAAATTGAAAGCTATAGTCCAAAATGAAATATCAACATAAAGGAGTGCAATAGTTTATCACTGGTCAAAATTTCAGTTCAGCAAATGGAAGATGAAATGATCTCCAAAAGGCATAAAGTTACAGATGACACATTCCCTTTACATTTTAAACAATATAATTTTGTTTTCATTTTCATCTTTTACATTTTCAAAATGACAGAAAAGGAAAGGGGCACACAGCAAAGCTTTGGCCACCCTGCATAGTTACTAGTAGCCTACCTATAGTAGCCCCCCTTTGGAAACTATCACAGTGTGTAAATAGTAAATATCTTATCTGATACCTTGGTCAAAGTTATCTGAGAGATCAAGTCTCATTGGTTTCCTATTCTTCTGCAGGGTGCTGCTTTGTTTCCCCTTTTCACTCTAAAACTATAGAAAACAAAAATAATACACTGATATTGCTTAAAATATTGCAAAAGAGTGTCTCATGATTAACTTTATGTCTTTTGGAGATCATTTTATCTTCAACTTGTTCACATTAAAGCAGAAGTAAGTGATATATTTGTGTTAATATAAGTCTTAAATAGTTATATCTTCCGACAGCAATCACTTACATAGAGTGTTTGGTCTGAAACACGGGTCTGTCAGTCCCTCTGCTCTGCTCTGAGCCGAGGAGAAAACATTTATCGTATCCTACAGTTTTTATCCAATGAGGAGAGAGAACGGCATGCAGGGCTGTGTGTGCATCCAAGGGACGCCGTGAATGTGGCGACGTAGGGACGAGGACTGTTATGGTGCGTTCAAGGAAACTCGTATTTGTCCAACCTGTGAAGTCGTACCAGTTCGATCTGGTACAAGTTCACCGGTCGGAAGTTACGAGTGGCCGTTATAGTGACTTTCACCGGTAAAACAGGTCGGAAAAACACGAGTGGGTTGCCTGGAACGCTACAAAGTCTCGTAAGTTGTGACTTGAAGCTGTAATTTACGATTTCAAAAGCCTGCCTGGAACGCAGCATTAGCGAAAACGACCGGACCACTTACTTCTGCTTTAACAGAAATTTTGACCAGGGCTGCTGAAACTTTTGCACGATGACACTGTAAATTAAGAACTGAGACTACAATTCTAAAAAAAAAAAAAAAAAATCCTCTGGCAAATTTGAGCTGTATTCATTCAACAACACAGCCACAATGTCTTGAAAAAAAAAAACATAAAGACTGAATGGCACAAAATGTCCCTGTGGGACGTTTGCGTGCAACACTGTAAGTTAAGTTATGGTATAAGAACTGAGACCACAATTCTAAAAAAAAAAAAATCAAAATGAATAAAAATATGAATCAAAATATTGACTGGCTAATTTAAGATACATTCGTTCAACAACATAGCCATAATGGCTTGGAAAAACAAAATGATTGAATGTAATGGCACAAAATGTCCCTACAGGTTCTCTTAGGGTCAAATCTTGAAATAAAAGTATCATCTGTGCTCAGTTTTGACTATATTACAAACTCTACTACAATAGATCATATCTCCACTGTAAAAAAGAAAAAAAAAGCAGTCATATCCTTGACTTAAATAAAATTGACCAAAACAGCAATATGAAACAAAAACTCCTTAATGAAAGTCCTGCTTGGAGTATCAAAGTCACTGATGCGCTTCAAAATCTGACAGTATTTGAATATTAACACAGATATAAATGTATGTATGCACCTTTCTAAGTGTTTCAGCTGGTTGAGATGGAGTTAGTTTATACACAGTTTAGTCCAGTGGGTCCCAACCAGTTAAAGGCCCCTCCTCTAAACAGTCATGCATTGTTTTGAAATATGGGTAATTTTACCTCTGTGGACATTGAATAGTCATTTAAACGAAACCATGAGATGTTTTAGAGGCTAAAATCATCATCTGCCAACAGTTTGTATCTGTGCTCATAGTTTTTTTTGTGAGCGTTACAGGTTAGTGTGGAAAAATAACTTAACTATACAGCTGTCAAATAAAGGAGAACATGTAGCTACAATATTTCAATCTTTAAATGTAGTGAAGAGAAGACATAATGGGAATACTCAAGTAAAGTGCCTCAAACTTTAGTCTCTCTCCATTCCTGCCCATTCATTCAGTAAACAAGCCTGTACTTATCTGTGCAGACTACTAATGGCTGCTGTCTGTCGTTGCAGGTTTTGAGCACTAGGTGGCGTATTTGTTTTGCATGTCATTTTTGGCTTCTGTTTTCATGTCCTCAGGTGGGTGAAATACTGTTGGCTACATTTGTGTGAAAATGCTTTTTTTTCTGGCATATTTGACCAAATATGGAGAACTTAAAGTAACATCCATGTGTCCGGCTGCAGACTGTGAGACTGATTCATGGCCCCATACATGTTAAAGAAAAATGCAAATTACAAGTTTATTCAGAGGTTATTTACAGCGAATATATTTCCCCAATGATACATAAGGTAAAAATAAGTACATAAAACATTTTATTGACAGATAAAGACTTTGGAATGTCAGGCTTTTCATTGCTAAAATCATCTGCCCCCTTTTGTACATTTACAAGAATTGCAGGTATACGTGGAAATCAGTTTGTGTTTTTCAACTTAAGACATATAGAATAGAGCTTGGAGCTACTTGAAGAACATGTAGGTGAACTGCATGTCAGGTCTACCTTCCACTGTTTTTACATTCAGTTAAAATCTGCAAAATACTATCCACATAAAATCACATAAAGAATATAGGACATCCAACATATAAACATACAGAAATCACCTTTAGGCTAAATACAAAAGTGTATTCCTTTGGTAGAAAACATTTATCTCAAGAAAAGAAAAACAAAAACAAATGTGCTCGATATAGAGAAGTATATATCTTGCATCTTGCATGGCCTGTCAGACTCTTTACAATCCACTGGCCAATGAAGTATGGGACTAAACATTCATCTCATATCAGGAGTGCTGCATATTCATGTATGTTGGCATCTCATAAACCCAAAGCAGCAGCCCCGCTGACATGCACAGGGCTGTTTGCACAGGGCACTGCGCTTCTTGAAAACACAGCAACTTGTGATTACAGCATGAAGGTGGTCATTCACAGGTCGATCTGTACAGTACTTTGGTTCAGTATTTGATCACCAAGTCCTCAGAGTGCTGGGGAGGGAGGGGGTTGGGACGTTGCGCGCAATGCGTCCAAGTGTAAACTATGTGCCCATAGAGTTACCAGATTGACGAAACCATTACAAATGAAGCAGTGACACATACAAAAAAAATTAATAAAATCTTATTTTCTTAAAATCTCTCTCCCTCTCTCTCCAGACTTGTCTTGTGCATGAAATGGGGCAACATTACTGCCATACACACTTGTAATTTCAGACAGTGCAACTCAAACTTCCTTCATCTCCTCGCTTTTTAGAAGATTTTCAGCCTCTTGCCAATCGCCCTGCTGCCTCCCCGGGCCACTCTCTGGCTCGGCTGGTCTTTAGACAGCGGGCAGTACTTGATGGTGTGCGCATTGTCGCCGTTGGCACTGCAGAGGGGGCAGGTGTACGCCCGGAGGATGGGGCACAGGACTCTGCCGTCCGCCGTCTTCAGGATGTGGGTGCCGTAAACCTCCTCCGGCGCGCCGTTATTCCGACAGAAGACGCACACCTTTGGCTCCGGCTTCCCCCTCTGAGTCTGTTTGCGCCTCCGCTCCATGGAGAGCAGGTCGAGGCCGGCGAAGCTGCCCCTGTAGGAGGGTGAATCTCTGTCTCCCAGCGGCGAGTCGCCGGTGAGTTGCTCGTACGGCCTGAGGAGTGAGATGCGCTCCTTGAGATCATAGATGGAGATCGGCGGGGAGCCCGGGGCCGCGCAGCAGCAGCAGTCCAAGTGTCCGTCGCTGTCCCTGCCGTGCCCAATTACGCAGGAACAAACCGGGGAGTCGTCATCCTCCAAGCCCAGAGTCGCTTTCAGAGACTCGGTGATGGAGTTGGGGTTGCAGGACTGGCTGTTGATCTTGTTCTTGGCGACAAGTGTCGACAGGCCGAGGTAGTCGTTCCAGAAATTAAAAGTGTAATCGTAGGGAGACCGCGCGTCCAGGTAGCCGCGGTCCAAGAAATCCATCGTGTGTCACAGCTGCAGGGTTTAACGTCCACAGAGGTGAATAGGTGTTTCGGGCGGTGTGTTTGTCAGCATGGGTAGCGTGTGGAGATGCTCTACTCTCCTCTCTCGCTGGGTCTAGTATGAAGAGCACTCAGCATGTAGGCGCTGATAAGTTCCCCCAGAATAAAACGGGGGGGCGTGGTTTGGTTCAAGTTGATTATCTCTCTGGTCCCATAGGAGGGTCTACAGTGCAGAGCAGGGGAGTTACTTAGCTGGGAAAACCATTCTCCCTTCCAGAAAATGAGCATTATATCTCTTAAAGAATATATTTATATGTCACAAGAGAAGAGGTTGTTCTGTTGGTGGAGGGAGAGTGTTGTACATTTTTACTTATAATGATCATTTCTTTGGTTGTTTTGTTCTTGTTTTGTTGCTGTTGGCAGTTTTAAAAGAGAAAAAAAAATCTGCAGATTGGAAACAGTCTACATCTACTTTGCTGCTTGAATGAAAACAACTGCTAAATGTTCAGTTTTCAGGGGGGACATCAAGGCTTTTTAATTTAGGTAAACACCCAGTAGCTGTTTACATCGTCTGCCTCTTAGTTTATGTGAAGGGGAACTCCTGTGATTCAGTTTAAAGCTTGAGGACAATCAATGGACAGATTTAAGAAAGAAGAAAAAAGAAAGAAAAGTCAGCAGAGGGAAGACATCTCGGCTTTTTTGTTCCTGCTTTGGCTCTTGCTCCAAAAGCACTAGAGTTTACATTTTTCTTATACCATGTGATCCTGAATGTTTGGTTTAGGGCCAGATATCGGTTTAGGGATAAACCCAGATAACCCTGATTACCTCAGCGGGGTTATTGTCTCAGACTTTAAAAACAGAAAAGATTATAAAACTGTTTTCATAGGCTGAATAGTAACCACAGCTAGTAAATGTGTTTTCCCCTGTAAAGATCTTTGGCACTATAAAGCAACAGAAGGTCAGACGTTGCAACAGCAGGCTATTGCACTTTTGATCTCTTTGTAGACAACATATGCAGTTAAATCACTGTGGAGCTGAAAATACTTGTTTGTTTTTTTCCACCAAAGTCATCCACCCGTGTCCTCTGAGGAAGTAGAGTCACATTATTGAACTGGTTGTAACATGTAGAAATATTCAACCCGTGATGAATAATCACAAAGAGAAATAGCTTTGTCTCAGATGTCAATAAAGATTGGGAAACATTTGAGATTATAATAGTACTGAAAGTTTGCATCTGCGGTTAAAAAGTACCTCATGTTTCCAGCTTTGAAAATGACAGGATTTGCTTCATATCATTGTATACAGTATTAGAAGACATTTGAAGACACTGTCACCTTGGATTTTGCCAAGTTGTGATTAGTATTTTTCATTACACTGGCGCTCAATACAATACATTATTTTAAAAAAATGCAATCTTTTGTTGGCACGGCCTTAAAAATGTCCACCACAAAGAGCACAGTGTCGTCTACAAACTGAAAGGTTCACTGAAGGTAAAGATGTAAAGTAAATACTGCTGCACGGCCACGGTTGCGGATTTCTTTTGTCACAAAGTGCAGTAACACACAACAACAACAACAACAACAACAACCTTTTGGCACACGAAGAAAAAAAAAGAAAAAATCTGCATTGTGCATGTGACCACTTGAACATGCACTGATGAACCTATAGTGAGTCGTTCCACATGGAGCTGCCATGTCCTCCCTGCACCTGTTCTGCTTCCCCTGAGCCCGTGGCTTTGTGCTCACCACCAGCCCTCCTCTGCTCCATTGTCTCCTCTCTACAGCAGGCCGTTTAACTTCATTAATATGCATTAAAACAGAGTGTGCCACGTGTGTGTGCGTGCATGTGTGTGTGTGTCAGTCAAACCCCAGTCAGACAGCCTCACAAAAAAAAGAGCTTGATAACTGACCTGACTGCCAGGACAATGACTATGTTACTATTTTTGTCACACTCTCGAGTGAAATATTAGGGACAGTAAAAGTTGAGACAAAAGTCATTTGCACGTCTTATATTTTAGAGCTGGAGCTAAGATCCAGTTTGCCGCCATTGTGGGGGGAGTTCATTGATGAAATTAATCAATACTAGTCTGCCACAGACTCAGAGTGACTCTGAAAATGAGCTCTGTGATTCAGTGTTAGGGAAGTTTGCATGGAAACCAAAAAATCCATTGTTTTGTTCTCTGGATTCAGTTTCGCGTCAGTGTATCACAGCTTTATGAGCATGTTTGTGTCTTGGTTTGTGTATATTGGCAGTGACTATAAATCCTGAAGTATGAGACCTGTATTCGATGTCACAAAAGGAACGAGTCTGACTTTAAATCATGCTAGAAAATCTTCAAGAAAATGTGCATGTGTGTCCAAAATTTGCATGGCCCTATAAATCCTGGGAAGGATTCTTTGAAAAGAGAATGCATTTGCTGCTGCAATAAAAACTTTCCTAGTGAGTGTAGATGGCACAAAGCATGAAGAAAATCATGTTAGCGAGACAGTTTCTTTCTATGTGAGAATAAATTATCATCAGAATACACCACATGGTCCATTTTCAAGGTCACCTCCGGCTCTGCATGCACAAAGGAAATCATGAGAGAGCATTTAAAAGATGAATGGCTGCCATATCACAATAGATAAATTGCATGAGGGCCAATATGACATGTGGCTCTGTTGCTTCAGGGTGCCTATATTACTCTGAATGCAAAACATGTTTGGCAGCAACAAAGAAAGTATTGATAATGAATATGAAATACATTCAGTTTTACATTTGAGGACTTTCATTCAGGCTCCCATCACTTGAAAGAAGGGGCAGCAGCTGATGTCAATGAATGATTCCTGGCATGGAAATAGAGGTCAGCGTACCTTTTTAAAACACAAAGGCAATTCAAAAAGTGCTTTACATGAGGAAAAATACACTTAAAAACAAAAAATAAAAAGGGTAGCTCCAGTAATAAATCAACACAGATTTAATAAAGGAAACTAAAAGCAGTAGAGAAAACTAATCCGTCAAATTCACAAGGAAACAAGACTGTTTTTAATTTTAATGTAAAACAAGTAAAAGTTATGCATGTTGAGGATCATAAGGAAGTTTCCATCTGTGTGCATTAGCATGGTAGTAACTGTAACTGGCCCCAGTGCTCCCTAAAGACTTGAGGAACCTACTAGATTAAATTATTCAAGCTGTTTCAGGCTGTAAGCAATGAAGTGATTCATAATCCAGAAGCAGCAGCATTTTAAAATCTATTGAATAACCAAGTCAGTGGAAAACTTAAAGAACAGGTCACTCACTGCTTAATCTGAACGTGCTGCAGTTGTCAGATGATGATTTTACTAGAAACAAACTAATAAATCCTGTCCATATTAGATTAGATTTTACTTTAATGTTGGATTTCTCTGATATTAATAAGCTTTAGTGCATCACATAAACATACAACATAAAACTGGTCGAATTAACGGAGTTGTGCAATGTGTAGGCTTTATAGTGTTTTTCTAATGTTTGGGCAACAGATACGTTTTAGGTTTTAGGTTTTAAAGACAACAACCTTCTTCTAACCTTAACAACTACTAAACATAACCATGAAAACTTTACCCAGGCTGCAGTTGTTATATAGTAGGATTGTATAACAAGAGACATATTGCAGCAAAACCGAATGGAATAATTTGGCAGTGAAATGTCTATTATGTATATGACATTTTGTAACCGGACAGATGTGCTCATTAAAAACTTTTCCTAATTACAATGATAAAAAAGAAAATATGATTGGAAACTATAGCAGAATATGAATGAAAAGTGCTGGAGACAGGGGGGTAGTTGAGAATAAAAATACAATGTTAAAGAAAAAAAAACGCTGTTGTCAAGTTGTTACACAAAGGAATGAAACCTGTAATTTATATTTTAGGCGTTTAGCTGATGTTTCACAGAGGCACTTAAGCGTAAACCATTAAACGGCCGAGACAGCAGAGTCTAAGTGCTACTTCTGTTCTAGTCAAATAGCGGCCGCAAATCTTTCTTTGTTCACATAATGTGTGGCCATTGTTTAACTCTGTTTACTTCTCAGTGCTATCTGGCCTCCACAGAGGCTGCTGCAGAGCCGGAGCCACATGAAGTCTTTTTAAAAAAAAGAAATTGTATTCAGGCTCATTAAACGCAGCGGCTCCAAATGGTTAAAAATCTTCATGTGTAAATACAGTTGCAGGGGTGTGATGATGGCACCCAGAGGCCTCCCAGGCAGTGCTGTCTGCCGAGCAGGCGAGGCTGAGATGGGCAGGCGCTGCGCCCCCATTCATCACTGTCAAGTTGAATAGAAAATTAACAAATCCCTTAATTAAAAGACCTTTCTAGATGCTAGTGTGTGTGTGTGTGTGTGTGTGTGTGTGTGTGTGTGTGTGTGTGTGTGTGTGTGTGTGTGTGTGTGTGTGTGTGTGTGTGTGTGTGACTGTGTGTGTGTGTACCACGTGCCAGCTGCACTGCTACATTGTGCAAGCTACAACAGCCTGGCACAAGAGACAAACACACAACACAACACTTGCTTCCATGCAAACATACACCCTCACACTAGACACATAGACACAGAGACCCCCGCTATTCCTGCTGCTGCATTAATTGCATAAACTGCATAATGTTGCCGAGCCGGAGCGGAGGAGAGGGAGAGGTTCATTCTGGGTCTCTGAACCTCCCCAGACACAGAGCTGAGGGTGGGGAGTCAGTTGGGGCTTTGATCCCTGACCTCTGCCTCCTCTCTTGGGAATATAAGACTGCATCCCTAACGGTCCGTCCATCTGCACACACACACACTCACATGCACACACACCCTCTGCCGCCCCCAGACTGCAGCTCCTATAGCCCCAGCCCAACCCCAGACGCGTGTCAGTGTCACCAGCAGCAATGGGGAATGCTAAACAAGCCAAGGTCGACCTGAAATTAAGGGGTGGCTTTCGGCCTGTCAAGTGCTTTGTCACGACCACCAGCTCTCTGAATACGACTCGCTATTACTTACCCCCCAAAATTCCTCCCCCCTTCTTCCTCTTCGGCAGCAGCGAGGCATTCATGTATTCACACTCACATATATATGTATACACAATATCCTCTTGACATGATGGAAGTGGTGTCACTGAGAGGAATGTGGATAAATATCAAAAGAGCTGGAGACGGCAGAAAATGTTGGATGTTTTTTCTACTATTTTTACTGAAAAAACTGAGTTGGATCAATGTTAGACGCCTTTTAAGGATGAAAGTTAGAGAGCAACTATTAATAGTCTATAGTAGTATAGTATAATAGTCTATTGATATGATTCAATGCTGAATCATCTAAATGTCAAATATTCCTCTTTGCCGTCTTTGAGATTTGGTATTTTGTTATTTTGTTGGACACTGCGGTTGTGGTTGTTTTATTCATTATTGTCCGACATTTTATAGTCCGAATGATAAATTGATAAACTCTGGGAAATAATCAGCAGGTTCATTAGTGATAAGAACAATATTTAACTGCAGTCAAGTCTGTCAGTCATGTAGAGAAGAAAAGTCAGTCTTTTTTCATTTCATATTAAATCACAAGATCTTTTGAATCTTTAAACATATTTTTTAAAAGAGTAATGAAATACTCATAACCTCAAAACACAACGGCCCTTTGTTTTTTTTTCAATGTTAAATTACTTTTCAAAGCACATTTTTGCAGATTTGCATATTTTATTCAGTAAACTCTATTTGGTTATTCTGAGGAAACAGAGGCAAGTGCAACTGTTAATTACTGTCATCAATTAATCAGCCAATTATGCTATCCCATAATTGAAATCCTATAAACCCACATCAAATGGCTTGTTTTTTCAACCAACTGTATAAAAGCTGAATATATTCACTTTACCGTCAAATCTTCACATCGGAAAAGTCTTTTTTTGCTTTAACCCTCCAGGTGTCGCCTGACTAATTGATCAATCAACTTGTTGTTTCAAATCTGGATTAAGTTACTGTCATTTTGTGACGACTTGCAAAACTCTGGGTAATGTTGGTATGAACAGATTTTTATGAATTAGATCTATAATTACAGTTAAGTAACTTTGAACTCCACTGAGGGCAGTTCCTGTAACTCAACTTGTCACCACAGTAAGGAGAGCAGACGAAGACGGGGAAGGAGGAGGAGGAGGAGGACGAGGGAAGTTGTGGGACCACGGATCAGAAACTTGTTAACTCACCCAAATCTGCAGAGATTAGAGCGGGAAGTGGTCAGAGGGCTTAGAGTGTATCGGTACAATGGGGCCGAGAGGATTAAAAGTGGATTCGCTGAGCCCCTGCGATGCCCTTCATCTCTGGGGGTCCACAGCCAGAGCACCTTTGTTGGGTTAACTAACGGCACTTCCCATGAACGCAGAGAACACACCAATCCCTTTTTAATGATGCAGGGAAAATTCCATTGGCCCTGATTACCACAATGCTTTCGAGAGCCGCCATTGTCCCACACACCATGTCGAGCTTTTAAACTGTGCAGCCAGGCGAGTGCACTGCAAGGCGTTTGAAGTCTGCTTGTAGTATTTTACCTTGGTGGAAATAACCTTCGCTGAAACAATGCTGATATGTGTATCTACTTTATGGCTGGAGCATAACTGTAACACTAGCACTGCCAAGGCTTTAATTGCCACTGTGACCACCCATGCCTGAAATATATGGAGTACTATAGAGCTTAATGACTTGTAACATAGCGCTATAAAGTGGTGAGTGTGTATATGAAAGGTAAAAAGGTTTGATAGTAAGCATCCAAATGATCTTACATCGTCCCCTTGCGATGTCCCATCGTCCTAGCGATGTGCATTAAGTACGCTGCTGATTGGATGTAAGAGTCGTCAGTTGCAGAGCTGACCTGCACAAAAATGTTCTTACTGCCTCATCAAAACCTCAACAGGCAAAACCAAGAAAAACACGGCTGACAGCAAACCTCAATAAAAAGGAAGTAACAACTCAAAAATATGGAAAAACAAATGCCAGCTGCAGTTAACAGTCATTCATAAATTTTTAAAAGCTGTTAGCTGTCTCAGATGTAACTGTACGTTTCACAATGGATCTCAGAACAAAGTCCTAACAGCATAAATCCTGATGCCGCCTGAGAAAGAGCACCAGGCTTCAAACACTCTGCAACCTGAGTAGCTGCAGCCCAAAGCCTCCTTTGTGCTCTTTTTGCCTCTGGCAACGTTGGTTACTTAACAGGTTCACCAGTTTGGTTCACACTGAAGAAAAATCTCAACAATTATTGGATGGATTGTCAATGAAATATGGTTCAGACCTCCATGGTTCCCAGAGGACGAGTTTTATAATAACTTAAGTGATGCCTCAATTTTTTATTGGGGAAACCAAGAGGTCAAAGTTTTCATTTAAAAACGGAAAAAAGTGTCATCATCCAGGTTTGCATTTTGGGGGGGTTTAGCTGGAGATGTGTTGACAACTTTTGGATGGTTTGCGATGATATTTGGTGCAGATATCCATATATATTCCCCTCAGGATTGATTGGCTGTCCCTTAAACTTTGATCTGGCACCTTCATCAGGTCAAAGTTTTAGTTTTTTACGACCAAAAACCTGCAAAACTAATGACATTTCCACCAACCTTAGCTTTAAAAATGAGCATTTGACTACAATATTCGCAAGTGTTAGCATGCTAACACTGGTAAACAATGTGGGAATTCGGTGGTTACACTGTGATACTGTGCATATGTCTAGTGTTGTTCCTCCCGCTATGAATTCACACATAGGTTTACTGCAGAATGTGTGTGTGTGTGTGGTGTGCTGCTGATAGCACCCATAAAGATGCAGTTTAATCTGGGATCTGCTCACTGCTGATGTTTTCTTTCCTGTAAAAACCCCGGCTCGTCACTGTATTTTTTTTTATTTTTTATTAAACTGACTCTGATGTGATTCAAATATTCTATTCTGTTTGCTTCGTACCAAAATACTCTCCTCACCGATTACTGCCCTCTTTGCAGTCTACAGCTAATATGCAGTAAACCTCACACACTCCTACCACACAGTCTATTAGCTCTCAGAGCCAGATGTGTCTCGTCTCATATTAGCTCATTCCCGGCTGTCTCTTGTGATCTTTCAGCTATGCAGCCGCTGTCATGTACGCAGTCTCTCATCCCGCATTCAGTTTCCTGAAACTGAATTACAAAGAAACTGAGCACTTTGAGGCAACAGATAAAACGTATTTTGGGTTCATTGCCTACATGGCTGAATAGCAATCCCATTCTCGGTTTGTACTCTACAATACCCACCGAGCATTTTCCGGTCTAAAAGACGTCTAATAGACGTCTAAATGGTCCCTAGACGTCTAGGCTAAAATCGGTCTACCACTGGTATAAAAGTGAAAGTTTTTTAGACGTCTAAGTTTATACTAGCCGTCTAATAGACGTCTAATAGACGTCTAAAAGACGACTACGTCTAGACATCTTGTCTAATCTTAGACGTTTAAATAACCGCTAATAGACGTCTATTTTTAGACGTCTAAATTTAGACGTTTGCCAGACGTCTATTTTTATACCAAATGTATACGTCTTGTCTAACCTTAGACGTTTAAATAACTGCTAATGAACGTCTATTTATAGACTAATTTTAGACGTTTACTTTTATACCATATTTAAAGCCCATTACAAAATCTAGACATCAATTAAACATACTATTATATGGATATTCTAATAAATCTAGATATTTAAGTCATGTAATTACAATCTATCAAATTATTAACAAGAACCCTATATTAAAAAGGACATTAAAGTTGTCAAAATGCATCATGACCAAATTTAACCTGTGATCCTTACCTTGATGTAGTTGCAGTATGTTATGACAATCTATTCACATTATGTGTTTTTTTGGTCTTTTAAATAGGTTTCAGTAACACTAATGTCATGCTTATTTTACCACTGGATATAAATATATCTCTTGATGGGAACATTAACCAAACTATCCTACTGTAATCTCAATCAACCTACATTTTTAAAACAAATTCCAACCATCACAAACATATGAAAGTGCAATATAAATATTTTTAATTCCTTTACAAAACAGAAAATACAAAACATGGAGGGAGGGAACAAGTGGATCAAGAAGAAGGAAGAAGGAAGGATGAAGGGAAGGAAGGAAAGAACCAAGGATGGAGGAAGTGAACAGATTGGGTCAATTTGAGTCAGAACAGAACAGGAGGGTTAAAAACATTAGAAATTTGAAAAGAACACCCTTCAACTGTGAACAAAAAGACAAACAACTACACACTCTTGTAGCCCCCTCCACCGCTGCGAGCTGGGGCCTGCTTAAAATGTAGCCCCGTTGCTGAGGCAATGAGGTCATCTGTGGCATCCGTAAAGGACTTTCGTACAGCTTCTGCAAACAAAGCAATAAAATAAATGAAGAGAAATTGCAAGTGTGGTTGCCCATTGTTTTACGTGATGTCACAGAGATACTATCCAATAACAAAAGGTACATGGTTTCAAAGGACTTGACTCAATGGGCATTGGTCACCACCCATTTGAGACTTGGGGCTCTAGTTTCATAAACCAGGCGCAGTCGCGCCAACGGGGTGTGTCTAGGAGCACTTTACAAGTTTGGTGCACGGTGCAGCTCGGCACAGGCACTCCTCCCGTCCCTCTACTCCTACCGGCGCAAATGGCAAAGGAGAGGGTGCGAGTCCGTTCTTCACCAATCAAATGAGCTCCTCTCCTCACCTTTAAATGCGCCACGAGTGATGCGCACTGCAATTTTGTCATTTCGACATGGACGAGACTAGATGGAGCCAGTGGCGGAGCATATCAGATATAAACAAGTGCAATCAGTTGTCAGAGAGAGAGCAGCCTCGTTTGGTGATAAGAAGAACAAGTTCTCTAGTGTAGGACATGAGGAGAAAAAATATGCCCCCCCCCCCCTCCCTCACCGTGCGATTGGGGAAAGGAAAAAAAAAACTCCCTAGTCGACACGGCAGCTCTACGTCGCGCACAACCACAACAACAGCTACAACTTCCTCCTACAAATGCACGACGGAGTACGTGCAGACCGCAGTGGACGACTCCTCAGTCCATGAGTTTCATGTCTCAGACCAGATCATGTAAATCCAACTGCAGAAATATCCGGGGGACGGGAGCGTCGCCGTAACTGTAGTAACTCACACACACAGACGCATACACATGTCTGGAGAGGAGCAGCCTCTCTGACCAGATCAGAGTGGCTGCTCATCTCAAAACTACAGAGTGGCCCGCGTTAATGTGCCGTTAAAATCATTTTTGTGTCAACACGTTAATAACGCTGAGAGGACAGCTGAAGAAAGACACAGGGGCGTGGAGAGAAGTGTTCTACCGAGCGATTCAGTGACTGTAAGCAGCCTAACACTGCTACATTACAATTTTCTATTGAATTTTTGCGATTCGGAGTTTGGTTTTCCGCGTTCCGAGTGCAATTAAACGCAGCAAGCGCCGGGCCGGCTTGGATCATAACATAGACAAACTCTGCATTTGCCCCACGGACACTACACTGTTTGCTATTTTCTTTGTAAATTTATTTATGGCTCCCCCGACCAATCTTTTGCATATTTCAGCTTATTTTATGCTATTACTGCTGTATTTGCGATAATGCTCCTTTAAACCCCTGTAACCACTGTACACAGATCACATCAACATAAAAAAATAGTAATGGGGATGAAACCAGAAGCAGCTGTGCGTAAAGGACGCATCGCAGAGCGTCTCTCTCTCTTTTTTTCCGGAGATGAGCAATGCCGAATATATATTCACTCTCTGATGCTGTTTGTGGTTGGCTGAGAGAGATGTTAACTTGTTATTTTGCATCACGTTTTAATCTGTGTTAAATCAGGCAGGTTGAGTTCCATTACACATGCCAACTGCCTTTGATCTGACATCAGATGTGACGGGACAGTCTATATAGATATAGATGTATGTGCTGATTAAGATGATTGCATTGAATAGTGACAATTGCAATTGCATTAAAATGTGCCTGAATCTGTGGAAACCTGCCTGTGAGGTCTTGGTGACGTGTGCACTCTGCGCCTGTCAGCCAAACTACCACTGCACTGCCTTGCGCCGAGAGTAGACCTGGTTTTAGTTGGCAAACATTCAGCGCACCGTCGGCGTTGCTCTTTGGCACGAAACTGTCACTGCGCCAAGCTGAATGTGACTCCTCCCCCTGCTGCGCCGCCACACCCATCTCTGCACACCTCTGTCTACCAAACTGCAAACTAAGCGCGTGCTGCACTGCGCTGGACAAAACTTGCACTGCGCAGTAAGTCTGTAAAGATTAATAAATTAATAAATAAAGCCTGACTATAACTGTATTATGGTTCCCTTTCATGAAACAACACCAATTAAGTTTCATAATTGTCAGTATTACAGAGATTACCTAGTACAGTCCAGACACATTGTTGTTTGTTAATGTCATGTCAGTCACACATGTTTAACATGAAGCAATTTCCAAATAACTAGCAGACAGTTTTTCTATTTACCTGTGACCACAGAGTAGAAGGCAGTCTGTGTGAAGGCCCTCTTCTTTTGCTTCCCACCTCCAACATATTAAATTGTGTCATGATGCTGTTCATGAAGAGTCTGCAACAGATAAAAAATGAAGACAATTGTTAACAGTAAACTTATATAACTTGTAACTTGTAACCACCCACTATTATGTTGTCTGTTCTACAGATATTAAACTTCTATGTGTAATCATACCTGTCCATGATTTTGTTCATGCAGGTCTTCAAATCCTTTCCTCCAATATGAGACAGTTTTGCAATCTGTATGATATTACAAATTATCAACATTGTGAAAAACATGGAATTACTTAAGGAAACGCTTTTCAAAGTTGAATTCAGGGACTCTGTTCCTTTAGGTAAGGAAAATGTGACCCTTACAAGTCTGTAACTGGGAGTTTATGAAATCAAATAGACACTGGAAATAGTGCTGCTAGCTATATTTTAATCAATTTTGGGCTTATATTTTCAGGTAGTAAGTATTATGCATCATATGACTCAAGAAAATCTGCTATTGCATGTGCTACTAATGTGCTACTGTGTAAAGTCTCATTTAAACCTTACTTTTGGCTGAGCATGCCATATTTCACAAACAAACAAATCGTTTTTGCAATGATGCTTGTACTAGCAGGCAAGCCATAGCTAGCGAGCTAGCAGGGCAAACCAGCCATAGCTAGCATATCAAGCATATCGTCGGCATTTTGCAAACGGATTGATGACAATTAAATGAACAAACATTGCAGGAAAAAGCAGCATTTCAATAACGTTACCTTGACCACTCACCTATAGGAAGCTCTTCTTCTTTTCGCACACTCTTCTCCGCTCCCGACCGGTGTCGTGCATGGATGTGGTGTAGTGCTAGAAGCACAGACGGCCAGAAGTCGTTTTTGAACTTCCCGAAACTGATTTCCGGTCCACAAGACAACTTCCAGCGTGTTGCTGCCTCCTAGTGGGGAGGGGAGGGATCATAGAGGGATCTGCTGACAGTATCTCCATATCCATATCCTACTGTCCTGATCGCCTATAGTGCAAATTGCCATTTTATTTTACTGTTCACCAATAATTATTTTTTCAAAGGAATTATTTGCATTAATGCTCAATAAACTTAATTGCAAACTGCCTATATCTATATAGGTTAATAGTGATATCTAAATATTTCTAAACATGGTTGGCATAATCTTATGCTTAAAAAAGAAAGCATAAGATGTAAACATAACATAAACAACATAAAAAAAATAAAGATAACTTAATAGTTTAAACCTGGTCTAAATCTAGATGCTGATTAAACGTCTAAATCAAGGCTAAATCTAAACTTCACTGTATATTGATCAATGGTCATTCAGATGATTTTAGTACAATATCTGGACACCATTGTGCAACTTACAGTTATTTCTTTGGTCAGTATTCATTATTTAATGTATTTAATTCAATCGTCTAGATTTGGTCTAAAAATAGACGTTGATATGAGGTCTTGATTTAGACGTCTAAATCGAGTCTAAATCTAAACTACACTGTACATTGATCAATGACTGCTGTAAATGTTTTAATCCAACATTTGGCCATCATTTATACAAGTTACAGTTACTTTTTGGACGGTATTCATCATTTAATGCAATCATCTAGATTTGGTCTAAAAATAGACGTTGATATGAGGTCTTGATTTAGACGTCTAAATAGAGTCTAAATCTAAACTACACTGTACATTGATCAATGACTGTTAAAAATGTTTTAATCCAGCATTTGGCCATCATTTATACAATTTACAGTTGTTTTCTTTGGTCAGTATTCATTATACAATTCAATTGTCTAGATTTGGTCTAAAAATAGACGTTTAAATGAGGTCTTGATTTAGACGTCTAAATCGAGTCTAAGTCTAAACTACACTGCACTTTGATCAATGACTGTTATAAATGTTTTAATCCAACATTTGGCCATCATTAATACAATTTACAGTTACTTTTTGGACGGTACTCATCATTTAGTGCAATCATCTAGATTTGGTCTATAAATAGACGTTGATATGAGGTCCTGATTTAGACGTCTAAATCGAGTCTAAATCTAAACTACACTGTACATTGATAAATGACTGTTAAAAATGTATTAATCCAACATTTGGCCATCATTTATACAACTTACAGTTGTTTTTTTATTTAATATTTAATGATTAATGGATTAAATTCTATCGTCTAGATTTGGGCTAAAATATAGACCGATTATAGACGGGCGAATGTTGGTCTAAACTTAGACTAGACGTCTAATAGACGTCTAATGCTCAGTGGGTAAGTTCACCGTCAAAATCTAATACTCTGTGTTTGTACTAGCTGCTGTTGCTGTTGTTGTTGATGTTGTTGTTTGGTATCAGAGTGCTGAGATAGAGGTTGGGGACCTGATGGAGTTGACAGTGAGGGTGATGTTGTTCTGCTTTGAGGACAAAAAAAGACGCCTGAGAAATAGTTGTTTTTTGTTCATTCGTATCTGTTATGTGTTAAAAAATAATAACCAAAGATGAACAAGAATAAGGGAGTGAACACAGATGATTATCACCAAACAATTGTGTTTGACTAGATCTACAATAACCTTCAGGTGTAGCAATTATCATACAGTGAAAAAAGAAAAAAAGTTAAAGGAACTATTTCCACTTCCATTGGTGTTTGTAATTTGATCAGTTGATTTAAAAATATGTGGAAATGTTTGACTAAAGAGAAACAATATCAAAACCTGACTGTTACCGTTTGTGTTTTAATTCACTGGGGACTTTTCTGCGGTCAGATTTAACAATATAGCTAATGTCAAGTTAGCTGTGTTTGGTGATAAGGCTCAGAAATGCAATATAGTTGCTCATCAGCTGTTTTTAAAGAATTTCTATTGAGGTCTATATCCGAGACTGAGTTGTTTTCAAGGCAAATGCATCAGTGGTTTTGCATGAATTTACCTAGAAAACAACTCAGTCTAGTAACGATCCGTTATTACCTCATAGCGTGGTGAATGTGCAGGTCTGTCCACCAGAGCGTTTTGGAGTTGTTGGATTGTGTATTTTATGAGTTTGATGAAGGAAACCAAGAAATCCCATTAGCCTCCGTAGCGTAGCTCTGAGCAGCTCACGGCTCTGCTCCGCCGTTCTAAAAATAGCTTGCACTGACAAATAAAGGTAAAAAACCTATTCCTAAAACTAAAGGGATTATGGCAATGGGCCAAATGTTGAACTATCCCTTTAAATGTAGCTGGGGCTGCAGCTGCTTAGCTCAGCATGGAGCAGTGTTCATTTTAGCACCAATTTTGAATTTGAAGAAAGCAATTAAAAATCGATTTATAAGTTTATTTTATTTGGTTATTGGTCAAAATTTGAATTTCTATCTTTTCCAAACATTACAAACCCGTCTTTGTTGTGTCTATACAATTACCATGGTTACAGGTCTCGTCTTTCACAGGGTTAGTTGAAAGGACATTGATGACTTACTCTCACACAGTGTCCATGTCTCTCTGCTGCTCTGCAGTCGTAAAACACACCGAATGACTCTCAGTAAATCTAATTATCATTTTCAAACTCAATCTGTTTGAACAGAACCAAACTCTCTCTGTGTAGCATCGCCACGCCTACCTGTGTTCAATCATTCAGTGGCTCAGATCAGTCACTTGTTCTCCACGTTATGGTTCACTGTCTGACTTTAGTGCTACTTAATGATGGTATTGCAACTGGTCGAGCGGATACATCCACTGCTGACCAGCAGATATCGGATGATAGTGTTTTACTGAGCAGGAGCTGTAGTGTGTGACTCTGCATATGTCTGCAAGACCGGTCGTTTGCATTGAAATGGTCATCACTTATTCATCTCTCGTATTATTGTTGAGATTTTATTTGTCGTGTAATATTTAATGCAAGATGTACAGTAGTTCTTGTATTTGAAGGCTACTTTTTTTTACTTAATTTTGATCTTGTATGCACAATAAAAAAACACATTATCAGCAATTGTTGTTAACCGTACTTGTCACAGATGTAACTCTGCCCACCAGCATTAATATGTTTGAATCTGTTCTTCAACCAAAAAGGTTGTTTAACTTTATGTAGAAACAGTCCCTTGATGCTTTAAAGGTGTTCAGAAATGGCCGTTTGTCCTGTTTGTCGCGCCTCTTTCTACGAGTTTCCACGAGTTGCTGCACGAGTTTACCCGAGTAAGGAAAACGAATTTGATTGGTCGTTATTGAGCAGGCGAGATATTTGTTTGGGGCGAGACCGAGCTCGGTGTGTGTGTGTTGTCTCAGATGTTTGATTGACGGATGACGGATCCAATATCAGTGGCTGATGAATTGTGAGCAACGTGATGCATAATTTGTGCGCCTGCATTATCCAATGCGAAAAAAAACTACCACACTTTCATCCAGGATTCACTCGAAAATAGAAATTTTAGAAAGTTTGGGCTACATCGTCTCGTCTGATAGATGAGTTATTACACTAATTTAATGACCCAAAGTGGAAACAAATTAATTTTTCTTTTCTGTACACCTTTAAGAACACATTTCCATTTAAAAGCATGAATTTGACCAATGTAACCAGATGTGGTTTCATGCATTAGACAACTTATCTTGGTGCAGTGCAGTGAATCCCGCCTGCCCCGTCTGTACTGTAGTGTACACCTCAGCAAAACATTCACTTCGAGTGATTTGCTGTCATTAGCTGACCCCGCTATCCCATCTGCAGAACACACTCAGAGCAGTGTAGACCCATGTGCGGACTGGGACAGGCCTGGCAGTGTGTTGGTCGATACCACACAGGACCACAGATGGGTCCCCGCGCAGTGGAGCCGGTGGCTGGCGCAGCAACCTGGGCAGCGGCCAGATGGGCCACCCTGAGAGAGGCTCAGCCTGTCAGGCCCAAACAGGCTGATCTTATTACTGTGGGCCAAGCCTGGAGTCTGGTTCCACACACACAGACACACACACACACACACATCATCATCATCAGGGGAATCCACATTATCATACCCGACTGTCACAGGCTGGACTCACCCTGTTTTCTGTGTGTGTGTGTATGAGTTCACCTGTGTCGTTTGTTAGATGTTTTGTTTTCTTGGCTGTTCAAACCGGAAAAAATGACGTTCAATGTGGTTTTCCCATGTTTAGATAACAAAAGCTGGATTCTTGTCCCTGGAAGTGGCGTCTTCTCGGGTTTCCTCGGATACACTAGTTAAAAGCTGGATGTGCCACCAGCTCCACAGCTGTGCCGCTGCTGCTGCCGGCCAGTTCGTTTTCCAGGAAGGTCTTTGAAGGCCAAAAAACTGAGATGTTATGGCTCTGAGATGCAAGGACCCATGTTTAATGTTGTTTTTGGGTGTGTGTGTGTGCGCACTGTGCACCGTTTCCCCCCTGAATGTTTTCACTGAGGGAACCTGCATCTCGTTAGCCGTGGACCACTACTGACAGATATTTAATATTCTGTGAATATCAAAGCAATATCACTTTAATCCTTATTCCATCTTTTTCTGTCTTTAATCTTCTCACCAAAAAAAAGCAAATTATTCACCCTATTGTCAGAATGTCAATGCTCCTTTCTTTTAAAAAAAATCTCATCCTAAAATGTTAATAAGCAAAGCTGCAGAAATGAATTTGCTCCTTGAGATTTTCATATCGACGTTACAGTCTTGAGAATATTGAGATTCCCAAACATGGATGAGTGCTGTTGAATGTGAAGCAGGGTGTTAGCGAGAACATGCTCGGTATGCTCTGAAAAATGATTCCCAGGATGAATAAAAGTTTAAAAAGCACTTTTTTTTTTTTTTTTTAGATCAAAGGTCTGATAGAAGTTGCTCCAGTCCTGTTAAAGTGGAGTATCAGGGGTAACAAGAACACACTTGTCCATATGGAGTCATATTTGCTTTCACCTAATGGCTGAACTCCCTGTGCAGGTCATGTGTAGTTATTTTTCTGTGTCATCTGTTGAGGGGCTTTTAACCAACGCTGGGAGGGTATTTCTTTATGTATGGCAATGTCAGTTAGTCAGTTGGTCAATCTGTCAGTCGTCCACTGCTTTGGTCCAGATGGAAATATCTCACGAGTTATTGGCTCATGCAGCCGCCTTGAAATTCTTGGTGCAGAGCTTCTTCTGGTCCCCAGGGTGTGAAAATCCTTCTGACTTTGGTGGTCCATTGACTTATTTCTGGCGCCACTATGAAGTTCACATTTGTGGTTTTGGGTGTAATGTCTGGACTGCTATGAAGTTTGGCACAGATAAAATGAATCTTATGACAACTTCTGAAAAAAGTTTTTTACCAATAAATACATCAACTTCTTAATGGATTTGACTTTTCTGGTTGATATTTGTTGTTTAAAGATAAATACAGGATGTATTTCTGTACAATTTGGTACATACTTTAATGATAGCATCGAGATTAAAGGGGTAGTTCAACATTTTGGCAAATTGGCCCATTGCCATAATCCCTATAGTTTTAGGAGTATGGTTCGTTACCTTTATGTGTCGGTGCAAGCTGTTTTTAGAACATGCTCAGAGCTACGCTATGGAGGCTAATGGGATTTCTTGGTTTCCCTCATCAAACTCATCAAATACACAATCCAACAACTCCAAAACGCTCTGGTGGACAAGTTGTGACCTGCACATTCACCACGCTATGAGATAATAACACAACGTTACCAGACAGAGTTGCTTTAGAGGTAAATACAGACACTGCTTGCCGATGCTCGTTCCCATCGGCAATTTTGCACGCATTTACCTCTAAAACAACTCTGTAACGTTCTGTTATTATCTCATAGCGTGGTGAATGTGCAGGTCACAACTTGTCCACCAGGGCGTTTTGGAGTCGTTGGATTGTGTATTTGATGAGTTTGATGAGGGAAACCAAGAAATCCCATGAGCCTCCGTAGCGTAGCTCTGAGCAGCTCATGGCTCTGCTCCACCGTTCTAAAAATAGCTTGCACTGACAATTAAAGGTAACGAACCTACTCCTAAAACTATACGGATTATGGCAATGGGCCAATTTGCCAAAATGCTGAACTATCCCTTTAATCAATACAACTCTGGAGGTCATGCATCAGGTCTGAATTAATTTCTTGTTTATAATCAGTTGTAGTGCAAATATCACAAATGGAAAACACTGGCATGTTAGCATTGTTACTGTAAGTAATAGCCTAATACAGCAGAGAGCCATTATCACGCTTGTCGACTTTTATTAGTCTTCAAACACAGTCGAAAAGAGGCGCGTTTCAATCTAAAGTGGCACATTTACTAAAACCAGAGAATTAGGGAAAACAAAAGTGTTTTCCTCCATGTCTCTTCAGTTTCCATCAGTGGATATTTGGGCAGTATGTATGACAAGATAGTGTAAAATATGTGTTTTAGTCTGCTGAATTAAATGACACATGCAGTTCTAACTGTGATTGTAATTACAGAGTCAGGAGGCTCCACTGGCCAATCTATGATGAAAAATGTGAGCAGCTGTGATCAATGCTACTTTTCTTTTTTTTTCTTTTTCTTTTTTTGCAAATGCCAAATCAGTTGTATTGAGTTGTCATTCACTCTAACCCCCTAATTTCCCCAGCTCCCCCAAAAATGATGTTTGTGTTTAATAATGATAGACTTATATCTGAGGCGACGGGCTTAATGTTGCTTGCTGCCAAAAAAGAAATGGATTTCCATTGCCGCCTTAGTGTCATAGCCGGTAATATAACCCGTCCTGGTTTTTGTCCTCAATCTGACAGCTCTGAAACAGGATGAATGAGAAACCATCTCCCAAGGTCAAGGTCACGGTTTGGGCTGATTTAGGCTCCGAGGCCCTTTCTTATTGTCAGAAAGCATCTTCATTTGAAATTCACACAACATAAAGTCAGGTTTGACTGGCAGCACACGCAGAGAGAGGAGGTGGAGGGGGGGGGGCATGTGGGGGTTGTAATATTCATAGGAGCAGAGAAAGATGGATGGATAGGCTTTTTTTTTTCTTTTTTTCTTTTCATACTGCACACTGATTTCCACATTTGGGTGATTAAGTTTATTATTTGGCCCGCTGCTGCATTAGCATGTGATTATCCTCGGTTGTATCCTACGGAGAGAAGCTTATTTAACTTTTGAGAACAAAGAAGGATCACGGCGGTCACCTGAGTCTCTTTTTCTTTTGGATGCAGGGAGAGAAAAACAACATGGAGACGTTCGGTCTGGTTGCTTTGGCCTGGGACCGTGTGTTTCAGCTCTTTCTGTCTGCCTTGCCTTGCCTCCCTTCCCTCCTTTTCTTTCTCTGGTTTCCCTTTTCTTTCCATCCCCTAGCAAACATTTTCTCCCTGACTCTTTTGTTTGCCAAGATCCGCGTTGCCATGGCTACCAACTGGCGCTTTATGAGCACCTCATCCCTCATCTAAATATTCCTAGTTATCTATGGTAATGAAATGCACACACCATTATCTGGCTTAATGAAATACACTCTATTGTCTATGATTAGAAGGAGAGAGCTTTATTTCTCCTCCCGTATATAGTCCTGCATGTGTTGCAGTGTTTCTCCCCCTAGTTGCGATAACAACTGCTCCACCGTTGGAGCTGTGCTGGCTTTTCTTTTCAGTTCTCCCTTCTGTTGTGAGCTCTGGACAATAAAGAAACAATGTCCAGTTGCTGTGAGCAGCCCTGCTATGCAGCTTATGAACTACAGTGGCTGTTTGATTGCACTAATTGGCCTGTCTGTGCTGTCTTCGCCTTGTGATGGACTCTCTAGCTATACTGCTGCGAATTCTGCTTCCAAACTAATGCAGCCTATTAAGAAAAAAAAAAGATTATGACAATAAAACCTTTACAAATTCCCTACTTTGACAAGGCTACAACATAAGAGGCTGCAGAGGAGCCGCACTGAGGGGGAAAAAAGCACAAGCAGAAATAGCACATCATTATCTAACAGTATTTGAATTCACAATCTTTGCCTCTTTTGTGCTTTTGTGTGTGAAAAAGAAAAAGAAGAAATAGGCAGATCAACTCCTACCCATATAGCACTATTCATCTGTGCTGTAGTTTTCCACGCTCTTTGAAACCCCCCTTTTTGAAACATCAAGAGCATCATAAAACAGATATACCGTAAAAATGTGCATCTGATATCGCTTGTTCCCCCCTCAGCGATAAAGAAAAGAGAGAAAGAAAAAAAAAAAAGAAAAGTGAAAATAACAGCCAGTGTGTAGTTTTTGTCGGAGCGCATCTGTGTGAGTGCGCCGGTGTCTATTTCCAATTCAGGCTGGGGTAATATCTGCAGATTGGGTGGTTAAGTCACTCTGCATTTCATGAGCCAGTCCTGTCACTAACAGTTATCTCCTCACTGCCCTCTGAGGAGTTGTCTAGGTGAAATGATTCTCTGAAGCTCTGAATAATGCATGAAATTACGTAATGCAAATGGAGGCTTTATTTCCCCTGCCTCTCGCAGACGTCAGGGCCGGGGCCGCGGTATTAGAACAAGCAAAAAAGGAGAAACTGTGGAAGTCCCCAGAGTAAAAAGAAAAGAACTACAGCAGAGAGAGCGAAAAAGGTCAACGATAAAAACCTTCACATTGCAGCTTTATCAAGTATGAGCCGGAGTTATTGCTGCACGAATTGCAAAAAAAAGAAAGAAAAAAAAGAAGCAGAGCGGGGACGTTATATTCACAGGGCTATCATGGGAGGCTTATTGTGTGAAGGCAGTGAAATATTCATTAAGGAACAGCCTGGCTGGTTTCCACCGCCGCCTGCCTGCCTGTAAACACAAGCCCAATCAAATATAAATAATAGGAGGAGAGGGGGGAACGCCGCTGAATCTTATCAGATCAAGAAATGTCACCGGCCTTATATGCACCAAATTAGGCTACACTAAACTGTTGTCAAGTCCCTGCTTCAACAAGTAGATGAGCCTTCCTTCCCACCATCTTTTTCTCTCTCTCCCTCTCTCCCTCTCCTTCTCTCTGTGTGTAGTGGGTAGACCTGAATGGCATTAATTGCCCCCTAAGATGACGGGCAGATGAAAGTGAGGTGGTGGTTTGCTGTGGGACATTGGGGCTGGTTACAAAGAGAGGCTGAGGACGGCTGGCAGGTCTCACCAACTTCAAACGCAGATAAAGGCCCTTTTTATACAAAAGATCCTCTTTTTTCCTTTTTTTTTTGCTTAATCTCTTAGATTCTGGGTTTATTCGTGCCAGCCTCCTTGCCTTTGTCCACTTTGTGTCAGGTTTTAACGCCAGAGGATTAAATTGCTGTTGCGGAAATCATTGTTTGTGTTTTCTTCCAACCCGCTGCCTCCCATTGTCCTGTGACATAATCGACCGCTCTCTAACAATATGAGAGGTTCATCTCTTTTCCTTTGGTGAGAAATGAACAGCGGATGGATCTGGTCACCTTGTTTGTCTGACGAAACAGTGGTACAATATGTTGTTTTGTTTAGGCAGAGTGCTCTTAACTCTTTAAGTAGCCTAGCTTTTTTTTTTTTTTTTTTTTTTTTTGGAAAATGAGGACAAGGAGGTCTTACTTGGAGGGTGCCACAGAGAAAACACTGAGCTGCCATTGAGTATAACAAATGGTGAAGCTGTTTTTCTTTCCTCTGCAAACAAGAGAGGTAAAAATCACAGTGAGAGAGCACACACATACACACACACACACACACCGGTCCACAGGAATATATTAAACATGTCTAGGAGAAGAGAGGGAGAAACACAAAGAAAATAACAATGTGAGGAGGAAATAAAAAATAAAAAAAAGCAAATAAGTGAAGCAGTTTCTTTTCATTTATTCTTCCTCTGTCAGGTCCTTTAACGTCGGCCTGCTATGCTCTGTGCAGCCGGACCTTCACCTACAGCCCAGATTCCTGTCATTCTCCAGTGAAGGTATTGGTCTCCGGCCGCGCAGCCAGCCCTCCATCTGCCTATGAATAGGACCAGTCACATTTCTGATAGCATTTAATGAAAAATCCACCCGGGCTTTGGAGAGGAGGGGAGGGGGAAAGGGGGGGGGTGAAGAGTGGATACGAAGGGAGGAGGAGGAGGAGAAGGAGGAGGGGGTGCCGACACAGGAGTGCTCAACAAAGAGTGCCTTTCACTGGAGTGGAAAGCGTAGATTGCTCCCTCTCTCCCTCCCCGCGCTCCCTCCTCGCTCTCTCATTTTGTCTTTTTTGATTCAACATCAAAAATGTGCCAAATGACTGGGCAGAAAACCCCAGAGGTTTTCAATGTGTGTTAGTGTGTGTGTGCACTATGTATGTGTGTGTGTGTGTGTGTGTGTGTGTGTGTGTGTGTGTGTGTGTGTGTGTGTGTGTGTGTGTGTGTGTGTGTGTGTGTGTGTGTGTGTGTGTGTGTGTGTGTGTGTGTGTGTGTGTGTGTGTGTGTGTGTGTGTGTAAAGTGCCACACAAAGGGACAGGTGTCTTGTGGTTTAAGGTGGCACTGGTGCGGGGGACACAAAGGTAAAAGCAAACAAACGTTTTGAAAAGACGTGCTCTCCTGGAATCAGTGGAAGAATCTGGAGCTTGTCTCTGCATTACATCATCATGATAATAATAATAACAATCCAAATCATGCTAATAACTGAGATTATCTAGTGTGTGTGCAACTTCCAAGGACACACGCTTGTGTTTGTTTTTCTTTATCTTTCTTATTGTGAAGAAACCCCATGAAAAGATAGAAAAACAACAATGTGACGCTCCGTCTCTCTGAAGATAACACACACGTCTCAAATACATGTTACATTTTTTAAAAAGGTAACATTATTTCACTCGGCTCTTTTGTGTTTAGCAAACACAACTCAGAATTTATGTGAATAATGTATTTGTTGTTGTTGAGGACTATTTCCTCTCTGGATGATACACATTTGCATGGTGCCACAGCAGCAGGACGTTGTGTGTGTGTGTTGAACCAACTCAAAAATAAACTAGTGTGCGGTGTGTGTTCATGGTAATGAAGGGATATGTCACCCAGTGCAGTGTGTGTGTGTGACTCATGAGAGGTTTTTGGACAATGGAGCTCCATGGCACAGAGGAAACAGACCAACCAGACTGTGGACGGACAGAAAGGATCACCTGTTGTCCTTACATTGACAGTTATTTGTATCTTCTGGGGCGGGGGTGCCAAATATACGGCCCGCGGGCCAAAACCGGCCCAACAGAGGGTCCAACCCGGTCCACAGGATAATTTTTGACAAATGTGGAAAATTTCATAGACGACAGAAGAGGCATAATAATAATATTGTTGAAATGACAGGTTTTCTGCTCTAGAAATTTCAGGTTGTTCATAAAGTTTTATAAAATCTAACTGTGCTTCTTTGCACTAAATGTAGAGTTTTTGTTAGAAGTTATTATGCTATTATTTTACTGGTGGCCCACTTGAGGTCAAATTGGATGTGGCTCCTGAACTAAAATGAGTTTTAGACACCCCTGTTCAAGAGATTTATGAATGAATGAATGAATGAATGAATGAAGGCTTTATTTCAAACATGTGAATGATACATCACACTTGAAGCACTTTGGTTGATACAATGCTTTGTATGTTTGAAAAGGAGTAGGAAGAAGCATTAGCTTATTCATTCTTACCCCTACAGTCGAAAAGCTGTTTTTTAAAATAATTTCTAATGTTTAGATATTCTATAGCAGCTCGGCTCAGTTGTCAGTCATTTGCACCCATACAAACATACAAGAAACCTAAACGTCTAAATGTGTGAACGCTCCCACATCTGCAGCAACATCACTTGTAAATGAGGACCGGTGTGTTTTCCAATGTTGATGGGAATTCAGTTAAACTCTAAAATTGATTGGAGTTGTCAGTGATGATGAAAAAGCAGGTGCACTGCTACAAAAACAACAACAATGCACATTTCCTTGTGGATATGAACAGGAAGTCCACAGAGCTGCTTTAAATTAGCAAAAGGTTCGATGTTAAATGAGCTCAGATACAAATGAAGTGAGATCCTGAGATGTGAAGAGCCAGTTTGGGCTCAGAGCACTTTTTTTTTAATTCGCTGGTGTTATGCTATTTGTGCATTCAGGAGTGAGTGTCTGGCAGATGTAAAGCAGTTTTTTTTTTAACTCGATAACTAGGTATTAATGTGTTCATCATCTTTTTTTCTGTATGAGCATCACCAGATTTAACCAAAACATCACCGTGCACAGAAATATGTATGCTCCACATTGACTTCCAGTCAATACAGATCAGAAGAAGCTGAACTCCTTTTGATTCTTTTTTTTCTGTGTGCATGAGTGTGTGTGTGCAACACTGGATGACGGCACTGTCACTGCCTCCCCCGGCCTCCCCCTCCCTCCCTCCCTCCCTCTCTCTCCCTACTCTGTATACAATACACAACCCAACAGGTGAAAAACAGCTCAGAGAAAAGCTTTCTTCCCTGCTCTGACATCAGATAACAGACTGCTGCCCTCACTCATTTCTCATCTCCGACAGACAGGACTCAAACGACTTCAGTGTACTCTGCCATTACCTCCATCTCGGCTTTTTGTTTTTTTTATCAAGCGAGGCAAACAACAGCGCAGGTTCGTGTTTGAGTTTGCTTTTGTTCTCCTTGAAGGAGGTCAACCAGACTCAAACTATCTCATTTACCACCGGCTGCAGCCCTTTAAGCGCCGTCTTTATCTTCATTCAAATTACAAACAACAAAGCGCTAAGGGCACGTTCTGCTAATAGGACAGCATACATTGATTCTCTTCTTTGCTCTTATCTAAAATGTTAATCAATACCCTGAGAGCTTGTGGCTGCTCTTTAGAGGAATGTGCAACAGAGAGCTGATCAAGAGTCTTCACAGTTTCCCCAGATGCTGTTGTGTTTTTTAATCTGCTGAACGGCTGACTGACTCCATGTTCTTCTGGGGAACTACACAGGCAAAGCGTTTTGTTGCAAAAAAAAAAAACATTTCTGAAAAGTGACACCTACACTCTTGCACAGGTGACTCATCGCACACAGGAAAAATATATAGCATATAGCTAGCTTTGTTTTTCCAAGAGCCAAAAGGAGCCAGCAGTGAATCTGATTCTGAATCTGAACGAAGACCTCTGCCCTAATTTGCATTAACATTTATCTGTCAAAATCAGAGGTGTGACTGTTAACACACATTCTGGTGCATTTCCTGCTGGTGTGGGTGCACAAATTGTTTTCCACACCTCATCTACCCACAAATTACTCCCAATCACTCTTGCTCTTAGAATAAAATATACTATTGAAAGTCATTCTTAGAAAAAGCAGGTAATCGTTAAGTTTAGTTCACAGCAAAAAGCAAAACAACGTGAACATCGATGATGCATAACTGCAGAGTAAATGCTTTCTTTGTGCCCCCTTTTCTTGCTAATCATAAGATAAGGCTTAACTGACTGAATATTTTATAGATGCTGAATGATAGAACAGCGCTTTATTATTTTCACAGTGGAAATAGTCTTTTCTTCTTTTCGTGGAATTATATAATAAAGCACTTTGGGTTATTATTACTTTTTTCTTTTAGCAAAGCCATGCTTGTGTTTTCTATTTTATATTCAACTTCTATTGAATTTGAAAATTAAAATGGGGACAATTCACTAATTAGCAGTAATCACAAAGTGCAGCTGAGGCTGATTGGTAGTCTGAGGAATGGGTTTATAAAAAATTCATTGCGTAACTGTTGAGACATTTCAGTCGAAACCACAAATAACCTCATGGGGATGCAAGGAGAGAAATGAAAGGAGAGTAAAGTAGATTCATCATCTGGGAACCACGGATGTTTCCTGGTGATCCATCCAATGGTTGTTGAGATATTTTAGTTTGGGCTGACCAAACGCTGGGACTCTGAGAAAAAAGAAAAAAAAACTTGGACTTTTGCTCCAGCTCTGAATATATATTTATCTCTCCCCTGTTTTCAGAGACAGTAGGAGCCCTGGCTGATGAAGTTATCCATCTCCCCGTGCTCCCGTGCTGCAGGAAGCCCAGATACAGATGGCCTCTTTCTGCTTGTTGCTCCTGAAAATCATCCTTCTTATAATCTGTCCATTAATCACAATCATAATCGGCAGGTGAACAGTAGGCTCCAGTAACTGTGCGGCAGTGACAGCTGGATAGTGGAAAACGCCTCGGTGGGGGCCGGTGGTCCGGCGCTGGGGTGTTTACTTGTTTGTGTTTGGAGGCTACTGCTGCACAACTGAGAGCCAAATCTTACCTGGCACAGCTACCAAAACTCTTGCGGGTTTGGTTACCAAGACAAAAAAAAAAAAAAAAAAAAGAGGGTAGAGATGGAGAAATGAGGCTTTCTTTATGGTGCAAGTGGGATGCAGAGTTATAGCTAGAGAAGGGGAGGTGGGGGGGTAAACAGCAGTGTGAGGGGGTAGATTTGAGAGCCCGCAGTCCATGTGCACGTCTGAATGATGATTAACTGTAATTACCTAAGCAGTACCTGGCCTGCATGCCAGGAGGCAGCCTCAAGATTAATGGGGCTCTGCTGAAAACGGAACAAAAGCTCACATTTCCGAGGTAATGAATCGCTCTGGTACTAAGGCGTCTTCACATGGTGCGCCCGGGCCCCCAGGGGAGGTTCATTACAACGGGAGGAATAGATGGATCCTCTGCAGCATTTTCAAACAGGGGAGGAAAGCAAGCAAGCAAGCAAGCGAGTGAGAAGGCGAGCAGGAGGAAGTCTTAAATCGTCCCAGACATCCTGGTTGCTACACAGCCTCCTATAACCAGAAGAGAGATAAACAGCCTCCTCAGTGCTTCTTAAATGGCTGGTAAACATTACACAGCAAACTGCCTTGTTTGCCTTGTCTCACTCACACACAAGGTGCTTAAACAATAAAGCTCGGCGCTGTGCAAACCGGTTAAGTAATGAAGATAAATTCTACTAAATTGATGCCTTTAAGGACTGAGTGACAAAAATCGGCGGTGAATCATTGTTTCTTTTCCCCCATTCATAAACTCCAGGCCTTTTTAATAGAAGGCTTGAGCTGAGCTGACACGCCACTCAGCATTATCTGCATTAAAGGAAGCAGGTTTCATTTGTACAGGAAGCACACAGTTTGGTGCAGCCTGGAGGGCAAAGTTTTATTACGAGTGTCTCCTGTTATAAATCACTGTCCCGAGGAATAACCTGCAGATTAATGGCGACATTATTTTGTTCGGTCTTGTGGAGGTTAATCTATGGTTTTTTTGAGAAATGAGTGACACTAAACGGAAGAAAGCCACTGGACAAAGTGTGAAAGAGAAGAGTTGTGCAGGAGCGAGGACGGTGATGTATGGAAACGGGCATCAATTATTATTGGGAAGTCAAACTGCTGGAGGGCAACAATGAGAGGATTTGCAGGCTGAGACATTTTTCATGCCCTTGAACATGTTACTTCCAGATATGTAGGTCGATAGCGAGATGAAATACAACCTGACTGGTGGTTTTTAATGTTTACAATGCACACAGGCCACATATTTGCCCCCGTATCCCATTCCTCCCATCAAGTCACGTAAATACCTCAAGGAATCGCAGGTTGAGGCATGCCCAGCTTTACATCACGTTTTGTGTGCAGCGGTGCCTTGAAAACCCAAAGGCCTTCTCTGTTTACAAGCCTCTAATCATGTTAATGACACTGCGTACTCCCATGCAGGCCCATTTCTCAATCGATCACGGCGACAAAGACCAAAATAAAGTGACAACGCTCAGAATTTGTGCCCGTGCATGTCTGAAGGAGATGAAAGAGATGCGAGATTCAACCTTTAAACTGCCATTTATCAGGGACGACAACAAAAAAAGGGGAGTCCAAGCCATTATCCTCCCTGTCGCCCTGCAGCCGCGCAGCGTGCAAACATAAATGTGCACACACACATGCATTAAAAAAAAAGAAGAACCTGCACCCTTGAATAATTTATTCAGATGAAAATAAACAGGGGGACGTACATTATGGATGTAGACCAACAGTTTTATTGAACATACTGTATGTGCAGGAGCATAAAGACGTGGGTGTGAAGAGGATCATGAGGTTGTTGGTTTTTTAATGTTATCCCATTAACTTCCACTGATGTAATCTTTATATTCCTGCTGAGCGCCGCTTGAACAACTGTTGTGCTGTAGCTTTTCTTTATCTTTTCAGACAAAAAAAACATGCATTTAAAAAAAGTTTAAGTCCAGTGATGGTCAATGTTTAACCTGCCCTGCCTTTTCCTGTACCACATTGGACAAAAGTGTCCAACGTGTTTGAAGACATTAAAAAAAGGCATATTTTACAATTTTTTTCCTGTTTTTTTTTGCATGAATCTTCTAATCCACTTCTCCTCTATTGATCCAAACCATTGATTTAATTAATTTCAGACTTTTAACCCCTTCAATGCCAGAAAATAGAGTCCCTGGAAAAAAAAAGTGGTGAAAAAAAGCACATAAAAAAGGGGGTTATTGGATATGTCATTGATGAGTAGCAACATTGATTTCCTGGGGTTTGTAGTTTTTCTATAGTGTCAGATTAAAGAAATGGCTCCCATAGACTTCCATTATTTAAAAAAATGAATGGAAGTCTATGAGGAAATGGAGTGAAATGGCTATTCGCACACAACACCCCATGGTTTGGAATTCAAAAATATATGAAAAATGATGAACCTTTACCAATTTTGAAGGCTCTAGCTAAACCACTATGAAATAGTCGTAAAATGAAAATCAGTCAAATATAAAGGTTAACTAGTGTTATAAAATATATATAATAAACCACACTGACTGGGATTGACAACATTGTTTTTCTTTATTGTAAGAGATGTTATAGCAGGAGATCATCACTGAAAACATGTGTTGTCTTCTCAATGCAGTGGCACAGTGAAGTTTCCTTATTATGACCCGATATTTCCTCTAGAGAGATGAACAGAGTTAAAGGAATGACAGACCCACACCTTTTAATTAGAGAAGTCTAATCCTAACACAACTGTAACCTAGGTGTTGGGAAGTGCTTTATATCAACAATACTGAAGAGATACTCGCATGCAGTAGTCAAAATCTGATAAAAAGTAGAAGATCGGTTTGTATGAATAAAGTGCATCATGGATTTACCGATTAATAAAAACAGAAACCCCCCAAAAAAGTGTGATTTGTGTCCAAGAATCACAGCTTGATTCTTTTGTAGATAAGTGTTTCTTCTTCTTTTCCAGTGATAGTTTTTCACTTTGCTCTGCTCAGTTTTTTCTCAGTCTAGTCACGACTAAATAAAGACGTTTTAATTTGAATAAACACTGATTTGTCCTTTCAGTGGTGCATCAAATTATCTCATTAACATAAAATCTAATGTATTTTCACAGCAGTGTGACACAGTGAGGCTCTTTCTAATCTTCTGTACAGCAGATTATCGGTGATGAGTTGGTCAAGGGGAGACAAAAGACTTCTCTCCCGCTCATTTCTTTGCATTAGATACTCTGCAAGCGGGGGAACGACAGTGTGGACAAAAGAGCAGCCATTAATTTATCTTCTCTATATGACCCTGATGCAAATGAAGGAAAATGAAAGCAAGCAATCAATTCCCTAATTGGGTTTGCGCTATTTTAACTTGTTAAGGGGGCCTCTGTCTAGATTAACGGGGAAGGTCAATTTCTCATTGTGACAATTACTGTATTCATTTCACAGAACAACAAAGGAATCCAGCCAGCATTGGGAAGAGGCTGCAGAGAACCAGATGCCTCCCCCCATTGTGTGTTGTGTGTGTGAGTCCTCCATCTCTACATCTTGTTGATTTCAACTATCACGCTCATTATGGGACAGTTTTTTTTTTTTTTAAATGATTGTCCAGTTTATAACACGTCTGGGTGAATCTGTAACTGCAACAAACATATTTCTCCATCAGTAAATATTCCTTATTAAATAAATTAAAGTTTATAAGAAATAAAAAACACACTTAAGGGTATTAAATTAGATTGGAAAACACTCAAAAAGCCATCTTCAGGATAGTGTGGATGTGTTATAATCACACGTACACGTCCGAATGATGATAAACTGCAAAAAAAAACAACTTTAAACATGCAAGATAAACTTTGGTGTGTTGCTCCGAAACACCACACTCTGACCTATCTGAAGTGTCGCTCCTTCAGAGAGGACACGCAAACAGCAGCAAACCCCGGCTGGAGAGGTTATGAGGTTCGAGCGGAGAGGCCTGAAGGCTGAGCAGCTGCAAAGCTGCAGTGGAGCGTTTATTTTGGCTTCCTGAGGAGCAAATCAGACTGTTGATATACAGCGTGACTCAGCTACTCCCTCCTGTCACATCAATGGTTTATTTACCAGCGTGAGGGAAACCACAGAATTAGAATAAAAATTAGATTATGTATCCCGGCGCTAAAAGAATTTAATTACTGCCTGGAAAACGTCTCAGGAGGAGTGAGGAGGATATTTTTTAGCAGCGTAGCCATACATCACGGAGCGAAGAGTGGGAGAGCGACGTGTCATGTCCGCTTTTTAATTTCTGTTATAATGTTTTTTTTCCCCCCTTGTTCCTGTCGGTAGAGAGAGAGAGAGAGAGAGAAAAGAGAAATCTGTTAAAAGCTCTACAAGCCGGCAGCCTTTTAACAAGATGCACTTAATCTTCCTGGTGTTTGCTTTAGTTAAATAAAGGGATTGGCTTTGTCCGGCTCAGAGTGGTGGGATGTTGATTCCAGCCAGTTTGTGAACCCCCGGCTCTTATCGGCCCTTTATCTGCATTTGATCAGGTTTCTAGTGTGTGTGCGGGGGGGGGGGGGGGGACAAAGCCAAGCAGACCAATAAGATTACATATAGACCCATTTTTGCAGGTTGGTGATATATCAACCACATGCACCCAGCGCTGCCTATGGGTTCAACCAGAGTTCATGTTATTAGTGTTACAGGCCTTTCATGCTCTCAGATCTCCCTCAGATCAAAAGGGCTTTGTGAGGTATGCCACCATCGGCCAATTAATGCCCACTAGTACAGCTGCTCTGCCTGTAAGGTCGAGACTAAGCACTTTTCACAGCTAAACGCCTCGACTACTTTCCCCCTCTCTCTCTCTCTCTTTCTCTCGTTTTTAGGTAATTATTCAGCTCTTTGGGAAGGTTTTGTAATTCACACCCCAAACATTGCGTAACAGGAGTCACAGAAAAAAAAAAGTGACCTTGGACCGTTTTCGAGTCAAACAACAAAAACCTGCTGTGGGCTTCGGCACAGAGGGATCTACGCAAATCCCACCCACATTAACGCCGAGGAGACACAAGTCCGGGGAGACTGAACTGAAACGAGGCTTTTTTTTTTTAAAGGCTTAGAGGAACTTCGCTTTAGATAAAAATCTCAGGGACAATAGTTACTTTTCAGGCTTTTAAAGCGGCACTCTAAAAAGAGAAGAAAAAAAAAAAAAACTCAGGCGAACCGAAGACTGGAGGGCTTCTCACTCAAGGACACTGCAACAGGATACACAGCTGCTGCCGGGATTAATCTGGTGGTGTTTTGGTGATGGGACGGCAAAGAGCCACAGTCTCTCACTCTCTCTCTCACTCTCAATTCCTGGCTCGTCCTGCCCTCACAGTGATATCCCAAATTACACCGAGGTGCACACACTGAGGCTTATAAAAAAAACCCTGCTCCTGAATCGTGCTTTAGCCTCAAGACTGACTCCATTATGCCACATACTGAGTCACAGCCAGGCTTATCTATACTACGCCACCTACACCCCCAGTCTTTGGTCTTTTACTGTATATGTTAATGTTAATGTGTGTGTGTGTGTGTGTGTGTGTGTGGTGCAAACGTTAACACATTCAGACTTGAGGCTTTAATTCCCCTCTTGGTTCATCTGTGATAAGAAAAAACAAACGAACACTGGGCACTTCCTGTATCACAGTTTGCATCCAAACATCATCGCTCAACTTAAACACATCAGATCCCAGACTGAGCAAATTTATACAACTAAACCATTTGTCACACCATGCACACACACACACACACAGAAAACAAAGCCAACAATCTGAATATATACACATTTACATATTCAAAATAAGATATGACACATCCAACACTCCCCTAACCATTCAATCAGAGCCTTTAAATTAAACCGGTACCCTAAAGTTCAGGGATAAAAGCAACGCTGCCACCTGGTGGTGACGGAGAGAGAGGCAACAGAAAAACCTGTTAAATCAATTTTAAAAATGCAACAAAGTAAAACCTTAAGAATTTTAACACAATCTTTAAACAGATTATAATCCCTGACAAAAAACTGCAAAGGATTGATGGACATATTAAATGTATCCATAAAAAAGAAAAAGGCACATGAATTACTCCTATAATACAGCAATATGGATTTGTACTCATGCAACAGTAGTGGGCCGTCACGGTGCAAAAACTTTAACAGAATGTAAGACACAGTTTTTGTCTTTGTTATGATTAGCAGTTGAATTGTCACAAGAACCGAAGCGGGCCGGCGCCACTAGTGTCAAACCTCAGTGTTTGTCGTTGTTTCTGATCTCCTACATGTTGATACGTCCCAGACGTCCGGTGAATTTGTCCTTGTCGATGTTCTTGTTCTCCGGGACGTGTCTGAAGGTGCAGTCCTGCCTCGTGCAGCCTGTGGTCCTCCAGAAGAAACACTCCTTCTTGTACGGGCTGCAACCACAGGAGGAAAAAAAAAAACATTTCAAGATGCTTTTCTATGCAAAACGCCCTGTAATATTTTATGCTGAACGTGTAGAAATGATTTAATGCAGTTACAGCACTACATAACTATAAACACTCATAAATGATCATAATGCTTTATAACAATAATCATAACACACTATAAAGCATTTTTTCATTACTTATAAGGTCTGGTATTATAATACGTTATAATTGTTAGTAACTCTCTGACAATGCCCACATAGATAATGCTTTATAAATATAGTTATAATGTGTTATAATTGGCTTATAAACGTTTATAACTATCATTATAAACACTCATAAATTATCATAAGGCTTTATAACAATAAGCATAACACATCATAGAGCATTTTATAATAGCTTATAATGTCAGGTATTACAGTAGAGTTATAATGCTCTATAATGTGTTGTATGCTTAATGGTATTGCATTATCATTTATGAGTGTTTATAACTATAGTTATACAGTGCTATAACTGCATTATAACTCATTATAAGTATGGTTACAATGCATTATAGAGATAGGCGTCAAATAAAGTGTTATCAAGGTTTTAAAAAACATTCTGGCAACCAGCCTGTGTGACATTTCCATCCAGCGAGTTTTAAAACTGTAATACAATGAAAAACATATAAAATGTGGCTTAAGGGGGAAAAATATGGATTTCTTTCCCTTTTGAATAATTATTGACTCGAAGATACAGTATGTTCAGTTGAAACAGTGGAAATGTTCTTACGCTGAGTGTGGAAACGGATCAGTGAAAGCTGATTTGAAGGTGCCCGGGTCGTTGTGGTGTCTACTGGGATATCGAACCGCCAGTGGAGCCCCCTCAAGCACCATGCCCTGCAGGAAGGAAGACAGTTCATGTTTATTATTAACTGAGAATGTGAAGATATCATTTGAATGACTAAATGAGAGAAATTTCCAATTTAAACTGCTGTAAATATAAAAGAAATAGAAAAAAAAGAATTTATCCATTATTTTCTGCAAATAATCTAAATATTTTATCTAGAAATTGTCAGAAAATAGAAAAAATATGTCCATATCAGCTTCTCAAGACACAAAGTAGCATATTTGCATGTGTTAAAAACACAAAAGACATTGGATTGTGATTATTTTTAATAATAAATCCAATCAAGTGGTTCATCTTCTGTTTTATTCATTGCGGCTCAACAACTATTATTATTGTGCCAAGAGGTCAGTCACAGTGGACGAGTGTGAACCAACAACTAAAGCAGAGAAGCCTGACACTTGATAACTTTAATTTACATAATAAAACAAAATATTTTCCTTGCATAGTGTAAAATAACTATTGAAAAACACAAACGTCGAGTGAATTTGTGGTGAATCTTTTTGAACATCTCTTTAGGCCGACCGCTGGAAAATAGAAAAAAAGGCTTTTTCTTATGATGGGAAAATAACGGTACGGTTTCAGAGAAGCAGACAAACTTTCAAAGAAAGAAAAGCTGCAGATGTCAGTCACTGCTTTAATAACATACAATCAAAAATATATCCTCCAACCTCCTGCTCCACTTAGACAGCTCTATAGTCTGCCAGCGACTGAGTACACCAAAAATACTCTCAGGTTCACATTGTAAACTTTGCACTTATAACAGGAAGAGTCTTCCTTTGTGTCATTATAATATATAGGGGATCTACACTTTTTTCCCCCTTTAAATTAAAGTATTTCTTTAAACCTTTATTCTGTGATTCCAGCTGAAAGGTTTGCTCATTATTCATGAGTCACACAGACTGAACCACTCCCTGAGTGTCGTCCAACAGGATCCATCCCAACACAACAGCAGCAATGACGTCTTTACTGTTCCTGTTTGCAGCTGATCAAACATGATGCATCGGGAAAACCCAGTTCAAAGTGGATTTAAGAAGACAGAGTGACTTTAACACTACATACACACACTTTAATGACTTGAGAGCAAGACCCATTGAAAGCTCATAAAATATGCTAATGTAATGTCAGCTACAGCTACAGATACCGATGTTCACTTTCATCTTCGTCCCTGCTTCATGTCCGTGTCAATTACCGACCAAACCCTGACAAATGTCGCCCCAGACAACGTGTTTCTTTTGATCCTCCACCAGTAAATAAACATAAGACACTTACATTAAAAGACTGAATGGCTCTGTCGCAGTCTTCCTTTCTCGTGTAGTTCACAAAGGCACATTGTTGTTCCAGCAGCATCTTGATACTGTAGACTGCCCCAACTCTGGAAAAGAGAAAGAGAAACAGAGATATGAGTTTGATAATCCAGGAATTAAAGCTCCACTTATGAAATAACTTTTTTTTTATTCTATAGACCTTTTCAGAGAGTATAAACAAAGACAGGTGTGGCTCATTAGAAAACGCTCTGGTACACTAAATGGAATGGAGCCTTAATTAGTATCCTTGGTAACACCTGTATTTGTTTATACTCTCTGAAAAGGTCTATTCCGTGCATGAAAGACTTCAGTGTTTTCATTCTTTGTTTCCCTGTTTGCTTGAACTTTCTGCATCTACTGTCAAACTGAACTTGTGCAGCATCTGTCTGTGACAAAGTGCTGAGCATCAAGATCCTCAAACAGAAAACACGACGCTGAGAGGCGAGAAGCAGCTCAGACTCGCGGTACTTCACCTGCTGAAGAGCTCGTGAAGTATCGCGTAGGTGACGGCAGGAGCCAAAGATCCGACCCAGATGGAGAAGAGATCCCTGCAGGCAGAAGAAGAGGAGACGAATTAACATTTTAAAAAATGATATGATACTGCATTCTGGGTACAAATCACCCTGAAAAAGACCTTTTATTGCAGAGCAGTAGTTTTCAAGGTTGTACAGTGGATGGGAGATCAGTTGTGTTAAAGGGATAGTTCAACATTTTGGCAAATTCTCCTATCACCATAATTCCTATAGTCATAGCAGTAGGTTTGTTACCTTTAATTATCGGTGCATGAGACGTGAGCTGCTAAGTGAACGGTACTTTTGCCGTTCCCTCATCAAACTCATCAAATACACAATGCAACAACTCAAAACCGCTCTGATGGACAAGTTGTGACCTGCACATTCACCACGCTATGAGATAATCATGTAACATTACGAGACAGAGTTGTTTTAGAGGCAAATGCAGCCGGAACTACATTACAGAGCGCAAGTAGTAGTAGTAGTTCAGAGTATTTGCTTCATGTGTTGTAATGTTACATGATTATCTCATAGCGTGGTGAATGTGCAGGTCACAACTTGTCCACCAGAGCGTTTTGGAGTTGTTGAATTGTGTGTTTGATGAGGGAAAGGCGAAAGTACCATTCACCTCCATTGTGTTCATCTCAAAACAACATGCACCGATAATCAAAGGTAATGAACCTACTGCTATGACTATAGGGATTATGGCAGTAGGCGAATTTGCCAAAATGTTGAACTATCCCTTTAAGGTTGTACTGTGGACTGAGACTAACTAATAAACCAGTAAACGTACGGTTTCACAGAACTCCTTGATTGCGGGGTCGGCGACTGGGACTTCGACCTGCTCCGGACCAGAGCTTCAAAGTCTTTGACCTGCAGCAGTCTGGTGCGCGCCGACTGTCGGACGACCCACTCTCCGTCGTCCTCGCCCTCCAGCAGCACCACCGGCTGGTCGGCGCCGTCCGAACTGGCAGCGGCATCTGGAGAGAGCGTTATTATCACAGTCATCAAAAGAAGTTCAGGCATCAGGAGGGCATCACTGATGTCATGTGACCGTCGTCTTCGCAGCTTTCATGTCCGAGGAAGCATTTGGTGACATTTACCTCCAGCACCTTGGTTAGCGTTTCCAGAAAACAGAGCTTCGACCGCTTCCTCTAATGTGGCGTGAGCTTTCAAGGCCTCCGTGCTCTGTGCCCAGCTGAAACCCATTTCCTAAAAACGGATGTGCAAAAAGAAACAATCTGATGTGAGACAACTGTGCAGACATTAAAGAAACCACATCTAACCTTAGACTCAGACAGTAGTGTGTCTTTATGTAGCCGTTACGCCAAGAGTTTAATAACCACTTGGCGGTCGGGTTAGCACGTCCTTTATGGGTGAGTGAGTTCACATCCGTTACATTTACCCTAATAGAAATCTCTGTTTTGGCTGTTTAATGGGTCAATGACGTAATCTCAAGTGGTGTAATGGGTATTTTTTCATAAAAATCGGAGTATTTACACAGGTAAATAAATCTGGACTCAAATGTGGAATAAATGTGATTCACTTTTTGCAATGCAACACTATGTTTCTTGACAAATTTTACATAATTTATCTGAAATTATTGAGAAAAAAAGCAAGCAGTGTTTTTAGGATATGTCCTGCTCAGTGTTGCCAAAATGCATTAAAATTCAAATATAGAAATGCAGCAAAAAATCTATTTCAATATAATGTTTTCAAAATAAAGTATGCTTTTTATGAGTACACTTTAATTCACTGTAGGTGGATAAAATATTTCATATGTATCATTATTCTATTGTGGTTACACATTTGACATTTTCACTGCATTCTGCATCTTATTTTTGTTTTTAAAAAAAGGTTCAAATGTCATTTCAAATTACATAAAATCCACATGAATACAAATCTGATGCATACTTTTAAAACTATTTATATTTATTCATTTGTCACTGAACCTAATATAAACTGTGCAGAGAAACAAGTGAGTAATATATAAACTGGTTTGGCAACTTCCTGTATTCAGATGAATCTCATGTGCACAATAATTTCTCAAGTTCAATTTAATTTAAAAGTTACAGGAACCTTTCCTTTTGAAGAGGAAATGACATTTGATCTAGTAGTAAAGGGCTCTGCATGAGTTTCCTACCATGAGATGTAATGTCTGTGCTCGTTTGAGCTCTTGCACGGCTTCAGCGCTCGAACTTTCCAGATTCAGCACCTGCTTGTAGATCAGTGAAGCCTCATAATATCTCTGCAGAGGGGAAAAGGAGAAATCACAGGCAGTAAGTAAAAGATTTAAAAAGCACCAACACCTTTGTAATGATGGAAATTTTCATTGCAGAGGCTATAAAACCAAAATGTCCAACATAAATAGTTAATATTTAGTAACAATCTCAAACCAATCCAAAGTATTCCCGCATAAATTGCTTTAAAAACAAATATCCTAAAGAAGAGGACCTCGGCTACATAACGCTGAGTTTCAAAGGCACATATTCCTAGGAATAAACATCTACTGTATTCTGTGTATTGCAGTTTAGGCTTTGACTTTATGTTTTATAGATGTGTTTGTGAAAATGCGGAGGCAGTTAGAAAAAACGATAAGCAAGAAGAAAACATCAGGAGTATTCATTCAAAGTATCTGGGGGCACGTAATAAAAACAGAAGCAGCACAGTATAAGCGGCGTTAACTGGATACAGGTGCAGTGATTTACCTTGAGCCCACACAGAGCTTTGCCTTTCCTGAATAAACCTTTTACCCAGTTGGGCTCCATGGAGAGTGCTACATCAGCATCCCTGAGAGCGTTTTCATACTGCTGCAGTCTTTCATAACACAGGGACCGATTTCCAAACAACCTGAAACATAATTCACCAACGGTTTTTAGAGCAACCCGCAACATTTCTGGAACTGTTTCTATCTATTATTAGTATTCACTTGTTCAGCATCATTTTTTATTATTACTTTGAGTATTGTAGTAGGAATTTCAGTATGTATGCATGCATGTGAGTGTGTCTTTGTTTGTGTATGTGTGTGTATGATATAAATAAAATAATAAATTTAAAAAAAGGAAATAAACAGTTTTTTAAAAACAGACCAACAAATGCGGCCACAAAATGGTTGCAGAGTTTCATGCGTCTGATATACAATAATGGGAATAACGGTGGTATAAATTAAAGGTGTTACTAACAGCACTACTTTTTTCAGTAGCACAATAAAACAAAAAAGTTACCGTTTCCCCCGTTGCAAGTCCAAGTAATTCGACATATTTGTGCATTTAAAAAAAAAAAAAAGTAGTAAGTTTTCCTGGTAATGAGTTACTTCTATAACGTAGTAATTCTATTCAGTTACTAACTCAGTTCCTTTTTTGGGGAAGGTAACTAGTAACTCAAATCAAAAACTCAAGAATCAAAAACGTCTTGTTCCCGTTTCACTCACTTTCACTCGCTGTTGTTGATTTTCAAATGTTTGTGCTGTGTTGTGTGAACTGCCAGAAAGGTAACGGCTGCTTTAACTGCTTGTGTGAGAGCTTTAAATGATAATAAAATAAAAAAATAACAATGGTTTAAGTCTTTTAAGGTCCTCGTTCGTACCTTAATTCCTTTGGGTTGAATTTAATAGCGTCAGTGAAGCACTGCACTGCCATGTCGTACTGACCGGAGGCAGCCAGGCGGTTTCCTGTGCCTGGAAGGAAGGGGAAGTGTGGTTGTGCCGAGTCAGTAACATTACTTCCATGTTTGTTTTAAGAAACAGAAGAAAAAAAAACAACATTTATGGAAAATATAACTTACCAGCCAGCTCTCTACTTCTTTTTGCATATTCTTCTAGAGTTGGATCCATAGTTTTCTGTAAACAAAACAAACAGCGTTGCTGCATTATTGTCTGAAGCATGAATAGTAACTCCGGGAAACAAACAGTGAATTTGCATGTTGCCAGGTAACCAGGTCCAGCTGGTTGTTATTCAAAAGATATGAGAGTGAGACTTGTAAAAGGGTTCTTATGTTTCAGAGTGGACGGTTATTTCAAATAGACTTTTATTTATCTTTTTTTTTTCAAGAAAACATACCCAAAGAAGTAGGTTTCTGAATTTTGGATAAAATTGCACAGTAAACATGTTAAATAGCAGGTTTTCTTTGTTCCCACCTCTTTACTGGGCTCCTGTTTCTCCTCCTTTTGCTGTTGAACTTCATTTTTCTCCACAATTTTTGGCTTTTCCTCTTTAAGCTCCTGAGCCTCTGGTAATTTTACTTTTTCCTCTTTTGTGTCTTTTGCAGGCGGCTGGTTACACTTCTCCTCGGGCACCGATTTAGCGGTTGAAGCATATGAATTATTTAAATCCAAATCCTGTGGGTGGTAAAAAAAAAAGACAAGGTGGTTGTTTTATGATAATCCTCTGAAAAGCACTCTCATGAAAAAGTCATGTCATTCCTGAAATCATGGATGATTAGTAGAATAGACAGCAACAAATCTAGACGCATTGATCTGACACTGCAAACATTTTAAAGACGAGTGAAACCAGATTCAGATTGAAAACTGAACACAGCGTTTAGTGTCGCTTACTGTATTAAATCTCCAACCTCACTTGTGCTCTAAACGCATTCATAAGTCACATAAAACTGACTCTAAAACAATAAAAGACAGTGTGGAAACAATTTGAGAGACACAAAAAGTTGGCCTGGACTAAGGTGTTATCTCCCTCCATCTACAAACATTAAAGGGATAGATCAACATTTTCATAATCCCTATAGTCATAGCAGTAGGTTTGTTACCTTTAATTGTAGGTGCAAGCTATTTTTAGAACGGCGGAGCAGAGCCGCGAGCTGCTCAGAGCTACGCTACGGAGGCTCGTGGGATTTCTTGGTTTCCCTCATCAAACTCATCAAATACACAATCCAACAACTCCAAAACGCTCCGGTGGACAAGTTGTGACCTGCACATTCACCACGCTATGAGATAATAGAACGATACGAGATGGAGTTGTTTTAGAGGTAAATTCATGCAAAACCACTGATGCGCATTCCAGCCGGGGCAGATTTTTAGCAAGCAGTCTCTGCATTTACCTCTAAAACAACTCTGTCTGGTAACGTTCTGTTATCATCTCATAGCGTGGTGAATGTGCAGGTCACAACTTGTCCACCAGAGCGTTTTGGAGTTGTCGGATTGTGTATTTGACGAGTTTGATGAGTGAAACCAAGGAATCCCATGAGCCTCCGTAGCGTAGCTCTGAGCAGCTCACGGCTCTGCTCCGCCGTTCTAAAAATAGCTTCTAGGAATTATGGCAATGGGCCAATTTGCCAAAATGTTGAACTATCCCTTTAAATTGCAGAATATTGACATCATATGTCTTAATGGAATTCTACACCTTTTCCTCTCAAGTTCATCAGCACATGAAAAAGAAAAATTGTAATTTTGATCCACAAAAAAAAAAACTGAAATGTAAATTCTCCACAAACCTTTTGCTCCTCTTTCTCCTCCTCCTCTTTCTCTTTTTTGTTATTCATCTTCACAAGATTTTCTTCTTTACTTTTACCACTGCTTTCGTCACCTCCAGCAGCCGCGGGTTTATTTTCACTTTTATCACATTCAGGAATTTCATTTGATTCTGCATTACTTTCAAAAATAGGATTTTCGTCCTGATTCTCTGAGGAGTCGGACTTTCCTTGTTCTTCCTCCTGAAATAAAATTACATTAGAAACAATCAGACCGGCCTTGGCAAAGGTTTAGCTTTGATTTATCTATTCACTGAAATTTAAAGACTTACAGGTATAATTTCTTTAGATGCATTTTCCTTCTCCTTCTCTTTTCGCTTCTTCTCTTTTTTACGCTATGAAAGAAGGAAAAAAAAATGTTATGAGGTGCAGTCAAAATAAAAACTTTCACTCATTCATTTAAACGTCAGACTTAGGTCAACACTGACCATTTTTTTACGTTTGTTCCTCTCTCTTTTATCCTTACGTCGCTCCTCCTCTGCTATCAGCTCCTGTGCGTGTCTATCTGCCTCCTGAAAGCAAATAAATACATAAATACATTTAATCGAATGTTCAAGAAATTCATAATTCCTAAAAACAGAATAAGTGCGTTAACTTACCTCGTCAGTGAGTTGTGTAATTCGTGGATGCGGCTCTAAAGACTTGCGAGCTGCAATATTTGGATTAAAAGGGTCATCGCCATCACCGTCGTAGTCGTCTTCCTCATCCTCATCATCCTCGTCAGAAAATATGAGGTCTTGACTCATGTCATACGTCTGAAAATCATATCCTGAAACACACACAGACAAAGACACAAAGAGCCAGTGTGAATGTACTGTACATGCCTGAAAGAGCAGTAAGAGTTATTCATAAGGGAGGCAACAGAGAAGCCTCAAATAGATTTTCTATTTCTGCAGGTTTATTGAAAGTGGTCGATCTAATAGATCTTCAGACCTTATAATATATCATGTATAAAGCAAAGAACAGATCATTACCAGAACATTTACAGGACTTGTTCAAGCTGGAGGAAGAGGATTGAAGCTTGATTTTAAACATACATTTGCAAGGTCTAAGCTTAAAACAAATGTGTATTTCTGTTGCAGGTGTAAAACTATGGCATTCACAAAGCAAGGAACTGAAAAGTTGTATAACAAGTATATCTCAGTTTAATAAAATGTTTAAAAAAGAAAAAATAAGCGCCTACAAAAAAGAAGAAGGAGAAAGAGAAGAATAAGTGTCCACTGCTATTTTTGCTTGTTTCATCATCTTTAATTTTTTGAAATAGAGTATAATATTGGTGTTGATATTAAGCCAATGCATTATAACTATAGAGAAGGGAAGGTACTAGTATAAGTTTTTCTTCATCCTGCTCCTTTTCATGTATGGTGATTATGTGTACATCATGTAAATAAGTGCAACCGTGTGAAGCAAGTAAAGTAAACTGTGGTGGAAAATTGCTGTGATTGGTATTCCCCAATGTAATAAGTGGTAACATAGTCTTTGAAGTAGTTATAGTAAGACCATGTTGCAATCCTGTTAACTCCATTAGTGGAGACATTTGACTACAATAAACCTGGGGGCAGAGGAAGGACACTAGGATGACCCATGACATGTGCAACCTTGTTTACTAACTGATCTAGGTTGTAAATTCCTATAGGTACAACAACAACTGGGGAAGCCATTCGTTGAGTAACTTGGTTTATTGTCTGAAATGAAAGAGATTTTTAATAACAACAAGTCTATAATTAAATTTTGTTTATTACTGGTGTAATTATGTATCCCTGCCTGGACAGAGGTGTTATCTCTCTCCAGCTACGGACATTAAAGGGATAGTTCAACATTTTGGCAAATTGGCCCATTGCCATAATCCTTATAGTTTTAGCAGTAGGTTCGTTACCTTTAATTGTCGGTGCAAGCTATTTTTAGAACAGCGGAGCAGAGCTGCTCAGAGCTATGCTATGGAGGCTCATGGTATTTCTTGGTTTCCCTCATCAAACTCATCAAACACACAATCCAACAACTCCAAAACGCTCTGGTGGACAAGTTGTGACCTGCACATTCACCACGCTATGAGATAATAACACAACGTTACGAGACAGAGTAGTTTTAGAGGTAAATTGATGCAAAACCGCTGATGCACGTTCCCGTTGGGCGCAGTTTTTCGGCAAGCAGTCTCTGTATTAACCTCTAAAACAACTCTGTCTGGTAACGTTCTGTTATTATCTCATAGCGTGGTGAATGTGCAGGTCACAACTTGTCCACCAGAGCGTTGTGGAGTTGTTGGATTGTGTATTTGATGAGTTTGATGAGGGAAACCAAGAAATCCCATGAGCCTCCGTAGCGTAGCTCTGAGCAGCTCGCGGCTCTGCTCCGCCGTTCTAAAAATAGCTTGCACCGACAATTAAAGGTAACGAACCTACTGCTATGACTATAGGGATTATGGCAATGGGCCAATTTGGGCCAACATTTAAAGAACAGGGTGAAAATCTGTTTTTGGTCAAATATCACCTCCCTGTAGTTGTTCAGTATCATCATCATTATTTCTTAGTAGATAGTGAGTGAGAACAGCGTACTTCATCAAAACTGTCTGTGCTCTTCTTGTCTGTACTTGTGATTGTGATTGTGAAACACACAGTCACAGTTTCAATTCAAAGTCCACATCTAGAAAAGTACAGATAATAATAGTGGTTTTGCTCCATGTGTTTTATTGATGAGGCCATATTTTTAAAATAAAATGTTGTTCTTCTGTCCAAATAATGTCTGTTTGAACTAATCAGGGTTTTTTTTTTCCCATTCATGACATTCAGTCATTTCAGCAGCATGGCTCCAGAAACAACCAGCTGATTAACACCTATCATCATCATCTCAAAGAGAGTCGTTTTATCTCTTAAATTAAATAAATTACCATTGCCTTTTCGGGCAGAAAGTGGTTTCAGGTTATCAGGAATTACAACAACAACATGATGTTCTCTCTCTTTTCTGCAGCAGATATCAGACACAAAAGAAAAACGGTTTAATTTTGGTGGTTTTAAATCCAATAATAAACAGTGGTGGTGGTTTCTCGCCAGTTCTCTTCTCCGTCATCACTTTAAAATAAATAAACATCCAGCTAAAGGCCTTACCAAATAAGCCAGTGGCGAGTACGTTCATGATGGAGTTGTTAGGAAATCGTCCATTTATGTAATCCACCAACGTTTCCTGAAATGAAGACAGATCAACAACTTTAAATGCACACAGTAATATATAGTTTAATAATCAGTTGTACACTTTAGTGAAAAAACATTTAAAATCAGCCAAAAGTTAAAAAAGTTCATAGTTCATGTTTTTCCTCTGCAACTGTCAAGTAAATACCTTTTCCCGCTCCATGTGAGTGATGAAGACTCTGTAAGTTTCTCATCATTTTGTATGTGTGAGCTCATTTTTTTTACATTTGGTAGGTCATATTGATATTGTACTGTTGAGACTTGCCGCCTACTGGGATTTATATTTAGGTTACAGCGTTATCAGACAATAACATTCCTAATCAGGAATGAAATTCACCTATGAACTATCATCAACTTTATTTAAGATATCTGAAAAGCGACATGTAGATATCTTTAATTGAGGTAAATCAAAGATATCTTGAACTAGAATTATGACTAGTCAGAATCAAATTGTAGATATCTCAAACTGGAATTACTACTAGTCGTAATTCAGTTACAGATATACATAATTCACAAACTGACTGCAACTGAACTGAAGATATCTGTAATAACAAACCCCATACATGAGCAAAAGTGAGATAATTTGTCCTATAGGAAGAATGAAGTTGTGGATATCTGAAATGACAATTGTGCATAGGAACAATGTAGTTGTGGATATCTGAAATGACAATTGTGCATAGGAACAATGTAGTTGCAGATATCTGAATTGTTCTTTTTGACTATAGGCAAAACTGAATTACAGATATCTGCAACACATATCCAGCCTGGCTATTAAAATTGCTTGCCAGCTTGCTAGCTGTTGGCACTTTACCACCACAGGTACACTGCCAACCTGAAAGACCTGTTGTGCTAAAACAATTACAAAAAAAAAAAAAAAAAAAAAGGAAGAGGAAAGAATAGTTTAGGTTTCCAGGGGTTTGAATCATACTCACGTGTGTGTGCATCAGTCTTGAGTTTTCTCGGATTCTTTGGATAGGTGCGCCTCCTGACAGGTAGACAGAGACCAGGTGTGGTTATTCACTACTCACGTGACTGTACCACCGGTTGGCACGAGTATATTACATTACGTTACATTACATATTACATTACATTACATGACCGACCATGTTAGCGTGCTAGCTCTCTGGGAAGCTAACTTGCTGTAACACGTCGAGTTCCCAGTAAATGAAACTCAGCGATGCACCAAAGATAATGAAATACAAAACATTTGCTTCATATTGACCTTTAACAATGTCCCGTCTTCTTGACATGGTGTTAAGTTAATCTTCTTCTCGCACACACAGACGCTGCGTTGGACGTTGAATTTGACTGTATCTCTTGATGTCTGTGACTAAAACAGTGATGACTGTTCGCCCTTCTCGCTTCCGTGTTTGGTATCTTGTGAGTTTTTATACCCTGAGACAAATCTCACAGGCTGCGGCAACAGCGTCAACGCTCATTGGCTGTTGCTCTGGTTCAGCGTTCTGATTGGATGTCCCGTCTGTCAATCAAGGTAAAGGGGGCGGGGTTTAATGCAGCGAAGAGTCAAAAACTGAGGGCAAAATGGCAATTAATAGAAAAATACAGTGTTTATGTGTGGGGTTTTTTTATTGGATAAAGCAGATATTGAAAAGATTTGGCCTCGAAATGTAATATTTTTTTGTGATTTCTGTGGATTGTGATTATATTTCAGTGTGTTTGCCTTTTATTTTTTGCCCATATGTAAGTTTTTTTTGTAAAATACATATCAAATGACTACAAAATGCTTCACCAATAAATTACAACAGTCAACACAGAGTTTACACCTAAACATAGTCAGTTCCTGGGTGACACCCAGGATTTGTCACTGGGCTGATGGATTGGATTGCATCAGACTGAAATAAACTTATCTGGTATTTAACCATGTGCCAATGTACTGCCTGGGAAACTCGTGTTATTTTTATAAAGCTTCAGTTTAGGACAAATTTGATTATATTGTATGTATAAAATATAAATTAAATGCAACAGGTGTGTGGGGGAATAAAAAACAGAGGCACCTGGTAAGTACAGGACAAAAATGATTTTATTTTATTTATTTATTTAGTTTTAGTCAACCAATCAACCACAAATATACACGAAATCATAAATATATATACTGTCTGACAGTATATATCTATGGACAAAATGAACACAAAGTGACCATAAGGAAGTGAGAAATAACCAACAAAGTAATTATAATCCCTTTCTGTGAAATTTTACACTGACTTTTAAGACACAAGAGAGATAAACGAGGCACAGTGGAGTCGTCTACTTCTACTACAAGCTTCTGGATGATTTGGAGTGAACTGCTACTGTCTTTGAACTGGAAGAGTATAATAACTCCTCTTTTCTTTAACACAGGAAGTGATCCATCTGTTCAACCAAACGATCTTCGGCGTTCCCCAGTTCAAATCTCCGTTCTCGCGCGACTACTACATCCGCTCCTAGCAACGCTCCATGGAAACGGGGTGGAGGAAGCGCGCTCACAGTGGCGGATTGACAACAGCAACAGCAACAACACCAACATGGAGCCTCCACAGGTAATTTCTGTCACTTTAACTCGATTCCCAGTGTGTATAGTACGTCGTGTAAGCGGTTTTGTGTTGTTTCTTGATGCTTTATCTGGAGTTTGGCTCAACACGTCGCAACGCTCTGGCGGTTGTTGTAAGTGGCTGTTAGCCAGCTAGCTGCTAACGGCTTTGCTAATTTGTCGACCAACAAAACAAACTGCGAAACTCTGAGCTGTCATCGCATTGTCGGTCAAAACATTGCGTTTCCACTTTTAGTGGCATAGTAGCACGAGTATCTAGTGGCTGCTTTGCTGCACGATGACGTTAACTTGTGCAATTTGTACAGATTGTAGTTATGTGTTTATCACATAGCTGACTAACAGTAACCTGTTGACTCTAGCTAACTTTTTGCTACTCTTGTCAACCAGTTGTGAATCGTGATTTATAATGTAGTGTAATTAGACTATTGGAAAAGTAATTTATTTACATGTTATTACGTGCAGCAGCTCTCAATAAATTAGATCTAACATCGTCAATACTGCAGAAAACAAGTGAGATTGGTTATCGATTAGCAGCATTTGACAGTTTGCTCTATGCGGATCTCTCCCACTCATCACTAGAGAGTAATGAAACATTTTGTCATAGATGTTTTTCCAGGCCAGTAGCATTGTACCTTATAACACTGAGTTACTTTGTCTGGTGATTTGGTTCACAGAGGGTGGAGGTGTCTTCACAGTTGCCAGCCGATGAAGATATGAGTCAGTCTGTCGGACAGTTATCTCAAAGTTATGGCAGAAGAGATGACTTTGAGCCTCTACCACTGGGAAGACACAATGTGGAGCTACGTATGTAAAATGACTAAAACAATCTTTTACTTTGTTTCTCCCAAGTGTTAGATAATGCAGAATGTACATAAAATACACTTTGTGGTATGTATATATGTTAACGTTTATTTGTCCTCATCTTTTACAAAATCTGTGTACGTGTGGAACATGTTTCAGGTTGCAGGGCTCCACACTAACTTTTTTTGTTACTAGGAGCACAGTGGACCCTAACTAAGAGTTTTAGGAACACAGGCAGAAAATCGACTTGCATCATTCAACTTCATTTATGATACTCGCACACATTGACCTGTCACCTGTAATGACAGATTCCAGATGTGATGATACCAGTGTTTAAAAAAAAGTTACTGGTTGCACATGCGTAGATGAAAAATTAACTTGCCCTGTCACAAATTTTAGGAGTAAAATGCCCCCATTTAGGGGCAGTCTGGAGCCCTGAGTTGTCTAGTAAGTTGACTTCATGATCATTGAAAGTTTGTGGGGGTGAGGATTTGCATGAATTGAGTTTGAAGGGTCTATGTTGCAGTTATAAATTGTATGTCTGTTTGTGATGCCTTTTCATAACATTCAGCATTTTCTGTGTTTTTCAGAATTTCAGGACAGTAACTTGTCTCCAGCTCTGTCGTTGTTGCCTGCAAACTCTGGCGTGGAACCAAACCTCACTGATTATTCTTTATTCCAACAAAGTGACAATGAGTTTGCTCCCTTAAGGTAAAAAATAAATAAAATTCACTTCTGGACATAGTTTTTTACAACATGTCATTTGAATGATTCAAAGTAAAGATTCTTCAATTTCTTCATTTTACTTTTTCAAGGGCGTACCCGGACATTTCCTTGGCGTCAGGCAGGTTTCACTTTTCACCTATGGATGCCACCACTCAGGTCCCAGAACTGTCCCAGCATCCTTTGGCTCAGGCGACTATCCTCTCTGAAGATGGCGCGAGCAGCAGCTCTCGGTCCCAGTACAGTTTGTCACCAGGAGATGAAGGCAGACGAGAGGGAGTGATTCACTCCAGATTGTCTGCTGCAACTGATAGACAGGAAGTACCATCCAGAGATGACGCAGGTAGCGAATGGAGGGACTCGGTGACACTGTCTAACACTCTGGACGAGCTTGTAGGAAAGGCTGTCGAGGACGAGACCTTCTTTCTGAATAAGGATATTCCTGCTCAGCATCTTATGGCGCTGCTTCAGAAAGATGTCGGCATGCCAAGCAGCAGTAGTAGTGCTGTTTCCTCTGGCTCTGGAACATCTGTGAAGAGCTTTCCAGATTTTAACAAAGAGTCTGGAAGCCCTCAGGTCTGCAAATCGGACATTGACCAAAACATGGTGAGAAGAGAAGGTCCTCCAGGTGAAGCTTCTCTTCCACAGCAGCACACTAAACAACCTGACAGGATTTCAAATCCTGACCAAGCACAAACACTGTCACCTGACGTCTGTAATATTACCATGGGTTCCCGCAGTACACAGCCTGATGACAGCAGCGAAGCGTTACACAGAGAGCTGCTGTCCGAGACCGAGAGGCGCAGCAGTCGTGAAGCTGTAACAAAAAACCAAGAGAGGAGAAGTCCTTCAGTTTCAACTGGTCAGTATCTTACTCCATATCCCACACAGAAGACTGAAAGCAAGCCGAGCGTGATCCGGACCAATGTGGGCGGTTTGCCATGGACACAGCAGTTTTCAGCAGGCGTCGAACGGGTTCATAGAGAGCAAGACCTCTGGTCCTTAGGGAATCAAACCGGGATTGATGGGTCCTACTTGGGTTTCCTTCCACAGTCTCAATCCACTCCTGGGGTTTTTAAGCCCCCATCCAAATCCAGTGTGAAGGTTGCGTTAGGACAGCTTTCTGCCATAGAATCGGATAAGGAGAACTCGTGTCGATCGAGCACAGGGATCTCTCTACAACCAGCTGTTCCTGAGGTTGACGCAGCAAATCAGTGCCAAGAGGAACATGCCTCTGCAAAGGTCCAGTCTCTTCCAACTCTCAACTATTTAGAGAAAGTTGACGCCTGGAGGGCAAACCAGAGTTCTGGCAAAACATCCCTGTTTGATAGCCTGGCTTTGCAAGGATTTTCTGGCGTCTCTCCCAAAAAGAAAGCTTACGATGCAGTTTCTGACACCCTGAATCGCATCCTGAGTCAGCAGGTAAGGAGTTTACAGCAGCCTCCTGTTGTTTCAAGTGCCTCCAACCAGAATGTCACACAGAGCTCCTCTGTAGCTCCCTCTGGCTGCTCTTCTCCGAGGAGAGGGGAGGCAGTGGGCAGTGCACCCAGTGACCAAGACAACACCGGATCTGCAGCTACACGACCGTCTTTCGGCAGGTCTCAGTCCCACTCCTCTCTAAGCACAGTCGTCATGTCGGTCAAGAAGGATCAAAAGACAGCGAGACCTGCAGAAGAAGAGAAGAGTCAGACTCAGGACGATCAGCCGAGTGCCTCAGCTCAACCCTCAGCTCTCATGAGCCTCGGCCGGTTCAGTGATGTGTCGCTCGATACTTCCCAAGGAAGTTACAACAGTGGGATTAAACTGGCAGCTTCCATTGGAGCTTCTTCAGTCACCAGCCTCGAGGTGGATAATTATGCCCCGTACTGGACTTCGAAACCGTCGACTCCAACACCTCTGCCCAGACAGCGAGAGATCAACATTGAAGAGCGAATACCAGTAAGTCAAAAACTGAAAATCCAATATCAGCAAGTATAGAATAAATGTTTAGGTTTGGAAAAATGTATTAGGTATTATCGTTTCTTTACAGATTAAAGTTTTAAGAGATAAACACATCAACTGCTAAATAAAGATTTACAGTTTTATTCAGTAAACATCTGAGAAAAATCCCATATGCAGGTGCATCTCAATAAATTAGAATATCATGGAAAAGTTTATTTATGTGAAACTAATACATTATATAGATCCATTACACACAGAATGAAACATTTAATGTCTTTATTTATTTCATTTCTTTTAATTTAAATGATTATGACTTACATTTAACGAAGAAAAAAAATCTCAAAAAATTTGAATATGACAAAAGACCCATTTGAAAAAGCATTTTTAATATGGAAATGTATGTCCATCTATATGCTCTCAATACTTGGTTGGGGCTATTTGACTTGAACTACTGGAAATTGACTTTTCCATGATATTCTAATAATTTATTGAGATGCACCTGTATGAATAGACTAGTATTTCTGATTCTGACGCAGTGCTGACTTGCTTTTCTTGCAGTTGTATCTCCATAACCTGGGTATCGACCAATCGCCCTCGACCATCTTGAATCCATTCGTGCCCAGAGGGCCAATCAGAGAACCCGAATTCTCTCCCACTGAGCTCTTAACAATTAAAGGATCCATAGGAACCCCAACGCAGAGCGCCCAACCCTCTGAAGGTACATGACCCTACAACTGATGTTTCACTTTCTATTTCAACCAACATCAGGGATGCAAACAGCGCGCCGAAAAGCGAAACTCGCTTTTTTCATGACCAATTAGGTGACTTGTGTGAATCGTTCAGATCCGAAGAGTTTTTGTTTTTGGGAGGGGGGGGGGGGTCTCAGCTGGGGTCAGTAAAATGTTTTTCTAACAGGCTGACAGTGACAATCACGTGAAACTGAGGCGAACTCATTCATGGTTGTCTCTGGTTATAGCACATTATATAGGCCTATATGTCCATTACACACTTTTAGGCCTTAAAATGTCTTAAATTTGTTGAATTATTGTGTTCAAGACTTAAATAAGACAGCTCTTAAATTTTCGTATGCCCACCATGGGCGAGCATTTCGCTCGCATTTGCCCCTAAAAAAAAAAAAACATGTGTGAACCAGGAAAATCACAAAAAAGAAAGAGCACAACCTGCGATTGGTCAAAAACTACAAATCCCACAATCCTCTGGCCTCAACAATAACAGTAGTTAGTGTAAGTAAGGGAGAGTGGAGCTGTCGGTGAAAAGAGGAAACAACGCCACGTCTGGTCCTGTTCTATGTTGTTCGTTCACACCGTCACCGTTTATTCGTTACGTCCGCGGTGTAAAAGGCCGTGACGCAAAGACGCGATTAGGCGCGAGACGCGGTAGACGCGACTTTTTTTTTTTGCGACGCAATACACCCGATTCTTTTATGGCGACGGGACCTTCGCGTCTTCGTCTATTTCATCGTGTTTGGTGGGAAGACCCAAAGGGGCTTCCCACTCAAACACGAGGAACGCTTTTTTTTCGCGCGAGCTTTTACGCGCAACCAAACGCGAGATACGCGAGATAAGCGAATTAGCGCTCGTTTTCACTCGTTTCAAAAAAAATTCACGAGCCCGCCTATTTTCACTACAACAATTTTTTTTTTTTTTTTCAAAGGAGGTTAAATCGAAAGCAACTGGACTTAGTTATTTACTTATTATAACTAAGTCCAGTTGCTTTCGATTTAACCTCCTTTGAAAAAAAAGTCTAGGAAGACGTTTCACCTCTCATCCAAGAGGCTTCATCAGTTCATGTAGCATCTGACCAGGCTGGGACTGGTCCAACTGTCTGGTGTGGAGACTCAGTATAAGTCCAGTTGCTTTCGATTTAACCTCCTTTGAAATACTATGACCTGGACAAATGAGAATATGCACAGGCCTACAACAACATTTCTGCTCTCACCAACCATGGTTGATAACGTGACGCACAGTATACTGTTATGAGACACATTATGCATCCCAACTGTCTTTTTTTTAGAGGATTTTTTTTTTTTTTTTACCAAGAATGCGCCCAAAAAAATCATGATCCAGGGGCCAAAATTCGAAACAAATATATATATTTTTTAATCATAATTCTCATTATTCTCCTGATGTCGGTTTAATGTAAACAGATTGCGCTGATATGCGTCATGTGACAGCGGGGCAGAGCTGCAGCTGCTGTGCTGTGATGGACCTGATCAGACTGGTGGTGGTCCACAGTCAATCAGTCCCAGAGCCTTCCTATTCACCTCCAATGTAGACGCGACGTGCGCGCTCGTTACCCAAAGCGGCGCGTATCCGCGTGCATTCGGTGCGACGGCGCCGCCGTTTTCCCCCCGTGCATGTCCGTTGCTGTGTCAGGCAGGTGTCTCCCACGGAGCTCTGCCCCGTTTCAGAGGTGAAGGAGAGACGTCGCCTCCGCGATGTAGAATGTGTTCAATTAAAGTGAAACTAACACATTATATCGGCCTATATGTCCATTACACACTGAATGGGATGTTAAATCCCATGTCTTTATTTCTTCAGTTTATTTTAATAGTAATAATTATGACCTAAAAATCAGTATCTCCAAAATTGAAATATTGCAATGGTTTTTATTTTTTTAAAGCATTTTTAATATAGAAATGTTGGCCTTCTGAAAACTGTCCATCTATATGCACTCAATACTTGGTTGGGGTTGAACTACTGGAAATAGACTTTTCTGTGATATTGTTAATGGTGAGCCCCCCCCCCCCACGACAATTCCTCTCTTTTTTGGTCCTGACCCGTTTGCATCCCTGCAACATAATACTATGCTGAGAATCATCAATATGACATAAGATGCTACTTGACAAAAATGGGTTTTTATTTCACACAATCAACTAAAGTGTTGATTTTTACTCTATTTTCAGGTGGCAGTCCCCAGAAAGGAGAGTGTTCCAGGTCCAGTGTTTTGTCCGTGGACTCCACTGTGTCCGTACCGTTTAGCCTGGACAGTCTCGCTCCACCCGTCTCCATCCCAGACCACGGCAAGCGGGCTTCTCTTTCAACCTCGTCGGATCCAGAAGCGATTCAGAGTAGACACCGAGCGGCACCGTCCTCCTCCTCCCAGTCCGATAGAGACTCCCACTCCTCCAGACCGCAGCCCGGTCAGCAGCAGGACAGCAGCGTAACCAGAGAGAGGTTTGACTCTGACCTTTTGTTTGCTACTAAGACGAGACACGGGGACAGAGACTTGGCGTCATCTTTGCAAACGAGCCGGAGTTTGGAGCCAAGTGCAAGTGAAAATTCTTTTGTCAGCTCGAACGCCTTGGGGGAGATCCGCAAACTACTCTCTCAGGTGGATAACACGGTGTCTGCTGGGACTTCTTCTGCAGCTTCCTCAGCCGCCCCTGCAGGCCCCCGTCTCCTTTCTGATGATGACATTTTCCTCTCGTTGAGGAAAAACACCGGCAGACTCCACGACTCCTCGCTCTCCTCCTTCTCTGCAGACCCCAGAGATCACTCGTCCCTGCTGTGGGCCAGGTCCTCGTCCGACTCCATGCTAACCTCAGATAAACCAAGGCACAGCTCTGTAGGCCGGGACAGTCTGACCTCATCGTGGCAGCCTAACTATCCATCCACACAGTCTCTTAACACTGCACCCACCGCGGGAACACACTCCTCTCTGGTCCTCTCCAAATCAGCCAGGAGGGCAGAGCCTGAGGGCTGCAGCGCTGCTCCTCCTGACAGCAAAGTCCAAACACAGCCGCCACCGGTCATCAGCCCTCTGCCTCCTGTGAGCACGCAACAGCTCACCTCAACGCCCACAGAGGAGACAGCAGGTGTCCCAGAAGGGGAGGAGAAGACTGCGTATGGAGGAGGTCCTGTACAGAGCAACTCCTCGTCGCCCTCTCTGGAGGACATAGACCCGGGAGTGATGAGTGACGGTGGGAGCAGCGACAGTTCACTGGCAGTCAGAGTGGCCCAGTTACTCCAGAGCGAATCTCCAGCCACCATGGTGTCCAGCACGCCGAGCATCACCGACCAAGAGGAGAGCAAAGCCAGAGGTAAAGACAACTCTGAGGCTCATATTAAAGGTCCAGTGTGTAATAATTGGCTAGGTTTATTGGCAAAATCTGAATATCCTACCCATGAGTATATTTGTGTAAGTGTATAATCGCTAGAAAGGAAAATTTTGCACACTGGACCTTTAACACCTTAGGAACTGAAACTTGGTTTAACTGTAATTTAAGGCTAAGTCACATGCACCTCAATACCAATAATTTTTGTGTCCTGTTTTTTACGCTCACAGTTTTATCAATGCCGACCAATCTGCATTGTGAGTAAATTGTTTGGTTTTCATAGCCTTATAATTATTCTTTTATATATACATATATAGCAAGGGTCTTGCTTTAGAGAGTGTCGGCATCTTGTGCTGGGCCTCCTTAAAAAAATCCTTGAGGAAACACTGTGCCTGCATAAAAAAAAAACAGCGAAAAAGAAGGTGGAGGAAACAGCAGAGAGAGTGAGTTAGTAGTAAGTCAGTGGAGAATAGTGAGAAGAATAGTGGAAGACGCCATTTCCACACAAGTTTTTTTGTCCTTGGAGGCCACCGTTACTTTGCCAACAGGAGGGTTGAGTGCTGCAAAGTAGTATCTGAGCGTTAGATGTCACGGTTTTCCTCCCATTTTACACACTGGACTTTTAACACCTTAGGAACTGAAACTTGGTTTAAATGTAATTTAAGGCTAAGTTAAAACGACGGTTAAATGTATGTTTTGATGTTGCAGAGTGGATTAAGCTGAAGATATCAGGCCAGCAGTGTGAACCTCTGGAGCTGGACAAAGAAGACAGAAAGCGGATTGAAGAGATCAAGAGAGAGCTGCTGTTAAAATACCCAATGAAGGTAAAAACCACTTATGCAGAGTACAACCTAATATTTATTAATGTTTGTCACACATTTCTTCATGCCACATCTATGTATGTTTAAAAAAATTATATTTATTTATTTTATTGTCACTTTGATATCTCCTCAATATCTGGACAGTACAGGTCTCATTGTTAAGGTAAATGATGATAAAGTGTGTTTGTGTGAGTGTTTTTAAAGTCCTTTATACAAACCGGTGTGCTGTGAAGGTGAAAACAAAAACTCTGAGGTTTGGCTGTTGTATTTATTCTTTAACTATTTTGTCAAACGTTCTGGTTCCAGTTTGCTGCTTGCAGTGTTTTGACGTGAACCTTTGTGACAGATTCATTAATTCACAGGATGAGGTAAACAAGGACCTTGTCAGCTCTTAAGGTTTGACCCAGACTGATTGTTTTATTTTCTATGTTTCTTGCTTCTTCCAGAGCCAGTTGAGTACAGATACAGAGAGCAGTGCAGCGTCCAGCGTTAGACTCCCGAGGGGGCAGGATCCACCTCAGTCTGCAGAGACGTTCGCGGCCCCCGCTGATGTAAACAACCCGCCGTCACAGCCACTTCAAGGCCTGAACGCGAACCTGCCTGACTCGCACGCGCCGCAGCTTCAAGGCCGAAGTCTAGAAGCTCAAGTGCTGGAGATCGCTGCCAGAGAAGGAGTGACCCTCCCCAGAACGAACCCTCGGGCCCTCACATCCATCACCATCGCCACCCGGAAGCGCTCCACCTCGCCCTCTCCTTCCACGTCGCCTGCTCCCACCGTCAGCCCGGCCTCAGAGCCACTCCGCCTGACTGAGCTCCAACACCCTCAAGCTGAACGGTCCACCGCTCAGAGATCAGAAGATAGGACGACCAGAGAGCCGGGATCAGTGTTTCCACAACAAACCAAACTAAATTCTCCATTAATTTCTGGAAATCAGCGGAGACAAGATGCTGTTGGATGCCAGTTTGTAGAACCGCCTCCGCCCTCGCAGGGTTTGAATAGAGAGGATACGGATATCAAAGACGACAACACGCCGTCTGACGAGTTGTCCATGCAGGACAGCTCTGTGTCTCTCGCTCACGGGACTGAACAAACCACCAGCTCGTCCGCATCTGAAGCCCCGACCCGGACCGGCCACGTCTCACATGTCCGTCTCACTCTGTCCCCCAAACCCACAGCCGATCACAGCCTGGTGATTACAGCAGCTGATGCTGTTACCACGGCGCCGCGTAGAGAATTCGTCCCGCTCAGACCCTCTCCATCTGCCGCCAGCAGTCCGGACGAGGGCGTTGGTTTATCCAGTCCGCCAGAGTGGCACGAGTCCCCAGAACCAAAGAGACAGCAGGGACGTGAGAGAGTGGACACGTCCACGCTGTTCAAAGCTCCAGCAGCTTCAGCGAGAACGACCTCCACATCCAAACAGTCCTTTACACCTCGTCACAGACCTGAAGTCTCCCAAAGACCCTCAACCACATCATCACCAGGTAGGTTTGTCCATCTGTATAGATTATATATAGATTGATATAAACACTTAAATCCTCATTTACTTTGTCTGTTTGGCTGGTTTTACATTACAAGGTTCAAGTGGCCCAGTTCCGATTTTTTCCTCTCAAGTGGCACTGATTAGATTAGATTAGAAAAACTTTATTGTCTGTTTATCACAGAAAATCATCTTTGGCGTGGCTCAGAACACGTTAAAAGATCGGTAACAGATCTGTAACAGAAATGTGGAAAAACCCCATGATATCGGATATTGTCAGATCAGATTCAGGCCCCGTTATATGTGGAAATAAATCAGATACAAATCAGATATCCACCAATGCATCTGCAGTCTAAACAGACAGATCGGATATTCCCTGGCATTATGCAAGTCGTACGTCATCAATAATGCGGTGATAGCACATATTTGACAGTGTGTAAGCAAAGCAGGTGTTAATGCAGATACCAGATATGGGCCACTTTAATTGAACATGTAAACAGACGGATGAAAAAATCGGAGATAGGCAACACATCAAGGCCTGTAGTGTAAAGACACCCTAAGATTAGTGTTTAAATTGACCGATCAAGTTGTGTCTGTGGCAGTGGAGCCAAGGATTAAAAAATACGGTTCATGCAACTAACAGTGCAACTGTTTTTCCTGCCTCCCTCAGCGGTGCCCATCCTGCTGCCTTATAAACCCCGGGGCAGTGAGGAACTCTTCTACGTCCCTCAAGCAGAAGCCGACTTCTCCTCCACCGGCCCCTCTGACACCACCATGGAGAGCTCACACCCAGGTACATTAAAGATTTATTGAGCTGCCTGCAACATATAGATGACAGCAGCATCATGTCTGCTGCTGGAGTTTCATACCTCCTTCCTTTATTGCATCTTTTTATTGCATGTGTCATCTTCCACCTCCCTCCCCACAGTCCCTGTCTGACTATCTGTTGTTTACTGTCATAGGTAAAAATATAAATCTTAAAAATAGTAGTAGGAATAATGAGTAGTCCCAAGTACAGTGCAAGTTTTGTGTCAGTTCTCTGAATATGTTTAATCTTTACATCAGATAATCAACAAATCTTTTGTGAGGAATGATTTACACCAGTAGATTATTTCTATATATGAACATTTCTAAATGTTTTCCTTTCTAGTAAGTCTTGTTTCATTGATTTGTCTCCACTCCTCACTTCTATTAGGTTTCATTGATGAAATTAGACACAGATTTCATTTGCTTTTTCTAACGTACTCTGAATATCTGAAGGATCCATTCATTATGGTCGAGAGCCAAACAATGATCTGTGTATTATTAGTTCAAATGTATCATGTCTGTTTATCATTGTAACTTTAAAAATGATCTGACCATGTTTCACCACACATTTAAATGTAAATGTGGGTTATTTCAGGATTTAGGCAAATTACAGACTGAGGAATTTATGAGTCCAGAGAATTGAAATGTCAGTTGAATGTGTGATGAACGGGGGGAGGCTCTGCGCTCATTTCCCCTGTGCCTGCCCTGCATAGGTCGCAGCTGGTCTATTGTAACGTACACCGGGCAGCACATTAATTATTCATGTTCAGGGGCTGGTGAGACAAAAGGCAGAGCTGAGGCCCCAGCAGAGAGACAGACGGACGGGGGCTGTGCACTCCACGTCTTTGAACATCTTCTGTTTACCGCTGCTGGAAAACTAAGGATTTATTTATGTTCTTATTAGGAAAATTATTCGGTTTGACCTCCTCTTTACAGAACTCATTTTTATTTAAATGAAAAACATAATTGAATTGCAGGCTCAGACGACGCTGTGCCCCCGCGCTTCAGCAGTGACGTCCTCGGGCACCAGGACCCGGGGTTGGACCGCGGAGTCGCCATCAGACACACTGAGGGCATCTACAGCAAGAGGCTGAAAACAACCGCCTTCAAAATGCAGGAGCCAGGACACAGAGGTACAGCGACGATACACACTGACAGAATGAGTGGGACAGGAGATGTTTAAGGGCTTTAAGGTGCATTTTATTAAAAACACGCCTGAGACAAGCAGCTCAAATAATAATACAGTCTGTCATTTGTTAATATAAACATGTTAGTCTGGTAAAGTTGTTTCAGTACAATTAGAAAAAATGTTACAGACAAATAAAAAGAGTAAAACACAATGGTTATTTCTAAAGGCTTTATAAACAATTCAGTAGTTTTCATATTTGAACACAGCCACAGGTCAGAAAACAGAAAAGTCCATTGTTTAATGTAGAAAATTTAACAACAGACTCAGATGATATTAAGTCTTTCATTATGAATGATAACTTGTGTGTTATCAGGATATGTTTAACAAAGTTTGGGCACCATTTCTGAAGAGCAGTGGAGATTATTTTGAGTCAGTTTTTGTGACTGTGGGAAGAGAATTAGTGAAATATTTGATCAACAGTTAGACATCACAGATTTATGAAAAGACTCTTGTGTCTGAAAGCAACTTTTTCTTGGTCTTTATTTTCTGTTTTCTGTTTTGTGTGTGTGTGTTTGGGGAGCAGCGAATAGAAAACGGATTGTTTTATGTTTTTGATGCACATCCAGTCTGAACGCGTGTTATGTCTCGCTCTCGTCGTAGATACGTCTCCGAGAGCAGATAAAACCTCACAAACAAGTCTGAGCCAAACTCCGAAGCCGCCCACTCAGGTCTCCGCTGCCTTCACCGCAGTGCCTTTATCAAACAACCAGGAACCGCTAAGGAAGGACCAGGGGACGAGTCCGCTGCAGTTCCCTCGTTACAACCAACCAGAGCCGAGCTGGGAGAGGTTTCAGACTGGTCGTGGCGAAATGATGGACGATGGTGATCTGAGCCAAAGCGCCTTCTTTCAAACCAGGGTGGAGCGTGAGCCAGAGGCGTCTCAGTCCACGTCCCAGCAGAGCGACAACAGGCTGGACGAGCTGTGGCAGAGGTTCTGCGCTCGGTGGAGCCTCGAGGAGTCCTGTCCGACCAGAGAGGCCTCGCTGGTGGAGCGACTGGAGCGCCTGTCCCGTCTTATTCACAGCAGGAAGCTCCAGCAGGAAGCGTCTCGGGATCAGACGCGAGGAAGGAGAGGAGGAGCCACACGGGAGGAAGTCGGAGAGCAGAGAGTCAGAGGGAGGAGAAACTTCGAGGACGAACCTCCTCCCGTCGCTCGTCAGGCCTGGACGCAGAGGACGCCCGAGCCTTCGGACGTGGACAGTCGAGCCTCCTCCTTCGCCTCCCACAGCTCCTCCCAGAGTCGCCACCTCTTCCCCGCGGACAGAGACGAGTCGGCAGAGACCTTGTCCACGGCGTCCGGCTCCATGTCCACCGTCGACACCGACCGACTCATCCGAGTGTTCGGCCCCCACAGAGTGCAGCGCCTGAAAAGCAGCTCCAGCCTCAGTCAGCTGTACAGCACCATCGACAAGCAGAGAAAAGACGGGAGGGAGCAGAGGAGAGGGAGAACCAGAGACTCTCCGTCCATCGTTGCTCCTTCAGAGACCACCGGCATCGACGAATCCACGGTACGTCCTGTAAATCTGCACATCTGTCCGTCGCCTTCATCTGAAGTAGAGATGATTTATTACTGATGCTGTTTTTATCCAAATAGTTTATAGAGTTTCTGTATCTAGATTTTAGATTTAGATTCATTTTGCACAGTTAAAAACACACAAATATAAAGTACAATTTGATAATTTACGGTGCTGGAAGAGGAGAAAACTCAAAGAGCTCATTAGGTTATTATATATCTATATATCTTATATAGTTTACAATGAAATAAATTGTCACACAAAAAAGAATTAAAACAGAACATACAAATAAACAATCAATAATATAATCATAGGAAAATAACACAAAGAGATAAACGATCAAAATATATGAATAACAATAAAAAGAAACAAAAAGTTAACCCTAATCCTAAAAAAAAAACATTATCCTGATTGTCATGATTGTATTTTTCAGATCACTCCTGATTCTGCGTCGTCAACCAGCGTCTTCCTCCCCCCTCGACATCGAGGACCCACCAGGACCCTGGCAGCGAAGAAAGGTGTTAAACTGGTCAGCAAAGGCATCCAGACAGGTCAGTCCCCACAGAGCTAAACTCACACTGATGTTTGATGTTTGTTTTTTTCCTTTTACAAAGCATTTTTAAATAACATATGAACATGAGCATCTTCTTTAATCTGAGAAACCATCCGACTGCTTTCTTTAGTCGTTGCCATGTCGAGTAGTAAGCGATGAGCTTGTTGAGAGCATCATAACTCTCTTGTGTGATGGTTATGGTCACTCTAGCACATGTTTTGATTTCCGGATCTTCTTCTGTGGTCAACTCTTTTTCATCCAGTTGTTTTGGCCACTCACTTTCGGGCTTCAACAAGAAAGCTGGTCCATGTATCCAGACTTTGCTCTGCATGAACTTCTCCACTTTGACTCCTCGAGAGCCCTGATCCGCTGGACTTAGCGCTGAGTTATTTTCTGTTATAATATAAGGAAATAAATAATTCACCAAGTACATCTTCTTATATAAAGGGAAAAAAAGAAAGAAAATCCATCACAAATATATCGTTAATGATATACCATTCCTCCACAGATGGGATGTCTGGCTTAAGACATTTCTTTGTGATTGTTTTTCTAGCAGCTAAACTCAATATTACAATTATTCCAACTAGTTTTCACACTTACAGTAGTTGAGCGTAAAAGCCCAAAAAGAAGTTCGGCCCAGTTAAATGTAACGTCGGTACCAAATATCATCACTAGTTCTGAATAAACCGATGATTGGGGTTTTATAATTCCTGTTATGCGAGACGTCTGCTGCTTGTCAATTTTTACCACCTGTCACACTCAGGGGAAAAGTCTTTAATAAACTCCACCACTTGTCTTTGAGATAAAGAAAATACAGAGTAAAGTTGTGATGAAAGTTATTCAGATCTTCATGCTGTCATTTTTGTTTTGCAACAGGTGACCTGGAGATCGTTTGTAACGGGACTCGACGTCACACCAGAGACGTTGGAACCACGTTTCCATCGCCGCGAGAATCTACAGCGTCGAGGCTGAACTCTTCATCGTTGACGAGTGTAGGAGGAGGAGGAGGAGGAGGGGGGAGGAGCCCCTCGAAAACCCAGTCCTCACAAAAACAGAGAAAGAGCAAGAGGAGCCCATCAAAGCCGTATCCTGAAGGTTTGTCTACTTGTTTTATGTTGCCACTGAAAACTCTCTCATAGTTTTTATTCTGTTTTTCTTTCCTAAAGTTGCAGTTGTTATTATTTAAAGCCAGAATAAAACCAAACTCTTGTATTGATTTTTGCCTTTTTGTGAATTTTCCTGGTCTTGTTCAGGAGTTTCTTGGTTCATCTCTGCTGACGACCTGAGGTCAGAGTCGAGGAAGGAGAACCAGCAGGAGGAGGAGGAGGAGTCGACCTGGAGGCAGAGCGCAGCCTGGTTTGAACCGTACAGCAGATCACAGCCGTGGAGGGAACCGCTCCGACAGAGACAAGTCCACGAAGAACGAAACCAACAGCCCAGATACATCGTACATCGCTCTGAACCGGACCTCGATCCCAGAACCAAACCACTGTCTCCTGGTCTGGCTCGTATCTCCCTCCAGGTTCAGTGTTTATCTTTCTTTAGGAGTTTTTAATTTATATGTCATATGTTTTCACATTTTTTAAAAGTATTTAAGGAGGAATTTCCATTTTTTACAATCTGGACCTTATTTCTAGCATAAAATACGATCATTTACTCAGACAATTCCCTTTTAAAATTAAATTAAATGCAATGTTCAGCCTGATGTAGCAGCATTAGTATTGATCAAACATTACTATCTTATCAAAGACAGAAGATAGTTGTTAATGGTGTTGTGTTAACTACCTTCAGTGTTGTCCTATACTGTACTGTAGTTAACCTTCCTCCTCCTCCGTCCTGCAGGAAGCTCTGGCGATGCGGCGTCCAGAGTTCATCTCTCGGTCCACTCACAGGGTGAAGTGTCTGGCTCGGCAGGCGGAGGAGAGGAAGCTGCAGGCCGTCTTCACCAGTGAGAGAGACGAGCTCTTCAACCGGCACGTAGGACTGGGGAGGCTGCCGAGGCCTGCAGGTACTCGGCTCAGCAGGCATATATATATATATATATATATATATTTTTATTAAAGTACAGCCAGCAACAAAAACAAACTCACAAAAAATAACACGCATTGCATCCAAAATCACCAAACCTCCCAGAGCTCAACCACAGGATCACACCCTCGACCCTGCACACTGCTGCCGTCAGGTCACAGATACAGGACTCTGAGGTGGAGGCTCGTTTTAAAGAGGAACTATGTAGGATTTGTAGCTTAACTATGCTGCATTTTTACCTTAAAGGTTAGGGCTAGAGATCCTGGAAAACAGTTCCAGCAGCCCACATTTTGAAAATCAAAGTCAAAAGTCCAAGCCCCTTTCCTCAGACTTCTCTCTGAAGCCTCCAGAGCTCAGGAACACGCAACGCTCGTTCAGGGTTGGGTTCACATCAAGGTGAAGGTGTCGCCCTCGCGGCGCGACCCAATGCAATCCTAATGTGACTGACGCGGCTTTCTGCTGTACTGTCGAATGTCACTGCGCTGCATTGTTAACCACCCAGTATCAAGTTTAGAGCTACATTGTCACCTACCAGACTTAAGTGTGGTACATTGTATCACTGTTGTTGTCTTAATTGTATTAAACTCTCTATCTATCTATCTATCTATCTATCTATCTATCTATCTATCTATCTATCTATCTATCTATCTATCTATCTATCTATCTATCTATCTATCTATCTATCTATCTATCTATCTTTGTGATAACTGGATTAACTGGTTTGTTCCCTCTGTGTGAAGGCACCGCTCTGCTCAGGAGGGCTGTTCCCAGGAGGGAGATGATCCAGAGGTCAAAACAGTGAGTCCTGTTGTTGTTGTTGTTGTTAGATGCACTGTAACAGGAACTACAATCTGTCTCCATAATCAATTATATCTCATCAATGTACAAAATAATTGAAGCCTAATTGCATCAAATGCTGAGGTTTTCTGCACAGATAAAGAGCCCAAACTTGAGTTTAGTTTCACACAGATTTGAGATCAGATCGAATAAAAGATGGAGTTTGGTTTCAACAGAGTTTTATTGTCTGAACTTGTTTGTCCTGCAGGATCTATGAGAATCTGCCGGAGGTGCAGAGGAGGAGAGAGGAGGAGAGACGGAGAGCAGAGTACAGATCTTACCGTCTCAACGCTCAGCTCTACAACAAGGTACAAAAAACAAAACACCTCTCACCCAACAGGTTTGATTCAACTGAAGCGTAAAAGAGAAGCTCAAATTCAGTCTTTATGTAACTGGAGATCATTTTTTATTTAATGTTTTTACTAAAACAGACAAAAGACAAACTGAAACAGACACTAAAATACTTTTTCATTTTTATTTTTCAGCGAATCACCAACCATGTCCTGGGCAGACGAACAGCTTGGCAGTGATCAAACACATCAGTGAAACTTTTTTTTTTTTCTTCTTTTAACTGTAAATTAAATCAGTGATGTGAAAACTTTTAAATTGAACAAATTGACCTAATTTAACTAAAAATGTGATTTTATTTATTAGTGACTAAATTTTTGTAGTTGGATTTTTACAGATTATGTGTAAAAGTAGAAACGGTGACGTCACTGACATGTTTGACTTTTCACTCTCGGACCAGTTGTGTTGTTTGAGTGACGAATGTATTTTAACGTGAGAATAAACCAGGTTTCTGCTGATGCTTTTAAACAGTTTTGCTAAATCCCCTTGTTTTGATTTTGAAGACAAGAAAGTCGACAACGATGCACTGGCTTAAATGTCTTTATTGATCAGTTATCGGTTGTGCAAGAGCAGGAAGCCACACGAGGAGAAAAGTAAGACAAGTTATTAGCTGCAGAGTCAGTACGTCAGCTGCTCGCCGAGAGCACAGATCAACACAATGAATAAATAAGAAAATGTCCGCATTTGTCCCTCTCAGGCTACAGTAGTGTCGATGCACTATGCCCATTAACTAACTATGAAATAAAACTTCAAGTTAGGACAGTACAGTGTAAACATAAATACTCTAAACAAGTCATTAAACAATAAAAATGATTAGCAATGGATTGATGAACTTTTTCAAAAGCCTTAAAATCATCGATGGCAAACGTGGTGGTGAAGAGAAACAAAGACTCTTTGGCAAAGATGTAGTTTTGCTTTTAAACGAGGTTTGGTTGAAACAAAAAAAGAGGAATAAGGCAGGTGACCGCTCTTTACCACAGACAAGGCTCTCTGCAGGTTTAAGGCTCGGACAAAGTTTAAGTCTGAAACAGCAACAGGAAACTCAGCAGAACACAGTTAATACAGTCGTTTGGATTTTTTTTTTTCTCACTCGGTAGCTTTTTACCAATACAAACGGTCTGTGTCTTTTTATAGACAGTAACAACTTACACCACATGTTTTAATAAATACTAAATAATTTAAACCAGTATAATGCTCCATCTGACTAAAGTGCAGTCAAGCTGTTTTTAAATAAACACGTTGACAAATCTGCAAAAGAATTTCTGTCACGTTTTGTTGTTTTTTTTTCTGTTTTTCAACGCAGTAAATTCCCTCGATTCATCATCAGCTCGTCTTGTTCTGTGCAGTCCACAGGGTTTTTTAATGAAGCCACAGAGGGAAAACGCTAAATCCTGAACACACAACACACTGTTTCTGTGTGAAGCTTAAAATCCAGGCAAAGTTATAACGTACAGGATGTTGTTCCTCCTCTGTGGCTTCATCTGTCAATCAAATCCTGTTAAATATGCAAAAAAGTCTCTTTGATCAAACCACAGTTAAAATGCCCACTGCTCTCAATGGACAGCTTCTATTTTTCTGTTTTCTTAATCATTAAATTTCTGTTTTTTTCCCCCATAATAATCTCTCTTTCCCTTTAGACGGTCACGTTATAAAAAAAGCAGTACACAACAGTGACACCTGATTAAGATTTTACAACACACGATCATGATCCTTGTTGCAGCAGCAGCAGCAGCAGCAGCAGCGCCGACAGTTTTAACACAGAAACGTGGAGCGACATCCAGTGTTTCAGCTGCAGCCTCCGCTCCAGAGCCAAAAAACACACTCATCATCATCATCATCATCATCAGCAGCAGCAACGACGACGGCTTCAGTGAATCTGGGCAGCATGCAGCAGTGCAGGTTTTAATAATTATATCTCTACGTCTCTATCTGGCCATGAAGTGAAGTGGTGATGATGTCGTCGTACAGACAGGACGCAGAGCTGCAGTCACGAGCAAAGTAGTCACTATGAAAACTAGAATTAGATTTGAGATTGATAACATCGCCAAAAAATTTGTCCAAATCAGCAAAATTAGATATATGATTGTGGCACAACACTAAATAAAAACACTGCTGTCATCATCATTTCTGGTTTCTGACAGAAACTAATTATTGTAGTTTGTTTTTTTAAGTAATTATTTTGTAATTTTTGCCTTTTGGGATTCAAACAAAACCGACATGGTGCGTGCTCTACCAGGTGAGGCACCAGAGCGCTATGTTTTACAATAATACAACAATTAATCTCTTAATTAATCTCCTGGTTAATTGTTGTGTTGATTAAAAGATAAAAAATATTTAAAACTTAAACAATTTGTACAGTCCTGTCTTCAAAATATCTCCTTTCTAAAAAATATAAATTTTACTCTGACGTGACAAAGTGAAGCAGAGAAGTAAATCCTCAATCAAACTGGATGATGCTAATGTTGCGTTCAAGACAACTCGGAAGTAACCGAGAAGTCAGAACTTCCAACTTGGAAATTTCCAACTTCCGACATCATACTACTCATCATAGTTCCCGCTACAGGTTAATAACACGGAGGAGGAAAAAACATGGATACCCAAAAGAAGCTTGGCAAATTGTGGCGGAAAAATATACAGCAACAATTAATGCTGATTTTGGAAGCAGCTGACAAATAACTTTTGTTACAATTCCATTCTTAACCATTAACAATGAGGGACGTCGGAAAACTGAAACTCTACTGAATGCCCAACATGTAATTTCCGAGTTTGGCGGTTTTCAATTCATTTTTCACAACTCGGAGCTCATATTTTCTCGAGTAGCGACTTGTCTTGAACGCAGCATTAACACAGAAAAGTGTCCTAAAAGTTTGTACGTGACTCTGAGACTCGGACTGCAGCCGTCTGTCTGTCGTCAGGCCGACACCTCTGATCTCCTCCGGGTTTGACTCGTTCTGGCTCTGGGGTGGAGACAAAGCTGACGATGACGGAGGGGGGGTAGTAGTGGTGATAAAGGTGTAGGTGTTGTGTTGGTGTTGGTGCAGCAGGCAGGATGACGCAGCAGCAGCGGCGCTCAGGTCCGCAGCAGACTGTGAACTCTCTGCAGCTGACACTGGGACAGGACGAGGCGGTGCACCTGCTCCTGGCCGCGGGGACACGGCACCATGACCCGGCCCACCAGCACCGTGTCGCCCTGCTTCTCCTCCTTCACCTGCACACAGCAAACACAGAAATATTATGAGTTATCAAAACAAATACTGAGGTGTAAAACAGCAGAATTTAAAGTTTAATTTGAAGAGAGCACATGCATGTTTCTCTAAAAGTGCTGCTAAGTGCAGTGACTTAATCTTAGATGGAATAAAAGTTTGTTTAGACTCTTAAAAATAATTATTTTTACATTTCTGGAAAATTTAAATTTGAGTAAAAATAAACTTGGGAAATTTGGATATAGACTCAGTTTACTCCTGTTGTAAAATGTTTTCTTTTACAAAAGCAAAATAACATTCCATCAAAGTTTCCAGTTCATTGTTAAAACACAGCGATAAATGTGCTAATTAATGTACAGTAACATGGCTATAGGATCTTACGATATACGGTAGTATTTTCTAACAGAGACTCCAAAACTAAACTTCAACTTAAAATCTTTTATACACTCTCTGTTATAAATCCAAAATCTGAGGAGAGGGTAAAAGAAGTGAAGACACGTCCACAGTCAGTGGCATCTCTTCGTCTGTACCTTTACAAACGCCGTCGACGGGAACGTTGCAAAGTCGGACGACACTCTGGCTCCAGGCTGATGGTTGACGACGTGCTCCGCTACTTCGTCCTGAACGAGGAGGAGAAACGGAAGAAGAGGTGAGTTCAGTTATTCCTGAATCTCTACGATCACATCATGGATCACATTTATTCCAGTGATGTTTGAACCTTTTTGTTTGTTTATTCATTTTTATCTTTTGTTTCGTTCTACTGTTATTCATATATTTTGATCGTTTATCTCTTTCTGTAATTTCCCTATGATCATTTTTGGTAACCCTTTAATTTACAGGCTGCTAATAACGTGATAATGTCAAAAAATAGCAAAGAAATAACAAGTAATAGCGTCATAATGTCTACAAATAGCCTAGAAATAACGGCCAATTTCATATGTTGAGAAATATAGCCAAGAAATAATGATAGATTGCCTAGAAATAGACCCAGAAATAATTGATTGTAATTGACAATTGCAAGGAATTGGTGGAGAAAAGTTCTGGCCTTTCCCAAAAAATTCAAAGCATGAAAGCATGTGTAATCTTTTAGCTTCATGAAAAACATGACATTACTATGAAATTCACAGTTATTTCTAGGCTGTTTCTTGACATTTCTTGACATTGACATTATCATGTAATTAGTGGCCTGTAAATTAAAGGGTTGCCTAATTTTTCTTTTATTATGATCATTTATATATTCCTGATTGTTCATTTGTATGTTCAGTTTTCTTTTTTGTATGACATCATATTTCATTGTTAACTATAGGTGTAGGTATCTAATAAGCTCTTTGTGTTTTCGCCTCTTCCAACACTGTAAATTATCAAATGTATAGTATATAACTGTTCAAAATAAATCTAAATCTACCTTCAGTCGGCCCAGAGTATCACTCAGGGATTGTAGTCTTGCTGTTTGTTCCAGGAGCTGAGCACCAGGTGTCACTGCAGGACACAAGAAATAGTTCATAATCATCAGAATCATAAAATACAAAGAAATTAGAGAAAGTGGAAAGGAAAAGTAGATAAATAGAAATAATAAGTGATAAGATGAAGGAGGTCAAACCTGGAGATTTCCCGGTGATGTCCACCACCTTGACGTTGGCGCTCATCTGCAGCAGCGTCTCCAGCAGCTGGTCGGTTTTGCGGTAGAGGGCGCTGGAGACGACCTCAGGACGCCCGCCGTCTCTGGAGGGGAGTTTGGGGACGTGGAGCGGCGGCAGCGAGGCGAGCTGAGCGCGCATCTTCTCCGCCTGAGAGGAGGAACAGTAACATGTGTATAAATATTTAAAGGGATAGTTCAACATTTTGGCAAATTGGCCCATTGCCATAATCCCTATAGTCATAGCAGTAGGTTCGTTACCTTTAATTGTCGGTGCAATCTATTTTTAGAACGGCGGAGCAGAGCCGTGAGCTGCTCAGAGCTACGCTACGGAGGCTCATGGGATTTCTTGGTTTCCCTCATCAAACTCATCAAATACACAATCCAACTCCAGTTGTTTTCGAGGTAAATACAGAGACTACTTGATGAAAAACTGTCCCTGAAGGCAATGTGCATCAGCGGTTTTGCATGAATTTCCCTCTAAAACAACTCTGTCTCGTAACGTTGTGTTATTATCTCATAGTGTGGTGAATGTGCAGGTCACAACTTGTCCACCAGAGCGTTTTGGAGTTGTTGGATTGTGTATTTGATGAGTTTGATGAGGGAAACCAAGAAATTCCTTTAGCCTCCGTAGCGTAGCTCTGAGCAGCTCACGGCTCTGCTCCGCCGTTCTGAAAACAGCTTGCACCGACAATTAAAGGTAACGAACCTACTGCTATGACTATAGGGATTATGGCAATGGGCCAATTTGCCAAAATGTTGAACTATCCCTTTAAACTAATGCAACAGGTGACGTCGGTTACGATGACTCGGGTGAAACGTGAAGATGTTTTGACTCGAACCTTCAGCCTGTTGTTCTCGTTCTTCAGGTGTTTGATGCAGAGTCTCTGAGCTTCGATCTGCTGAGTCAGCAGAGGAGAGTCGATCACCTGGACGCCCGAAGCCGAGGCGACTCCTGGCATCATGTTGGCTGTGGACGACAACAGGTAACATGTTAACTAATGTCATATTAACACACTCGTTAAAACCTTCGTGTAGTGTTAATGCAGTCAACACTCCACACACACACACACAAAACACTGAAAAACAAGTTGATTCTGCTCCACAGATGTGACCTAAACTTATATTTAAATGAGCAGAGAGGTTAAGATATTAAAAAAAACACACTAAAAGGAGATGATAAACATGCCAAAAAACACTGATTTATATGATAAATGTCATATTGTGAATATAAAACATTTGCATTAAACCTTTCAAGGCAATAACAGGGAGATTTACTGTAAAACCTGTTTTACACCGAGTATTACAGTGTGAGGATGTTATGGCCTAGAATTATTTAATATAACATCAGGTTTTCTTCAGTATTACTAAATAACAATAATTCCTCATTTATTTATAAATGTACTCTCTAGATTTTATTTATTTATTAGTGTGCTCTCTGGCCTACTGGTTTTATGCACTCTGGAGGCTGAGTGGGAGACACTGGTGGGCACCTTCTTGCTCTCACTGACATTGTAAACATAACATATGCACCTGTACGTATGTAAGTAAGTATAGTTTTTGCTGGATTGCCCTCTGGGATTAATAAAATTGATCAAATCTAATCTAATTAAATCAAATGATGTAACAACTTTAGTTAACACAAACTCTGCAGAAGATAAGTAACTTCTGTTATTGTGGTTTTACTGCCTCCTCCTTCCAGACCTACAGTACAGACTCCCTGAATAAAAACACACGTCATGTTAAACTGCTGTTTTGATTCGTGCACAATGAAAAACATCTCATTCATAAAAAGTCAGATTCTTCTGAAACAAATCTTGAACATGCAGGATGAACAGCAGGCGTGAGGACGGGCAGGAGGTCAGATACCTTTTTGTTCCTCTGCAGAAGGTAAAGAGATTAAAGCAAAGGAGTCACATGAGGAGAGAAGAGCGAAGAGGAGGAATTAATTAATTATTGAGTTAAATGATGATAATTGATCAGACAAGTGTCTTGGAGTCGAGGTGGGAGGATCTGAGCTTCAACTACTGATGGATTTTCTTATCAATTGACCTGATTAGTAGTATTGTCTTACTCGTCCAAACTAGATATTTAAAGGGATAGTTCAACATTTTTGCAAATTTACCCATTGCCATAATCCCTATAGTTTTAGCAGTAGGTTTGTTACCTTTATTTGTTGGTGCAAGCTATTTTTAGAACGGCGGAGCAGAGCCACGAGCTGCTCAGAGCTACGCTACGGAGGCTCATGGGATTTCTTGGTTTCCCTCATCAAACTCATCAAATACACAATCCAACAACTCCACAACGCTCTGGTGGACAAGTTGTGACCTGCACATTCACCACGCTATGAGATAATAACGGAACGCTACGAAACTGAGCCATTTTAGAGGGTAAATATAGGGTAAATACAGAGACTGCTTGCTGAAAAACTGCCCCTGAAGGCAACGCGCATCAGCAGTTTTGCATTAATTTCCCTCTAAAACAACTCTGTCTCGTAACTTTCCGTTATTATCTCATAGCGTGGTGAATGTGAAGCTCAAAACTTGTCCACGACAGCGTTTTGGAGTTGTTGGATTGTGTATTTGATGAGCAGCTTGCGGCTCTGCTCCGCCGTTCTAAAAACAGCTTGCACAATTAAAGGTAACGAACCTACTGCTATGACTACAGCGATTATGGCAATGGGCCAATTTGCCAAAATGTTGAACTATCCCTTTAAGAAACTGTTAGATGTAAAAGAAAAATCTGAAAATTATTTGTATGTTTTATAATTATTGACAAAAATCACTGCTGCTTTGTGATAATGCAGAGGATAAGGAGGTTTTCCGTACCCTCGCCCGTCATTCCCGTCATCATGGAGGCGATTCCCGACGGTCCGGTTCCTCTCAGCCCGTCGATGGTCATCTTTGACTGGCTGTTGATCCGCTGCTTCAGCTCGGCCTTCTCCGACTCCAGCTGGTCGATGTCGGCCTGCAGAGCGTCCATCGTCTCCTCGAACTCCCTGCACAGACACGAGAACAACAACAACGGTCAAACAGCTGTGGACTCCTCTGCTCCAGCTCCACATCTAGATCATCTTCAATCTGGAATCTAATCTGAATCCTCACTTCTCCTTCTTCTTCAGCAGCGTCTGAGCTTCGTCCAGTCGAGTCTGGATCTTCTCGACCCGTTCGTCCGCGTCTTTGGACGAGCTGTCCAGTTTCTTCTCCAGCAGAGAGAGACGGACGTTCGCCTCGCTCAGCTCCTCGCCCTGAGGACACGAACACCGGTTTCACTCAACAACAAACTACTGTGCATCCACTAAAACAGCGGCTCTCAAATTTTTCAGGGCGCTGCACCCTTTGCAAAAAAAAGAAGTCCCTATACCAATTTGACAGAAATAGAAGCAACCTTTTTACTGTAATTGCATCGTCGCATATCTACGGTTCTGTAGGCAAATATGTGATTTCAATGCTGTGTTTTTCAGATAATATATGAAAACAAACAGCTAAATTATTAACTTTCTTGAAGGTAAATAACAAATTTAAACAAATGTAGACTGAAAAGTTTATTTTTTTAAAGTCACTGTACACTCAACATCGCATGTTACTCAGTTTTAACAATAATGGAAGTCACAATTAAAGAGGGAATTTGTAGCAAAATGCAGTTTAGGCAATAATAATCACTTCGGTCAATATTTTAATAAAATGAAAAATGTCATTTTATTGAGTTTCCTTTACAGACATTTATCATTTTACTAAAATAGTGACGGGAGCCGTCATCATTATTGCCTTGAACTGCAGAAGCTAAGCTAATTGGCGTTTTTTCCCAATCCAATATGTTTTAACGGGAAAATGGTCATATTTTAAATAAAAAGCCACATTTTGATGGTTTTGATTCACTACAAACTCAATACGTCTTGTGTTCTTCTTAAATCATGATAATAATTGGGCTTTTACTGTGAAATTGTAAAGGAAGATGGTGTAAAACTCACTATAAGCCGCAGTGTTCAGTGTACAGCGACTTTTGAAATTGCATATTTGCCTTCAGAACCGTTAATAAATATGCGATGATGCGATTAAAAAGGCAACATCTCTGACAGCCCCAACAATTGACAATGGATGTCAATTATAGATGATATACTGGTGATGGAGCCTTTTGCATATAAGTTGAAAATGAAAGAAGATGTCTTTGTAAAAAGCTGGGAAAATGGTTTTCATATAAGAAAAGACGTGATTAATAAGGATTCCTAAATACACAACTGTACACAGGCTCCTTTTCTTTTTGATTGGTTATTACTGCTTTTTTGTTTGTTTCTTCTTTTTTTTTTGATTGTTTGTTTTCTCTTTCCGACTCCTTAATCCTGAGGAGATTGTCTTGCAATGTATTGTCAACATTGATAACTAAAATATATAAATAAATAAAAATTGTTAAAAAAGAAGGAGTTACTGCAGCTTCACTCTGCAGCTCAGTTTCCTAAACAACTGGATTAAATACCAAAAGTGGATTTAATAAACGGTGACATGCTCGATGTGTTTCTGTTCCTCTACCTTGATCTTGAGCGACTTCTTCAGCTCCTTGATGACCGTCTCTCTGTCCTCCAGCTTCATGCCGAGACCTTCAGCGTCCGTGATCTCGGCACGAAGAGCCGCCGACCGCACGTCGACCGGTGGAGGGTTCTACCACACGACACAGAGCGAGCCGTTAAATCCTGCTTTCATACACAACAACACACATAATACAACACAACACGCACACACACACACACATAATACAACACACACACTTGTTACCTTGTTCTGCGGCTTCTCCGAGTCGTACTCTCCCTCCTGCATGGCCGTGGCCATCTTGTTCATGGTGGCGATGACGATGCTGCAGGACTGTCGCAGGTACTCGTAGGGGTTCGCGCCCTGAGAGCCGTAGATCTGAATATGACAGAAGCAGCCAGAGATGATGTCACATCTTATGTTGTTATGTTAAGATCCATTTGGTTTAGAGTTTAAAGTTTCACAGCTTGTCACAACTTGTTTTTTTAAAGTTAAAGATCAAAGGAAGAAAGTTTCCTGAGACTTTACAACCTGAAGTATAACATAAACATTTATATTGTATTTTTTATATAAACAGCTCTGGAAAAAAATAAAGACCACTCCAAAAAGTCAGCTTCATGTGTGGCAGCCACTTGATTTCAGTGACTATTGAATTTCAACTCAAGCTCATCTCACTCAGTTGTCAACTAAAGCAAATCATCTTTAATGAAGATTATAAAAACCACCGCTGCAATTAATAATTGAGGTTATTCCACCAGTGTTGATTTCTCAGTGTTGAACTCTTCCTAAGTTTAAAAAATGAGTGTAGTGTTGTTTAAAAATGAATATCTTGTTTTCTTTGCATCATTATTATTGTTCGAGGTCTGAAAACACTGGAACTTTTTTGTTTTTTTGACAAGTTTAGACCATTTCTACAAAAAAAGCTCTAAATGACAATATTTTCATTTAAAATTTGGGGGAAATGTTGTCAGTAGTTTGTAGAATAAAACAAAAGTGTTAATTTTACCCAAATACATACGTACCTACAGTGGGGAGAATAAGATCTCCTGCTGAATCTTACCCTTATTTCACTTGATCAAATGTAAAATTATTTATAACCTTTATATGATGATATTATATCTGGATGCTTTGTTGATATTCTGTCTCTTTCTGTTAAAATAAACTTACTATAAAATCTATTAACCATCCATTTCTTTGTGGGAGAGCAAACTTACAAAATCAGCAGGGGGTCAAATACTTATTTTCCCCACTGTATAAATAGTAAAAACCAGAGAAACTGATCATTTTGAAGTGGCTTCTTAGCTGTATATTCTTCTTAACACGGATCTTTTCTTTGAAAAACTCTACTTTACGGACCTGTTCTCCTGCCTTGAACGCCACGTCCTCCAGTTTGACGGCCGCCAGTCCCTCCTGTTCGCCCAGAGGCGACATCATCTGCGCTGCGGCGGCTGCCACCTCCTGCAGCACGGCCACCACCCAGGTCAGGTGCTTCCTGCAGTCCGACAGCGTGTCCGACACCTGGAGACGACGACGATGATGGAGCAGAGAGTTCAGGTTTGACTTGCACTTTAAAATATTACAAGGAGCATATCACATGGAAGAAAGAAAATATACAATAGATAATATATGATAAACTACAATGAAACAGTGCTGGAGAGGTTAGAAACCCTAGGAGGGCTTATCGAGAACCTCACCATGAAATAAATAAGTAAAATTAAATGTATCTTATCAAAATAAAATAACAAATGAATTAATGAGAGAAAAACACTAAATAACCAAAATAGTAATTAAGCAATGGCTCAAAAGATAAATTGAGATAAATCAAAAGAATTGAGAGAATGAAACAAAAGATGAATTACAATGGCAACTGATAAAATAAAAAAAAGTACTGTGCTGCACATCCAGCATCATGGAGAGGTTGTGTATGTTGCCGTGGTTACTGCACCTGCGGGCCGAAGCTGAGCGCGGCTGGGATGCCGGGCGCGTCGGTTCCCGGCATCCTGCGGCGGATCTTCTTGCAGAACTGGCGGATGTCGCTGCAGGACGTCTCCAGGTCTTTGAGCAGCACGGCGAGGTCGGCCTTCTCCTGGCCGGCGTGGAGGAACGCCCGCAGCCGCCCGACCTCCACCGCCATGCAGTCCAAGGCACTTTGGGTAAACTGACAATCAGAACGAAGAAGGATAGAAAAGAAAAAATACTGTTAAATAAAAAAAACAGACTTAAACATCCAGATTTAATCTATTAAATGAGAAGGAAACAGATTTTTATTGACGAGTTTTATTGAACTCACTCGGATGTGATCGGCGAGCTGCATGGTGCACTCCTCACTCTGATCCGCCAGGTGGATACTGTACAGGTGCTGCAGAGGGACAAACATCATCACAACAGTATTTGTACGGTACGGTATTTGTTTTAAATTGGTTTAATTCACATTATTGTGATGGTTTGTGACCAAACTCTTAATCCTCTGCCTGTTGACAGTTGGACGATAGATAGATAGATAGATAGATAGATAGATAGATAGATAGATAGATAGATAGATAGATAGATAGATAGATAGATAGATAGATAGATAGATAGATAGATAGATAGATAGATAGATAGATAGATAGATAGATAGATAGATAGATAGATCTTTATTTGTCATTCTTATGCGTCACATAAAAACAAAAATTGTGTTTCACAGGTCCACCGCTCGGAGATTAGTGCAATTAATTTAAACAATAAATAAGTAAAACATGAATAAATACAAACAACAGATAAAATGGTCAATGGATAAAGGAGAATAAAACTTATCATTAAAGTAGGTGCTCTGAACTTTGTTCATGCAGTTTAAATTATTTTGCTCAGAAGTCTAATTGTTGTGGGGAAGAAGTTTAACTATTGCATTGCTTCATATAAAATCAAATTCGCCACGATCGCCTGCAAATGTTTACACTTCATAAATTACTAAAATACAAAAATAATATCAATTTCCTGTCAACAGAGAAATGACTGACTGTCTCTGTCCTTTGTACCTGATAGTATTTAATGGCCTTGGTGAGCGGCTCCACGTTGACGGTCTCGTCCAGCTGGTCTTTGTGCAGCAGGTCGATGAGGAAGTCCAGCGACCGCTCGTGGACGCTCATCTCCGGGTACAGAGCGCCGATCTTCTTGTACACGTCCACACCGCACTGAGCCAGAGCCCTGACACACACACACACACACACACACACACACACACACACTAGTGAGATGCGTAATGCTTCTGATGCACTGTGAACCTCAGATACTGTTTCAACCTGAAGTTAAAGTCCAGCAGTGAAGATATAGATGCAGGAAAATGACATTTTTTTAAATAAATGAGGAACCATGAGTGCATCAGTCGCGTCCTGTTGTGTATATGTGAAGTGTGCATGTGTGTGTGTGTGTGTGTGTGTGTGTGTGTGTGTGTGTGTGTGTGTGTGTGTGTGAGACGTACTGCTCGTATTTGTGCAGCGTGGCCTGCAGCAGACTGAGCGAGTAAACCAAACCGCCGGCGAAGCTCAGCTGCTCGCCGACGGCTCCTCTCAGCCCGACTCGCTCCACGCAGTTCTCGTTCAGGTCGAACTTCTCCTGCGCCTGTTTGCTGATCAGCTCGGCCTGGAAACACACAGAACACACACACACACAGAACACACACAAACACACTGTTGTTTATCTGTGTAAGGTGAAACACTACAGGTGAATAGGGTAAAAAATTTAACTAACAGATATCACCATGAATCTTCCCAAGTTTATCACTTACACTAAGACAGTTATTTTTTGTTTAAATGTGTAAATGAGGCAATATCTAATGAAATATGCACTCATTTGCATACATTTCCAGAACAGAAATCTGAACATTGGATACAGCTAAACTTGTTTTATTTTGTTGACATATAAGGGTCAAAAGTTTTTACAGAGGGGATTTTGAATATCTCTTTGTATTACTCCATACAAAAATGAGGAAAAACTGTCAGAAAAATCCAATTTCGTCGGGTTTTTAGGAATAAAATGTTGTATAAATCAGGCTGTAAATGATATATCAACAAACCCATCTGTAAAAATATAGAAATGAATAAAACTGGGAGGTTTGTTGTCTGTAGGCGCTGCTGCTGTGGAGATTTCTAGCTCAGAGTATAAAGAAAAACTCATTTTGAGAAAACAGCCTGTAAAGATTTGAGGCACGGCACAATAGCATGCTAACTTTTGGTGAATTTAGGAGAAATGTACAGACGAGAGAAAACAAAATGAAGTATAATAAAAACCCCTTAATGTGGATTTTCTACCAGTTCTTTCCTCTAGTCTGAAAGAAGACGTGTTAAGGAAGCAAAATAGGCCAAAATCTCAAAAAATTTTGCCTGTAGTGTCTCGCCTTAATGTGGAAACAGCAGCTCTGTGCGTCAATATGTTGTGTCTGTGTGTGTGTGTGTGTGTGTGTGTGTGTGTGTGTGTGTGTGTGTGTGTGTGTACCTTGCAGATGAGGCGGGGGATGAGCAGCAGCACCAGGATGCAGTCGTGGTCTCCTCCGTGACGAAGGAAGGACTCGGGCATGAAGGATGTGAGGAGAGAAACGTGTCTGTTGGCCTGACCCACCTCCATCTTCCTCAGCTCCATCTCAATGGCCTGAACACAGACAAGGAGAGAAAAAAAAACAACTTTAAAAGATGAATCTTTTCATCCTGAAGAATAAAAAAGAGAGAGAGCTGCTTGTTATTCAGCGGCCGTGTCTCTCTGTCTGACCTTGGCGTAGGCCTTCGTCTCTGCAAACTTGATCTTGAAGTCGAACATCTCTGCCGGCGGCTGCTGCTGCAGCTCGGCCGAAGCCTCCTGTTGGCTGGTCAGCTCTCTGTTCACCTCCTGCAGCACAAACGCACAGGAGCAATGAGGAGAAACCAGCCAATAATAAACACATAGGCTACATGTATATGATCATAGCCGAACTAACAGTGTTGGGAACGTGCGTTACTTTTTCTTTCTTTTTTTTTAAGTTTAAATATGTCGAAGAATTTTGATTTTTTTTCTCTCATTTTTAAATTGTATTTTATTGTTTTCATATATTTCAATGATCGCAATTATGGAATGCGAGTGTGTGTTTTATTGAAAGCGAGGCTGGTGTGCCTATGAAAATAGGTTACAGTGGGTTTTTTAAGTGCTGTGGCTACAAGCAAATCTCATATTGTCTCTGTACAAAGACAACAAAGACCTTTTTAAATGTGAAAACAGCGGAGACCTATTCAAGATTTGCGTTTAATAACAGGCGAAACATCGAAATTAATTTATTCATGGCCACATTAAGTGAAATTATTAACTTTACCGATTATCCATCTGATTATCTGTCCTGCTGCGAGCGCACAACAGGGTATCTGCGGATCCTTAAAAAGTCTTAAATTCATGTATCTAAAATTAAGGCCTTAAAAAGTATTACATTTATTAGAAAATTCTAAGATGGTCTTAAATATATAATACACAGCATCATAAAATATGTATGCACTTAAACTTTTATATGAAATAACAGGGTATGCGCGCGGGGTCTTAAAAAGTCTAAAATGTGAAAATCTAAATTTTAGGTCTTAAAATGTCTTAAATTTGTTGAATTATTGTGTTCAAGTCTTAAATAATTTTAGACAGGTCTTACATTTTCTTATGCCCACCATGGGCGAGCATTTCACTCGCATTTGCCCCTAAAAAAAACAAACATGTGTGAACCGGAAAAATCACAAAAAGAAAGAGCACACGATTGGTCAAAAACTACAAATCCCACAATTATCTGGCCTCAACAATAACAGTAGTTAGTGTAAGTAAGGGAGAGTGGAGCTGTAGGTGAAAAGAGGAAACAACGCCACGTCTGGTCCTGTTCTATGTTGTTCGTTCACACCGTCACCGTTTATTCGTTACGTCCGCGGTGTAAAAGGCCGTGACGCAAAGACGCGATTAGGCGCGAGACGCGGTATACGCGACTTTTTTTTTTTTGCGACGCTACACCCGATTCTTTTATGGCGACGGGACCTTCGCGTCTTCGTCCTTTTCATCGTGTTTGGTGGGAAGACCCACGAGGGGCTTCCCACCAAACACGAGGAACGCTTTTTTTTCGCTCGAGTTTATACGCGCGACCAAACGCGAGATACGCGAGAAATGCGATTTATCGCTCGTTTTGACTTTGTGTAAATTCGCGTCTTCACGAGCCCGCCCATTTTCACTACAACAACAACATTTCTGCTCTCACCAACCATGGTTGAGGTCACAACGCTGCTGTAGCTGCTCTGGAAGAGTTCCAGCTGATGAGCTACAGAGACTTTAGAGTCAAGAGGAGCAGTGCGTCGCTGTGTCGGACTGTTTGGATTTAATGAAGAAGCTGCACAGAGTCAGGTGAGCAGAAGCTCAGGACAAACACTTCGCTCCGGGACATAATGTAGCTACACCTCACATGTTCTTGTCTTTTACCTCAGGGAGATTAAAGTAGTGTCTGTTTCCACTTTCCCTCCGATCTCGGCAGCTTCCCTCTGCTAGTTTGTGTGTGTGAGGCTAAACTGCGTGCGTGTGTGGTTTGTGTACAAACTGAACACTGCCTCTGATTGGCTTAGCATGAAACCTTACTCTGCCTCAACCAATCATCATCACTTATGCGGTTGTCTCGTCCCTCCCTCCTCCCCCCTCCCCTCACCAAAGGAGAGGAGGAAAAAACAACAACAGTTTAGCAGCTTCTGTGTCTGAGATGAGCCAAGTCGGAGGACAACGGCTTCACTGAGTAGTTTGTAACGCGCCTCATTTAATTGTCGGTAACGGTAACGGCGTTGTAACGGTGGAAATAGTAATTAGTTAGATTACTCGTTACTGAAAAAGATAACGCCGTTAGTAACGCCGTTTATTTTATTCCCATCACTGCGAACTAAACACCTGACCAGTGGGGGTGAAGTGTGTAACTTCTGTCGACCCAAAGAGAAATTCTGCGTACAGGGTTCCTACACATTTGAAATTTCCAAATTCCATACCTTTTCCCAGACCCTAATTTCCAGACTTCTCAGTAAAAAATTTCAAATAATTTGTGATATTTGAGTAAATAGATGTCAATCATGTAAATAAATTATGCAATTAATCATTTGTTTTCATTATTCTGTATGTGTGTGCCATTATGTCACCAAATAATTTCCAGGATATTGTAGCTAGGTACAATAGCACATACAAAATAATTAACCCAAATAACTTCAGATAAGACCAAACATCGATAAGTATTAAGATAAATATATTTCCATACAATAATTTCCATTTTCTATACTTTTCCAGACCTGGAAATGTATAAAATCAAATTCCATACTATTGCATACTTTCCATACTTGCGTAGGAACCCTGTGCGTAATTACAAAAATCTTTAGTAGTACTAGTAAGACTTCAAATTGTTATATTGCTGTTGCAGTTTATTTAAAGAGGAACTATGCAGGATTCATATCTATGCTACATTTTTACTTTAATTAAACAGTTTTGGAGTAATAGTGATGGTTTAATAAATGAACTAACTTGTTACAGGGAGGCTACCTAGCGTTTCTTGGCTGAAAAACAACCAACAACGCGACACTAACAGGCCCCGTAACCGTAATCTCTTGTTTATGACAGATTAAACAAATTGCACATGGCCGGGAGGAGGGTTAGCAAAACAGCGGAAAAGAGACCAGGCATACATAGTTCCTCTTTAAACTGCAAAACATTTTTAAAAAAGCATTGTCTATTGGTTTATTTTGTGACTTGTAGTGGGCCTAGATGACATTCAGTATCCCACGCAGTACTATATCACTTTGAATATCAACCCCAGGCTGCACTTTCAGCTGAACTCAGTACCATTTCAGATTAAAAACCATAGATGGGTTAAAAACACGCCACAGAGTAGACAGATTAGAAAAAAGAAATACGTTTGTAGGTTAGTAAATAATCCATAATCAGTATTATTGGCAGTAACAGAGGGCTGCTGCTGCTGTGAGTGTGTGTCCGACCTGCAGGTGAGCCGTGAGCTCGCGGTACTTCTTGATGGTCTGCTGGTAGTCGGCCACCGTCTCCTGAGCCGCTTCCACCCGTTTCTCAGACTCTCTCACTCTGGCGGCGCCGAGGTCCAACATCTCCCTCAGCTCCAGCTCCGTCTCTCTGGCGTTCTCCTGCAGCTCGTCGTTCATCTCGTTGATGGCTTCCTGCGCAGCGACAGAAACACTGATTATGATATGATTCATTCAGATAAAAGCTCAGAGTTTGGAAAAAAAAAACATCACAGAGGTGTTTGTGCTGGAGACTTTCTGTCATTGCACTCAGGAGGGAGTTTATTTAGTTACACCTGACTGAAACTAACGCAGTCTAATACAACGATGCTGCAGTAAATCCTCCTCCATGAAGGTTACAATGTCCAGGTTTGGACATATGGCGGCCTCTGATTAAATTACCTGCCTTCAGATCTAAGTGCAATTATCCCGAGGCGACACACTGAGACTGATCTGAGTGATGCTAATAAATGTTATTTAACATGTACAAGGACACATAGTACTCCAACTGGTGATATGTTGATGCTTTCTTTCTTTATGTATAGTTTGTTCTTTATATTTTGCTATTTTATTATGTATAGTTTGTTCTTTATATTCTTATTCTTTATATTCTTATACTATATGTTGTTATCGTCACTGTATCGTCACTGTGTGTCTGTGTTACGCTGCTGCTGCACTGTAATTTCCCAGCTTGGGATCAATAAAGTATATCTATCTATCTATCTATCTATCTATCTATCTATCTATCTATCTATCTATCTATCTATCTATCTATCTATCTATCTATCTATCTATCTATCTATCTATCTATCTATCTATCTATCTATCTATCTATCTATCTATCTATCTATCTATCTATCTATCTATCTATCTATCTATCTATCTATCGGGGCGGCAGTGGCTCAGGTGGTAGAGCGGCTCGTCCAATGATCAGAGGGTTGGCGGTTCGAATCCCGCTCTGTCCCGGTTGCTGCTGTAGTGTCCTTGGGCAAGACACCTTACCCACCTTGCTCCTGATGGGTCGTGGTTCGCGCCTTGCATGGCAGCTTCCGCCATCAGTGTGTGAGTGTGTGTGTGAATGGGTGAATGTGATGTACTGTACTGTAAAGCGCTTTGGGTATCGTTGAGATGGAAAAGCGCTATATAAATACAAGACCATTTACCATTTATCTATCTGTTTTGTTTTTGTCCTGTTTTATTATTTTCTTATCATTTTCTACTCCATTTCATTTTTACTTATTTGTTTTCCCCCCCTGAGCTCAGACCACTACTCTTTAAAATTTTTATTGGCAACCAGAGAGTCAAAAAAATAATAAAACACGATCAAATTAATCATACTTACGTAACAATACATTTTTCAGTTCATATAAAGTAAAAGTGAGAGAAGAAGAAAACTAAACTAAAACATAACACAAAGAAAACACAGCAAAAGCTAAACAAACGCATACAAAAGCAATAAATTATGTGTTGCATATACAATAAATACATACATTTAGTGAGGAAGAACCACTTATCGATGTAAGGTTATATGCATTATTGTTTGCTTGTACTGTTTATTCCGAATATGCAAATAGTACAAAGCTTCCTGATTGCTACTAAACAAATTCTTTGCACAACATAATATAGAAATAATAGTAGTAATAATAAAACACAGAAAAAAAGAAAATAAATGGCTTATTTGACATATTATTGTAATGTAAGTTCTGAAAATAAAATAAAATCTGATTATATAAATATATATATATATATATATATACATATATCCAGTTTGTTTTGTAGAAAGCTGCTGATTCATTCTGGACGATCATTTTAAAGACAGTGTGTTGTTATTATTGTGTCCACCCTGTGTAAGTCAAGGTGGGTCTTTGTTTAAAACTACATCCCCCAAAGTTTCACTAAATGTTACTGACAATTCATTTAAACTTGAAAACTCTCAGGTAAAACTTTTCCCCCACATAATGATTGGAAAGCCACGATCACTTTAAAAACTTCCACTCTCTGTGTCATGATTGATTTCGTTTCTGCAACGACTCATTTGTCCCGATCGAGGTCGGTGCTCCAAACACCAGAGGGCAGCACCGTTACTGTTACTGTTACTGTACGAGCATATTAACGACCTCGGTCCATATCGATAATGAAATGACTCAGCAAACAGCAGCACTTTAATTAGAGGGAGGGGGATGGAGCAGGAAACACAGCCGCCTGCTGCTCTTACGGAGGTTTTTTTGATTGATACTGCAACTTTCTTTAAAATAAATGAGCTGCATCAGTCTTGTGGGTGTTTTTTCAGTGTTGTTGTTTTTTGACGTGTTTCACTCACCAGGTCGGCCACCGTCTCTCTCATCTCCCGGACTTTCTCCTCCAGGTCCAGGTTCCTCTCCGTCAGGGTCTCCACCATCTCCTCCGCCCCCAAGGCTGCGTCCACCTGAAGCAGAGCGAACGCCGTCGTTTAAGTACAACACAAAACTACGTGGAGGTCTGCAGGTTGATTTATGTCTCTGCAGCTGCACCTCGACTAAGATGTGCAACGGTAAAAGCCGTCAATCTGTGGGATAATCTGGAGAATGACCTAAAAACATGCAGAAGAACCATAACCATCACCACCATTTTTCTCTTCTTTTTGACTTTGTTTATTTGCTGATGAAAGGAAACAGGAGATTGCATAGTTTTTAAAGGGATAGTTCAACATTTTGGCAAATTGGCCCATTGCCATAATCCCTATAGTTTTAGCAGTAGGTTTTTTTTTTACCTTAACTGTATTTGTCGGTGCAAGCTATTTTTAGAACAGCGGAGCAGAGCCGCGAGCTGTTCAGAGCTACACTACGGAGGCTAATGGGATTTCTTGGTTTCCTTCATCAAACTCATCAAATACACAATCCAGCAACTCCAAAACGCTCTGGTGGACAAGTTGTGACCTGCACATTCACCACGCTATGAGATAATAACAGAACGTTACCAGACAGAGTTGTTTCATGCAAAACCGCTGATTCGGGTTGCCTTCAGGGACAGTTTTTCGGCAAGCAGTCTCTGCATTTACCTCTAAAACAACTCTGTCTGACTATAGGGATTATGGCAATGAGCCAGTTTGCCAAAATGTTGAACTCTACCTTTAATATCCTGATTTGTAATAGGCAAAATAAGCTAAGCTTCAGCCTACACCTTTTCAGTCTAAATGTCGATTGTATGTTTTCTTTATTTACGGTACTTATTATTTACTTTGATTTGCGTATTTCTTGTTTTGTCGCTTTTTCTTATACCTTGTCTCGCTGCTGTATTCATGTTGAGCTGTAGTTTCTATTGGTCAATGAGGTGCCATCATGTCAAGACCGAAATAAACTGAACCGAACCTGCTCCTTCAGCTCGTCGATGGTCTTCTCCGCCGCCGACATCTCCTCCTGCAGCTTCTCCTTGTGGCTTCTCAGAGAGTCCAGCTCCACGTTCTTCTTCTCCATCTGCTTCTGCAGCTTCACGTGCTCCTGCTTCTCTGACGCCGACAGATCTCGCATCCTGAACCACAGCAAACACACATCGTTAGAGACAGACGACACAGTACAGGTACGGGAACATGGTGGACAAGTCAGAGGGCTGTGACCTACCCTGCTGCATCAGATATAGAAATAAGTAGAAATGTGGGTTTTTAAATAAAGTTTTCTATGAAGAACAGGGTTGTGTATGTGGACAGAAGATTGAGTGTAACATCTATTTACCTTTTATGTTTTTGTCTTCCTTTGGTAGCACTTTAGGCTGCTAATTATGTGATAATGTCAACAAATAGCCAAGAAATAACCGTCAATTTTATAGTAATGTCATGTTTTTCATAAAGATTGCACATGCTTTTCATGCTTTGAATTTTTTGGGAAAGGCCAAAATATTTCTCCAACAAGTCTTTGCAATTGTCAATTATTTCTGGGCTGTTTCTACACAATCAATTGTTATTTATTGGCTATATTTCTCCATATTGAACGTTATTTTTAGGCTATTTCTAGACATTGTGACGCAAATTAGTTGTGACTTCTTGGCTATTTCTTGACATTTTCTCGTAATTAGCGGCCTGTAAATTAAAGGTTACGCTTCCTTTCTTCTTTATCATTCCAATATTTTACTCTATTTTGTCTTACTGTACTTAAATTATTTACTTGTGTTGTTATATGTTGCTATGAAACAATTTAGTTGGTTACTGTGACCACATCTGACACGTTTGTCTGGACGGATAGTGGGATTCATGTTGGGGTTTTCTTTCACTCTAATGCAGACGCTCTGACGTGATGTGAAACTGATGCACTTTTCTGTGCGGCCAGCAGAAATTGAATAAAGAAATTTGGAGAGAAAAAATATTGAGTGCAAGTGTATTGATTCTAAAATCCTTATTATGGCTATAATACGCATCTTTTTGATTCATTGCACAGCCACTTTGCTGGGAAAGTTGTTATATCCTTCATTTAGTAGTACTATAGTTCATTTGTTGCTTACCTCTTTGACCTTGACATTTCCAGTTTTCTAAAGTGATTTGATTTGTGACATTTTGTGCAGGTGAAACCCACCTGACCAGAGCTTCTTTTAGTCGACCGTTCTGCTCTTCCAGCTGTTTCACGTGATAACTGGAGGCAGCTCCATCCGACCCTGAGAGAGAGAGACACAAAAACACAGCTGGGTTTACAACATCTGTGTCTGACGGACTCAAAAACTGAAAATTCATGTTGCCAGGACAAATTTCATTAAACAAATGGTGCAGTTCTTCTTTTTCTTCTTCCTATGATTTGGCTTCAGTCGCTGCAGCAGTAAAAAAAAGAAACTTTTCCAGGATCAAGGCGACAATAAATCACCGAGCGTCGGTCGGGTCAGAGCAGAGCAGCTCAACGCCGTTTCCACAGTCCGATCACGTCAGAGACCAACATGACTTATTTCTGCTTCTGTGCCACTTGACAGCGACAAAAAACTAATATATTACACACGCCATTACACTTTTAACACGTTTAATTTCACAACGACCTCCAGTGCAGAAACAGGAGCAGTGACATTTCACTTTGCTTTTCAAACACTGCAGAAACTTTGTTGTTTTTTTTCCTCACACATAACTTTGTTTTCCTCAGATAGTCTATTGATTTTTCCTTTTATTAAAGGAACGGATGATGATTAAGAAACTGAAACAGGTCACAAATATATTTCCATTAAAAAAATTCACTGTTTTTTTTTGTATCACAGCCAGAGCATCTACACTAGTAGTCCTTGGATTGTTTTCAACATCTCGTTTGATCTTTCTTACTCTCTGCCGAGGTGACACTACTGACTTTGGACCGCATCCTTGGAGGGTTTTCACAGTATTACATTTTTGGTACTTCTTGATGATACTTTGCACCGTTGACATTGGCACCTTTTTTGTATCCTTTTCCGTCCTTCCTCACTGAGCTCTCAAGTCTCGCATTGACATTAAAATGACTGAAATGTCACAAGCAAGTGAACTTTTACAGTCAAAAAACCTCCAGAAACATTGAAAATAATTGTAAACACTTTAGTCCCTTAACGAGAACAGTTTGTTTGAACATCCTATGGCTATTTGTCTTGGTATCACTGGGGTATGAATAATTTTGGACATGCTTATTTTTGTTCAACGTGTTTCACACTACATTTCCCATTAGCCTCAACGTGCACGGTGAAATTCTTGGACCGGCGCAAGATGGGCAAAAGCGAAAGCATTTGCCAAGAATGTTTGCCTTAATCAAGAACGAAAGTCGGAGGTTCAAAGACGATCAGATACCGTCGTAGTTCCGACCATAAACGATGCCAACTAGCGATCCGGCTGCGTTATTCCCATGACCCGCCGGGCAGCGTCCGCGAAACTGAAACTATGAAATGCTGGGTGAGTTGACCACTAAAAATAATATCAAAACAACTATAAAGACAAAACGATCAAAAATGGACACATTAACTAGTGTGGGTAACATAGATTCATTAATATGAGACTTTTTTTAAACCAAAACCAAACTCCTCTGGCCGGGTCTCTTTAAATAAATTGGTCATGGCTCCAGACTTTCCTCCATGTCCTATTTATGTCAAATCTGAGTTGAAATACTGATCTGTAACTGAAAAAATTAAGAAATTCCTTCTATTTGACAGAGGTATTAAGTATATAAAGTTATCCATCGCTCCATGGATTGCTTTCGCCGGCTTTGTTATAAAAACAAATGCACATGGCCGGGAGGAGGTTTAGCAAAACAGCAGAGAAGCGACCGGGCTTGCATCGTTCCTCTTTAAGTGACAGAAGGTCTTCAGGGTTCAGTATCTCGCTCCAGCTCATCCCATCATCGACCTTCTGACCTCGACTCGTACAGAAATAGCTCTGTGTTTTTATTTCCGTCTCTGTACTGTACCTTTCTCCTCGATCTCGTGCTTGAGGATCTCCAGGTCCATGGTGAGCTCGTCCACCTTCTCCTTCATGGAGTCGACCTCGAGCTGCAGAGACTCGGCCCTCTCCTCGGCCATCTCCTTGTCCAGCGTCGCCATCTCAATGGCGTCCGCCGTGTCCGACATCTCCTCCATGTAGTGCTCCTTCGCCTCCAGAGCTTCTTTAGCCTCCTGCACACACACACACACACACACACACACACACAGGCGTTAATACAGTGTGTAAAAACCTTCGACAGGGTTCCTACAGCTTAAGCCAAGTTAAATTTAAGACTTTTTTAAAGCCACTTGAAATGAAATTTAAGACCGACTTCATAATAAACACAAATGCAGAAAAAAGAAAAAAAACACCACATCAATTACAGTACATAGGGTTAGGGACAATTTTACCCACTTTCCTATGTGATCTAAGGTAAAGTGACTGCTACATGAACATTGGATTGTGTCTCTTTCCAGCTGTCCTTTCAAAATAAATGCATAAAAAGTCCGAGAAAAAAAAAAAAAAAAACCACTGACTCGGGAGCTGGTGGCGGTGAGAAATTTAGCGTTGACGGCCGCCACTAACTTCTCTATGTCAGAATGTCACCAATTATTTTGAGATTTGAGACTAATTACAACCATAAAATACCACTTACCATGTGTTAACATTTTAAAGACTTTTGAAAAATTGATTTAAGACATTTTAATGCCAATTAAGGCCTTGTTTTTAGATTAATGAATTCAATGCCTTTTAAAGGGATAGTTCAACATTTTGGCAAATTGGCCCATTGCCATAATCGCTATAGTCATAGCAGTATATGTTCGTTATCTTTAATTGTCGGTGCAAGCTATTTTTAGAACGGCGGAGCAGAGCCGCGAGCTGAATTTTTCTTGGTTTCCCTCATCAAACTCATCAAATACACAAACTCCAAAACGCTTTTGTGGACAAGTTGTGACCTGCACATTCACCACGCTATGAGATAATAACAGAACGTTACGAAACAGAGCCGTTTTCGAGGTAAATACAGAGACTGCTTGCTGAAAAACTGTCCCTGTGAAGGCAACGCGCATCAGCTGTTTTGCATGAATTTACATCTAAAACAACTCTGTCTCATAACGTTGTGTTATTATCTCATAGCGTGGTGAATGTGCAGGTCACAACTTGTCCACCAGAGCGTTTTGGAGTTGTTGGATTGTGTATTTGATGAGTTTGATGAAGGAAACCAAGAAATCTCATTAGCCTCCGTAGCGTAGCTCTGAGCAGCTCACGACTCTGCTCCGCCGTTCTAAAAACAGCTTGCACCGACAATTAAAGGTAACAAACCTACTGCTATGACTATAGGGATTACGGCAATGGGCCAATTTGTCAAAGTGTTGAACTATCCCTTTTAAGACTTTTTAAGGATCCCTGTACGTCTCTCTCTCTCCTCTCCTCTCTCCGTCCATCTGCTGCCTCTCACCCTCTTGGCCTCCTTGAGCTGTTTCTGCAGCTCCGTCTGCTGCTCCTGCATCTTGTTCTTCCACTCCTGCAGCTGCTCCAGTTGGATCTTGTGCTTCTCCAGCTCCTTCAGCTTGGCTTTGTCCTCCGTCCGCTTCATCTTCAGCGTCTCCAGCTTCTCCTCCAGGTCCTTCACCTGAGCCCGGAGCGCCTCCTCCTCCTGCAGGACGGAGACCGAGACCGAAACGGTGAATAGAAGAATAGAGACAACAGCAACAGTGAAGGAAGCTGAATAATCACACGTTTAAAAAGTGAAAGCGCTGCGACACAAACGAAGGCGTTACAGGAATAGTTCACCAAAAAAAAATGAAATTCAGTCATTATTGAGAAAAACCCGAGAAACCATGAAAGAAAAAAAAGGACTAACGCCGAGTTAAAGGAATAGTTCACCAAAAAATGAAATTCAGTCATTATTGACTCACCCTCATGCTGATGAATACTCCGGAGTAGTTTTTTATTCCTCAAAGTGCATCTGGAGACCCGGGAGGCCGGTTCGTAGTCCAACGAAAACTGAGAGAGAGTCAATAGCACCCGACACAAAAACGTCCATAAAACTACACAAAAACCATTTAATATTCCTCCATACTGCTCCTCCAATCCAAGTGTCCTGAGGGATATAGTCCAGAGTTTACTCGAAGCAAAGTCATTTAGGACATTTTTACAGCCTGAACAGTCCTGTGTTGAAATTTCTGCTGCACGCTCTTGCATTCACGTGGACGTGACCGGACCTGCCTCAATGACGTAGTTTAAGTAAGTAAACTCTGGACTATATCCCTTCAGGACACTTGGATAGCAGCGGACGAGCAGTGTGGAGGAATATTAAAAGGTTTTTGTGTAGTTTTATGTACGTTTTTTTGTGCCGGCCCCTATTTTTCTCATATAAGGATTTCATTGGACTACGAACCGGCCTCCCGGGTCTCCAGATGCACTTTGAGGAATAAAAAACGACTCCAGAGTATTCATCAGCATGAGGGTGAGTCACTATTTAATTTCTTTTTTTTGGTGAACTATTCCTTTAACTCGCCGTTAGTCCTTTTTTTTCTTTCATGGTTTTCTCGGGTTTTTCTCGAGGAATAATGAAAGCGACAGATCGAGTTAACAACAGCTCCCTCTGTGTGTGTGATCTCAGCGCTTTCATCTTTTTTTTTTTTTATGTGTCACAAAGCTTTCATTTCACTCGCCATGCAGAGAATTCCCCTGTAGAGAAGAGAGAGTCACACTAACACACACTAACACACACACACACCTCGCCGGGGAGGACGCACTGACAATATGTGCTTATACACACACACAACACATATAATCACACGGCAGGAGGTCTTAGTTCAATCCTCTAACAAACGCGGTTGTTTTAATCGCTGTGTGAGGTTGAGACAGAGCGGCGCTGATCACACCTTTTTACGGCTCGTTAGAAGATGTTAGTGAGACAGAGAGACAGACAGAGAGAGAGAAAGAAAACGTCACTTTAGAGCAAAAAAAAAACATCACATCACACCACATCACTGCACCTGCGTTTCCATGGCGACCTCCTCCTGAGGGGGGGGGGGGGACAGAATATGAATCAGACCGATTATGTCCGCTTTGCAATTACACAAACGCCAAATGGCAGATGACTTTTACAAAAATGCTAACGAGATAATCTGTGACATTCATGTGCACGTTGTGTGTGTGTGTGTGTGTCTCCAGATCAGATCAGATAACACACACACACACACAAGAGATTCGACCTGTAGCCGATTAACAAGGCGCTCATAGATAATTACGCACATACACCGATGCAAATACACAATAATTTGGACACAGACAGGGTTTTACTTACGCTTAAATGGGCTCCACTACAGAACTAATCATTTCATCTATTGGTGACGAGTTCAGTTCAACAGCAGAAATTCAGAAACGAACAGGCACATAATGCAAAATAGTAAAAATAAGAATATGTCATATGTCATGATATGATAAGTTGATAAGTTGAGTCTTGGTTAACTTTAGAGTAATTAGCTATGACGCGGTTCGGCGGTAACCTGTCAGAATAGAGACGTCAGTCACGTGACGAGCGACCAAAGCGCTCTGGGAGCTGTCTTGTCTGTAGCGCATCCTCGAGCGTTTTTGACGCTTTGGAAGCTTTTGGTGTGAATGCACAGTAAGAGCAGCAGCCATCACAAACAAATCTAACTGATCATAACACTGCAAACAGAAGCCGAAGACAAAAAATTGTTCAAATGTTTTAAAAAAGCTCAATTTATTTGGTTAAAGGGACAACGAGGAGTTTTGGAAAAGCGAAGCGTTTTCTCACTACATTTATGAGCCTCCGCGCGCACCGTAAAATTATTTTGACCGGCGCAAGACGGACTCATGTTTTCATTCATCAAGAATTAAAGTCTGAGGTTCAAAGAGGTTCACATACCGTCGTAGTTCCGACCATAAACGGCGATTCAGCTGCGTTATTCTCATGATTCGTTGCGAAACCGAAAGTAAAAAACGCTGGTCGGCTCGACCAGCATCTCCGCCACCACTAATAATAACAAAATAACGATAGAGACAGAACGATATATTTATCGAAAATGGGCCCATTAACAAGTGTGGGTAGCGGAGATTCATCCACATTAACGTGAGACTTTTTTATAACCAAATAGAAACTCCTCGTTGTCCCTTTAAGTAACAGATATATGAAATAAAAAAACAAATGTTTGGCGTTCCTCAGGGCTCGATTGAAGGCCCAGTTAAAGGGACAACGAGGAGTTTGTATTTGGTTACAAAAAAGTCTCATATTAATGTGGATGAATCTACGTTACCCACTTGTTAATGGGTCCATTTTCGATAAATATATAGTTTTGTCTTTATCGTTATATTGTTATTATTATTTAGTGGTCGACTCACCGCAGCATTTCCTACTTTCGGTTTCGCGGACGCATGCCCAGTGGGTCATGGGAATAACGCTGCCAAATCGCTGTTTATGGTCGGACGCCTGTATCTGATCGTCTTTGAACCTCCAACTTTCATTCTTGATTTATAAACATTCTTTACGCTTTCGTCCGGCCCAAGAATTTCACCGTGCGTGCAGAGGTTCATGGGAAATGTAGTGTGAAAACCCTTCGCTTTCCAAAACTCCTCATTGTCCCTTTAATTTCCCTTTATACACTTATAACTAAGCATCAATATCATTATAATCAGTTAACAGTTTTAACACCTATGCAGACGACACCAGACTGTGTCTCAGCAGCTGCTCAACACTTAAACTAACACTTCAGTTAAACCTGCGAATCAATCAAACCAATCAATGAAGTAAATCCAACGGCAGAATAAATAACTCTGTGAACAGTAGCTGAACCAAATAATCAATTAATTGATTTGTAAGTCGTGTGTAATTGTAGTTGTGGATGTTTAATCAGACAGAAAAATTATTTTGCCAATAATTGTGATTAATCAGAATATTTGTTTATGAAAACATCAGCAGATTAATAAATCATCTGTGACCTTTAGTTCCCCTCAGCAGCAGCAGCAACGTGTGTGTGTGTGTGTGCTCTGATACACTGTGACCCTGAAGAGGATTAAATGCGTTGGATTAAATTATATAATTAAAACACTGGAGCTACATTATTATTAACTAAACAAAAATATCCAGTGTCTTTATTTCTGTTACTCTGCCGTTTCCGCGTCAGCAGCAGCGTCTATTCTGAAAATACATTTGAGGCCTCGGGCGTCTTCCTGACACGACGACATCGACACAAACTGACAGCTACGGTTTTTATTTAAATAAAGTGTATTTAGAGGAGCAAAAAGACGTCACATCTGATTTAACTCCTGCTCGTCTTACACACCGAGGTTACTGAGTCTGATTTCATCTGGTTGGCACATGAACCTCAGCTTTTTAAAAACCAAAATATTATATTATATACAGTGGTGGACAGTAACGGAGTAAATTTACTTGAGTACTGTACTTAAGTACATATCCAGAGGATTTGTACTTTACTTGAGTATTAGATTTCTTTGGTACTTATTACTCTTACTTGAATACATTTCCAAGACAATTAATTAATTTCTAGGAAGGCTGAAAAGTACTCGTTACTTTCAGGTCTGCTATTTTTTTCTTTCTTTTTTTTCTAAAATACTACTGGACACAAGCTGTGTTTGTCAAAGAAGGAAACCCTAACCCCTAAAAGCAGCACATCAGTGCAGGTGGTTTCAAAGAGTTAATTCTCAGAAACAGGAGTTAAAAGGTCCTTAAATTCATTTAGAAAAAAATATAGTAATTCACTGATGTGAAAAATAAGAAATTTACTCTTACTTTTACTTAAAGCAGAAGTGAGTGATATATTTGTGTTAATATAAGTCTTAAATAGTTATATCTTCCGACAGCAATCACTTACATAGAGTGTTTGGTCTGAAACACGGGTCTCTCAGTCACTCTGCTCTGCTCTGAGCCGAGGAGAAAACATTTATCGTATCCTACAGTTTTTATCCAATGAGGAGAGAGAACGGCATGCAGGGCTGTGTGTGCAGCCAAGGAACGCCGTGAATGTGGTGACGTAGGGACGAGGACTGTTATGGTGCGTTCAAGGAAACTCGTTTTTTTCCGACCTGTGAAGTCGTACCAGTTCGATCTGGTACATAGACTGTACAAAAAGACGTACTGGTACGATTTCACGGGTCGGAAGTTACGAGTGGCCGTTATAGTGACTTTCACCGGTAAAACAGGTCGGAAAAACACGAGTAGGATGCCTGGAACGCTACAAAGTCGTAAGTTGTGACTTGAAGCTGTAATTTATGATTTCAAAAGCCTGCCTGGAACGCAGCATTAGCGAAAACGACCGGATCACTCACTTCTGCTTTAAAGTCAATTTAAAAGCATGTACTTTTTTACTCTTACTCGTGTAACATGTCGACTGAGCTACTTTTACTTGTAACGGAGTAAATTTTGACCAGTAGTATTTGTACTCTTACTCAAGTACTGAGGTCGAGTACTCTGTCCATCTCTGATTATATACTGTGTGTCTTTCTTATTTCAAGCAGATAAAGTCAAATAAAAAAAAAACACCAGCTCAAGTGTTTTTACGGTTTCCAAAGGATGAAACGTTCTCCTCCCTCACACATCAGATCAGCTGCAGCGTCGACAACTCGACCTTTGACCTTTGACCTTTGACTCTGTGTTTTGTCCGTGTCTCTGCTGCAGCTGCTGCGTTTAGACGTTAGACTCGTACTGACCTTACTGGGGACGGGGGCCGGAGGTTTCCCGGGGGAGTGGAGGGTGGGGATGACCGGGGCAGCCAGCGGCGTCTGGGCCGGCGTGCTGGGCTCGCTGCTGCTCATCTCTCCGGCCGAGGCCGAGGCCGAGCCCGAGGCCGCCCCCTTCCCTCCGGCGCCCGCAGGTCGGCTCGGCTGCTGGAGACGCCGAAGAGAAAACGATGAGAATAAAACAAAATAAAATAAAATAAAACAAAACAAAACAAAACAGCAGATCCATAAGTGATGTGGGTAACACTTTACTTGAATAGGTATTCATGAGATTGACATAACAGTTGTCATAACCATCAATGAATACTTATAACAGCTGTCGTTAAGTGTCATTCGGTAAGTTATGTCACTTTTGATGCAAAGTTGACATTGTTTGAGATGTTTTTGTTCTGACAACTTGACATAAAGACAATTTAAACTGTCATAGCAGACCTAACTGCCAAACTTTAAAAATTATGTCAAGTTCTCATAACAAGGACATCTCAAACAATGTCAACTTTGTATCAGAAGTTACATAACTTACCGAATGACACTTAACGACAGCTGTCATAAGTATTCATTGATGTTTATGACAGCTGTTATGTCATGGTTATGACAGTTTTATGTCAGTCTTATGAACACCTATTCAAGTAAAGTGTTACCGTGATGTGTTATGGCGGCCATGATGGAGGTCGTCTCCTCCTCGGTAACAACTGCGTTTAACTGAGATACTTTTTATCTTCTCATCTCTCTCGCCTCCTCCTCCTCTGCTGCTGCTGCTGCTCTTTGATTTCACTGAGTGAGTTTTCATGTTTTCATGTTTTCACAGTTTAGACTCAGATCCTGGTTTTGATCTTTGCATCATGATCATAACAGGATCCAGATGAATGAAGAGACCCTGCACTGTTTTAAATTATAATATGGGTCGATGCATTTTTCTTCAGGATTTTAAAATTGTATATTTAGCTTAAGGCTCAGTAGAAGAAAAGGAACCATTAAAAATTCAATTATCTATAATAGAAAAAAATCCAACGACCACATTTAGATACAAGGTGATTTACTACATAGTGACATTTTAATTGTCCATGGAAACACACTCATTATAAAAAAAAAGACCTGTTTTGTCCTGTATAACCTTTAAATAAATGGCATTAGCAGCAAGTGCAGGTTAACCAGATGTTTTTTCAGGTTAACTAAAGTGTCACAACTGGTTCACAAACTCATAAATCATGTGTTTTAGGAAAAGCAATTTCCATTTATGAAGTTACCAAACTAACATGAACAAACCTAAACCATAAAAATGTACTGGACCTCCTCCATCATGGCCACAGATCTAGTAATTAAGGCGACAGAGATTTGCTCAATAAAATATTATACAAACCAAGCTGAGACAAATTAAAACAAAGAAAGTGACAGAACTGAACAAAAGCAACACTGGCGGCTGGTTTGACTCTAGTTTAAAGCAAAAAAACAAAAAGGAAAACCACATGTTGAAGGCATGGACGCTAGAGTTTGAACCTACTGCAGCTGTGAATGATGTGAGTGTGAAGAGATGAAGAGAAAATCATTAAATATGAGTCTGTAGTTTTCTGTGCACAACGTTTCTGATGCCGTTAACCAAAAAAGTGTCAAAAGTGCTCTAATGGAAAATAACATGGATTTGAGTCAAGTGTGGCGATGCACTCACACAGACACACACATTCAAACACACACACACTCAAACACACACATTTTGCTGCATCATGTGAAACAATAACCTCAGGCATAAATAATGCAAACTGATAAGAGATGGGAAGCCCTGACGATGCCGAGGACTGGGCTCACCTTGGGCCTTCTGGCCGTGGTCTGAAGAGGAGGAGGAGAGGAGGAGTCAGGAAAAAGAGGAGGAGGAGGAGGAGAGGTGGAGGAAAGGGAAGGAAACAAACAGCCAGGGTTAGTGAGTGTTTCAAGGCAAAGTTCATATTAAAATGGGAAAATCACAGACAAAGGGACAAAATGGGTCGATGAAACAGATGAGACTGATGAAGTTCTTTGACTTTAGAGATGATTTAAAACATATTAAACTCGTTTTCTTTGTTGAGAACCACAACAGAGCTTCATCTCCTACATGTGAATCCACTATTACAATCCTGCTGCCACATCCACATCCACATCCCTCCCTCCCTGCAGATCTGCTCTCTCGTCCTAGTCTCAGTGTCCACTACAGGGCCTCGTTTTCCTCCGCCCATCATGTGACCAACAAAAAAAAAAAGCAGCGCCGTGCCGTGGACACAGCGACTGGTACTGCCGCTGTGACCTAAATGACTGCATTGTGTCTCAGAGGGACGCAGCAGATCCAGTTCATCCGAGTCCAATTTTGTTGCACGGTGCTTACACAGTAGACAGAGCAGGGATAATGGCTCGTTATCCCGCCACATCGCCTGTTCTCAGACACTAAAACACGGTGCAGCAGCAGCGAGGAAACAGGAAGCAGTTTGTTCTTCTCAGCTCTATAGAGTGTGAACTTCAGACCTGGATTACATCATCACGATCAGACGCCTCGGAGGGTTTAACAGAGGATTCACCGCACGAGAACTACAACAAAGTGTATTATTATAACACTAAAAAGATCAATGTCACAATATACTGTGATTTCTGCACCAATGACCTCCTTTTCAAAAGGTCATAAATTACATATTTTATAAAACTGAGGCTTCAGAAATCTTTCCACATTCAAATTGCATTAACCTCGACATGCACTGGAGCAGAATTGGATGATGTAACGTATAATTTCTCCATATTATAACAAAAGGCTGCAAAATATATCAGTCAGAGACGATGAATCCAATGAAATTTGATGATTTACTAGAGAAGAAAGAGCAAAAAACTAAACAGTAAAGTTCTGATAATAGTAAATATTCATTCATCGTTCATTTAGAAACTTTATTACTTACATAAATTGAATAATCTGCATTTTAGATGCTCAGTAAAAGCTTCTTGATTATTCTGTGATTGATGCTAACTGACATTTGGTTCTTTTAAGGAAAAAAATGGAACATTATAAGAGGATTTATTGACCCCAAAACTGATGAACTGGTTTGATTCTTTAATAAATTTTAATATATTCGCTCTGCCAAAGTTTAACTAAACACAAAGCTGTTTTCGACGATGTATCCAGGTCTGTGTCAACTCTTTTCTACTCACTAACAACGAGTCTTTCACTTCACTGTGTTTTTCTTCTCTTCTAAGCTTTACTTTCACCTCCTGTCCTTTGCTCTCTTTCTCTCTCTGTGTACTCCAGCTCGGGCACAGCCATCGCTTTGGCCAGTTATCGTTCTTGATTGGATTAGAGCCGGACCATTCAGCAGAAATTAGCCCGAGCTAACAGCTGTACCAAATAAGAGCTGACAGCCCTCTTAAGCCACGGTTGTTGCTGTGCCGTAGAAACACCGGACCGGACTGCAACGCTGAAATCACACACCGGTCTGCAGCAGCAGCACCAGTGAAACGATTTGATTCAAATGAAAGATTAAAGCTCGTAGAGTGGACAACATGAATAATAAAAGGCATGAAAATAACTCTGCAGAAAAAGGAGCTGTGAATTAGCAAAAAAAAAATCAACACGGAGCACAAATTAAAAACTGAGCAGGTTTGGTTTACTCCACTCCAGCGTACACAGCGGACACATCACAGGTCACTTTGGAGGAAAGAGCAGGGGAAAAAAAAGAAGGGCAGCTGCAACCAAAAAGCGAAATAATGAGGACGAACTGAAACTTTACTCTGCCGGCATAAGGAGCATGACGGAAAAAAACCACAACGACGACAAGTTGACAACCACAACCACAACATCATCGGCATCAGCATCGAAAGCAGAAACAGAAACATCCTCCAACAACAACAGATAATAAAAGACGATCGTTATAAGGAGTTGTTCTGTACCTTCCGGGGTGCAGGAGTCTGTCTCATCATATTTGCAAGGGAAGAAGACACACACACCAAACACACACACAGAAACCAACCAAACACACACACAAACACACACACACACGGAGAGAGAGGTGATGAAACAGACGGACAAAGATCCTCAGAGAGTCGGGAGGTTTATGTCAGACACGGACACACAGCTGATGAAGAGGAAGACGAAGAAGAGGAAGCAGCAGCAGCAGCAGCAGCCAGCGCTCGGTCACACAGGCAGCCAAGCCGAGCTGCTCCGGCCGGATCGGTGTGTGTATGTGTGTGTGTGTATGAGGAGGGGAGGGGAGGAGGGAGGGGGGCTGCAGTGGTGCAAATGGCCGCGGCGATTTTTTTCCCAGGCTCCCCCTCTCTTCTTTCTTTCCTTCCTTCCCTTCCTCTATCCTTCCCCTCTTCCTGATATCGTCCTCCTTTACGTCCTCTGTCTCCGCTCATAATCCATCCATCCGCCGCCGACGCTCCGAGCTGCTCGGTCGCTGCCTCCCCTTTCTCTCTCTGCTCCTCTTCTCCTCTGCTCCTCTCTCTCTATCTATCTCTCTATCAGGGCTCTGGCATCTCGCCGCCTCGAGCCTCCGACCTGCTACTGCTCAGAGGAGACGCCTCCCCTAACCTTCCTCTCTTCCCTCTCCTTCCTCTTCCTCCTCCTCTACCTCTCCTGTCTCACCCTCCCTCCCTCCCTCCTCTCTCTGCTTATTGTGATTTGCTCTGCTCATGCATTACATCACTTGTGCACTCTCTCTCCCTCCTTCCCTCCCTCCCCTTCTTTTTCTTCTTCCCCGTGATCACTGCTGCTCACCCACTCATCACCACCTCGACCACAGACAGACAGACAGGGGGAGGGAGGGAGGGAGGGAGGGGTGAGACTGTGTCTGTGTGTGTGTTGGAGCAGTGATCCTGGACAGACAGAGGAGGAGGAGGAGGAGGAGGAGGAGGAGGAGGGAAGACAGGATGTGAGACGGAGACGAAGGGTGGGGCTGTAAACAGAGGTGAAACTGATGCAAGCCTCGTCTGTCGCCTAGCAACCCTCCATCCCTCCCTCCTATTGGCTCATTAGAGGATGCTGATAAAAACAAAGACAGGTTTTTTTTCTTTTTGGTTATTAATGTGTGAAATTCTTAGAAATTTTCCACCATAATCGCTCTTTTTTTCCTTCTTTTTTTGTATAAAGTTGCTTTTTTTCTCTTCTTTATAATTTATTCTTGTTTTTTTTTCTCTATTTAAATAATATTTTACACATAACACACTACATATCTATATATATATTTTTGTACATAGTAAATTCTTTACATTTTTATGTATCTTGTACTCTTTGCTACTGTTACAAGTGAATTTCCCACACATGGGATCAATAAAAACTCTCATGTCTTATGTTCATGTTATACTTATTTAAACAGATACGACTGATTATTTTTATTGTTTATTGTTAAGTGATTCTATAGTTTTTATAGAAATGAGCGACTTCTGTAACTTCTGTAACAAAACCAAGAATCCAACAGCAACAACCACCACGCCCGCTTCACTCTGTGACTCTGCAGCTGAGTGAAAAGTGAGAAAATTCAACTACTTCAACAACCAAATACGGCCAAAACACGATTATTAATGCCTCCTGCCACCATTTGCAGCTTTTCAGAAGTTCAGATCAGTCGTTAACACATTTCCAAACTGTTTTAACTTTTTTATGCTCCTAGTCCTATTTATTGAAAAGCAGCTCAGTAATCTCACTCAAACAGGAGCAGATTGTGACTTTACCTCGGACTATTTTTAGCAGCGGATTAATACACAATCTGTTCACTAGTGGGTATTTCTAGGAGCAGGACGGTGTATATGGGGCATTATATCAAATATACAGTAAATTGCATTGTTTGTTCATTATTAGGAGCTCTGAGGTGCAGAGAAATAAAATACATCAGGTTTTGGAAACACAAAATAAACCTAATAGGATCATTTCAATGCTTTTTTTGGTCTCCCAATGAGATTCATGGATAAAATCTGCTACCTAATGTAATTATATGATATTAAATCAATATATTTTCAGCACAGAGACTCTCCAGCTGACACATCACACACTTCCTGCTCATTGATTTGCAACTTGCCCACAAAAGCCCTGATGCAGCCAGAGATCTGACAGGGAGCAGCCGACCGGGTATCAGCCTGACAATCACACTGCATTTCCATTTCATCTCACTTTATTATTATGCATGCACTCGTATGACGACGCTACGCACTTGAACCAACTGAAAAAATCTGCAGTGTGGGCGGCCGTCCAAATCTCTGGGCCGACCGACCACACAGATACAAGTAAAGAATCATTTTTCAGGACGGTTAAAACGTTTCTATTGCTGCTGCCCAACCCAGTGATGGTCGTTTATTTATTCTTCTAATAAAGAAAAACACAAAGAGTATGAATCCTTGCAAAAAAAAGGTTGTGTGTATGCACTTTTTTTTAAAGGGATAGTTCAACATTTTGGCAAATTGGCCCATTGCCATAATCCCTGTAGTCATAGCAGTAGGTTCGTTACCTTTAATTGTCGGTGCAAGCTATTTTTAGAACGGCGGAGCAGAGCCGCGAGCTGCTCAGAGCTACGCTACGGAGACTCATGGGATTTCTTGGTTTCCCTCATCAAATTCATCAAATACACAATCCAACAACTCGAAAACGCTCTGGTGGACAAGTTGTGACCTGCACATTCACCACGCTATGAGATAATAACAGAACGTTACCAGACAGAGTTGTTTTCTAGGTAAATTCATGCAAAACCGCCGATGCACATTCCCGTCGGGGGCAGTTTTTCAGCAAGCAGTCTCTGCATTTGCCTCGAAAACAACTCTGTCTGGTAACGTTCTGTTATTATCTCATAGCGTGGTGAATGTGCAGGTCACAACTTGTCCACCAGAGCGTTTTGGAGTTGTTGGAACGTGTATTTGATGAGTTTGATGAGGGAAACCAAGAAATCCCATTAGATCTGAGCAGCTTGCGGCTCTGCTCCACCGTTCTAAAAATAGTTTGCACCGATGAATAAAGGTAACGAACCTACTGGTAAAACTATAGGGATTATGGCAATGGGCCAATTTGCCAAAATGTTGAACTATCCCTTTAACATAATAAAGTGATTTAATGGGTCAATTCGCTCCTCAACAACCCAGAGCCTTTTGAGTCGCTGTGGTGAAATCTTCCTCAGCTCCACTAATCTCCGTCTCTCAGCAGGAAGAGAGAGCGAGGGGTGTAAGAGGATTAATTCAGTGGAGATACTCTGATTAGCTCTGAGCTTTGCACCCGAAATACTTCAACATCACAGTAAGGCGTGAAGTCGGAGTCGCAGTCATTTGTGTGATGAAACTTGGGGTGTGTGTGATCACAGTAAACACAGGCGGTGTGAAAGTGAGTGTTAAGACAGTCGATGATCGCAAGTAAAGTAAAAAAAGAAAAAAAAAGAGAAAGGAGATAGAGATTCCTCCTCTTTTATAAGAAAGCAGACGGACGTGAGAGGGTTCAGGCTGCTGGAGCGGAAAGAAAAACTGTTTATGTGTATCCATTACACAGCAGCTGAGGGAAATCTGTCCTGTTAAAATATTAAACATCATTCTGTGTAATCGTTTCACTTTCTCCCTCCCTCTGCAGCTCACAGTCTTAAGTGCTGCTGTGAGAGAGACAGGCAGAGAGGATGATGGGAGATATAGGTGGAGAATGATGTATCAAGTTGCTGCTTTCCCAGCAGACACACGCCGGGTGTTTTTGAGCGGTCGGTGAGGTGGAGGCTCTGCAGGACGATAAAATTACTGCTCAGGAAGCATCGACACAGCAGAACCTGAACCTGAACCTGAACCACCGAGCCCGGTTCTGACCGAGCTGAAAAACTGGGCTGGCGTTTCACTTATGTTGGTTTTAAGGCGTCAGATCAGGAGGAGAGAGGAGAAGAGGCACAAAAATAGAAGGAAATTGTTTTAAAATTATGTATATGTCTTGTTTTCTACATATCAAATTTATACCAGCACCAAAAAAAGTAAATATCATATAGATAAATTAATAATTCAGGTTCAATTCTCTGAAAAGTAGACTAAATAATGTACCTTCCCATCATCCTCTCTGTCTGTTTCTGTCTCTACTTGATAAAAGATGATGCAGTTCCTGTAAATACGAGTCTCGACTTATCAACTTATAGTCTAAAAATGTATAAAACGTCTCCGGCTATAAGCTCAATGAACAAACCAGAGTGTGGCTGTGGCTGTGGCAGCGCATGGGTCTAGTTAGAGATTTGAAATGCAAATTAAGGAGATTATTAGAGATTTTAAAAATGCTCCTACCTAAGCACATCTGAACATGTAGAGAATGAATTCAAATCCTTAATGAGCAGATGAGAGTTGTAATTTCGCTATAAATATAAAAGGATCCAGTGTAAAGAGAATAAAACTTCACTGTGACACTGCAAAATAAAAACTACTTCTCTATCCATAGATGTGTAAATACATTATAATAAACCTTCTGCTCTATAAATAAGGATTGTGCAATATAAAATACATATATATATGTGTGTGTGTGCTTTGACCTTTGCTGGGTTATTAAACGCTGCAGCGCGGCAGCCGAGCTGACAGGTAAATCCATACTCTGCAGGGCGGCCGGCGAGCTCAACCTCGGTCACAATCTGACATTTTCTGCAGCGCGGCGGAGGAGCGGCGTCTGCAGGTCTGAGTCAGCGCAGGAAGGATGATGGCTAAAGAGCACTGGACTGTCACCGTGACAACCGCCCGAGTGGCTCAACGGCATGAAAGGCTTTCGAGTCATGAGGAAAATGTATCATTATTATTATTTTCAGTCACTGTGGTAATAACGGCTGCACTTGATGCCCCTGGTGGCGGTGGCTCATCAGTAAACTGGCTCTGAAATCCTAAACGTTCCTCCGACTCCGAGGCTTTTTACAAATAAACTCCGACACAACAGAGGCACAAAAACAATAAAGAAACAACTAAAGATTTCAGATTGGAAATCTACTTCTGTCATATTCTTCATTGGATTCTTCATTTAGTTTGATTGTCAAACTTCTCGGTAAAATCTAATTAGGCCCTATATATCTCCTCCCACCCAAAGATACTCTGATACTCCACGTTTTATTAAATCAAAGTATCCTGCGGCAAATATGACACAAATAAATCAACTTTCAGCTTCTGAGGACAAAATGAAGATGCTGAGCCTCACTCATGTTTCACAGTGGAACAAAGCAGAAAAGGACAAAGGCCTCGAACCACAAGGTAAACATTAATAATCTGGTTACTTGTACGTTTAACTGATGAGCCCGTAAAAAAAAGTTAAGTTTTGACCTGTTTTAAAATTATTTTATAATGATATCAAGACATGAAATGAAGAAAATTGTCACATTTTATGAGGCAGGAAACAATGTTTAGATGTGTCCTTATGTATTCTAACCTTTTGTACTGTATTGTAACACCAACCTGCCTAGAGGACTCCAGATGGAAATTAGCCCATGGGCTACAATCTGGCACATTTAAAGGTACTACGGTACATGTTTTATTAATGTGCATTGTCCGGACTTCTAAATAAATAAATTACAAATTACAAATAGCCACTGCTGTCACATCATACTAATAACAGATAACAATAGGGACGTTTGCAATTCACTATGCACTTTAAATTGGGCTGTATGCAAAACATCAGCACTGAGCACTTCAACTAGCACTAGTAGCACTTTAGCAGCTTGCACTTTAACATTTAACACTTTAACTTCCCAGCAACATGGAGCAAGTCTGGCCTGTATTCAGTCATTTTATTGCCTTTGTGTTTATTTGTTTAGTTTGTTTTTATCTCCTTCTTTATTAACATTTATCTTACTGTTTCCTTTTTCTATGAACACCAACCTGCCGGTGGGACTGGAGACGGAAACGAGCCTCGGCTACGATAGCATGCATATTAACATGGGAGATGTTCATTAATATGTAGCTACTGTATATGTCCCATTTTAAACAAAAATAAATCTCTAAATCTCAGATGTGAAATTACAGAAGCAACGAGTGGTGACAAACTAAATGAAAACTGTTGTCTACACATGAAGATCACAAGAGGAACCGATCGGCCCAAACCTGACTAAGTGTTTCTATTTACGCAGCATTAAGTAACCGATGAAACCACAAACTGCTGAATCACAGTCCTGTGGATCTGATAGCTATAAATCATGGTTTTCATGTTTCGACTGCGACCTCATGCTTTAAAATGCACAGAAAAGCAGAGCAGAGCGGCGATGAGGCGACTAACGACGAGACACACGGCGAGCAAAACAAAAGGCAGAACCGGTGCCAGCAGAGAGCGAGGAGAGGTGACAGAGGTCAGAGGTCGGGGAAGTGGATGAGACGACACAAACGTCTTTTCTCTCTCAACATGAACTCGCTGCAGTGTGGTGGACAGATGGACGGACGGATGGATGGCAGTGTGGTGTGGAGCTGAGAGAGGGATCATGGGTAATAATGAGGGGAAGGTGAGTGGTGAGGCCTTTGAATAGTTGCCATGCAGCTGCGAGGCCATTCAGAGCCACGGTTACTATGGATACTAACGGCCATCATCATCATCATAACATTACCACTGTACCGAGGTTAGAGAAACATGCAGCACCTTTTTGGGCTTCACTCCTCGCTGCGTGATCGGAGGGAAAGAAAGGAAGGAAAGGAAGGAGGGAAGGAAGGAGGGTGAAGGTTAAAGGTCAAGTTTCAGGTCAGTGGCATGCCGGAGGTGACGGGGAGTGAGGAGGGTCGGTGTCGGTGTCTCCGCTGGGCCACGAGTCTCAGTCCAGTAAACAGCACAGGAAAATATTCGGACAAACACATCTGTATCTCAAACAAACACATATTCACACATACAAACACACACCTGCTCATTCATATTTTCATTCACAAGTTTCACCAAATCACTTCCACTGACTTCTGCTGCTTCACAAGCCAAAATAAACAAAGATATTTTATAAATATAAAAATATACTAAGAACTTCTGATCAGTGTCTTTGTTTTTCATCGTTATTATTCATTGAATCACTTTTCTCATATTATTCTCCTTTAAAATGTGTGTGAATCTACTTAATATCCGATATAATATTGTTTGTTACACTTAATTTGTGCTGTATAATCTTTATTTATTTTCTATTTTTATTGTTTTTATTCTTATTTTTTGTCTCCTGTACTGGTTTTATAGTTTTTTTCTGTTGTTGATGTTCTTTATTTAAACTTATTTCACCATTTATTTAACCTTCACCCCATAAATTGTACAGCATATTCATCTGATCATCTACTGTACAGGTCATGGTGGGGACAAAACTATTTTTTATACAATCCACTCTCTATAGAATGATTTATACCAAATGTAAAAAGTTTGTATTTTACGTACAAATGAATTAATAAACACTAAGAATTATTCACATTCTAATAATTTGAGTTCTTCTGTTTTTCTCTCATTGAGTCTCTTCCTCTGTTAAATGAGGTAAAAACTGAAAAAGAAGAAGGAGGTGAGGATAGAAATGCTACAGGTCACTACTCTTTGTGTGTGAACTGTTGGTTCTGTGAAACATCCAGTAAATGTCAGTTGTTGCGTTGACATTTAAGCCCCGAACCCAACGAGACGTTAACGGGATGAGATAAACTTCAGGATGGAAGGATTCGTTATTTCCTCACTGGAAATAAAGTTTTACTTTACAGTTTATTAAAGATCAGAACAAAAAAAAAAATATTTTAACCTCTGAGGTCAAGGAGCATTTTAAATATTTAACAACTTCTCAGGTCTGACACATGATTAACTTCTGCTCTTCACTTCAAATAAACGACTATATTAATATAGATAATATAAATGATTAATTAATAACTCACGTTTATACCCATGACACCCTGATTAAAATTCAAGACCACCCTAAATATTGTATTATCTTCATCTTCTGTCACCTCATCATTTTTTTTTTTATGTATTTAAATAAAATTCTCCTTAGTTTAATTAATTTGAACTTTCTGTCATAAAAGAAAAAGCTCAATCCACCATTTAACAATAGAGGAATATTAGAGAGAGCTCCAGTAAATAAAGTGTATTCATAAAGACCTGGGAGAGTCATTATGAAACTGATAAACACATCATCTTCTCCATTTTAATTCACACAATCTCCTGGGATCTTTTTTAATCTGTTGCTCTTAATAAATAATCACAACTACAAGTGCATTTATAAGCAAACGGTGCCCTCTACTGGTCAAATAAGGAAACAGCACCTTCTGCTTTTCTGCTCACTGGGAAACACACAACTCCAGATAATGTGAATAAAACATTTATCTCTATAAAGTTTGAGCATTTATAGTGGGTTCAATAGTCTGGATTTATCACTATTTAGATATTTCTGAATGAGAACTTGTGTAATTTCAGGAAAATAAAGAAAAATATGCTTTTTAAGATGATATAGGAGTTTCCTCATGTCTTTAAAGAGCTGTGAACAGTTTATAATATGTATTTTTTAATAGCTACTCCTTTGTACAGTTGGTATCACTTCTGTGTCAGACAAAAAAGGTATTACACTTCTATTTTATCTAACTCTACAGTACCTAACGCCTCCTTTTAACCTAAATGCCGACAATGTGTTATTAACCTTATTTAGTAAAATAGAGTAAATGCCGATACACACATTTCTTCTCTCCTCACACACAAAGATGGACGAACTCTCGGTGTTGAGTTGAGCTGAAACAGCAGAGCAGCAGTGTTTACTTTAGATATGACAGTGAGTGTGTGTGCATGTGCATGTGTGTGTGTGTGTGCAGGTATGTCAAGTGTGTGTGTGTTTGCTGCTGGTTTCCCACAGAGGAAGTTTAGTGTGACTTTACTGCAGCGTTGTGTGACTCACCAGTTTGGTGGACTTGGGCGTCTCCAGGATCTCTGAGGAGATAAAGAGAGAAACAAAGAAAGTGAGATCATAATCTGTGTTTATTGTCCTTTATAAGGTTTAAAGTCCCACAAAGATCCTGCTGCAACTAGATTAGAGTCAACATCATTTATTGTCTTTTCTCCAGATGGTCAACGACGCTGAGATACAGATGGACTGTGGAGAACTGCTGAGAGAGCAGCACAAGTCACTATATCTCCAATAGATTTCTCCTCTGGAAGAAAGTTCCCGGTAAAGTTGCAGTTATGACATCATCTCCCCGGCTCAGACCAACATCAGCATCACTCACTGTCTCCGAGGCTGACAGGTGAATGTAAAAGCTGCAGCAGCTCAAGGTTAAACATGCAGAGATGTTGCATTACGTGTGTGTCGTCTCTTCTGCACAGAGAAAATTAAATCTGTGTAATAAACCTGGAAAAACTGTGAAGGGAGACATCATGTTTAAAAAATATATAAGAATTCAACCTTGAAATGTTTGTGGCATTCATAAAAAATTCATTAAGTGCAGTGCTCAAGATTTAAATACACCTACAATTTGTCCCTGGGCCAAATTTCACACTTGAAACTGAGGAGTGTTTTATAGAAGGGAAAATAAGTATTGAACACGTCAACATTTCTCTCAGAAAATATATTTCTAGTCGAGCTATTGACATGAAATTTTCACCAGATGTCGGCAACAACCCAAGTAATGCACACATACAAAGAAATCCAAACATTTATGTCCAAAAATTAAGTAATGTGTATATGACACAGAGAATAAGTATGAAGAAAAGGAGGAGGTGCAGAAAGGTTTGGAAAGCCAAGAAAGCAGCTGGAGTCTGTCAGTATTTAGGAAGTCATCCTGTCTCCTGTCAGTGCGAAGTAATATCAGCTGCTTTAGTCCAAGTTTACGCCTATAAAAGGTTTCTCATCACCAAGGTGTCACACAAGAGGCGTCTCATGACGGAGAAAAGCAAAGAGCTTCTCAAGACCTTCAGAAACTGATGTTGCAGAACAAACTGATGCATCGGTTACAAACGTGTCTGAATGCACCGTTTTATCCATTATCGCTATTATCCAGAACTAAAAAGAACAACATTTCACCATAAAGTGGCCACGACCAGGTGCCCACAAGATTTCTGACAGAGTCAAAAGAAAACTAAGAAGAGTCGTCGAAGGAGCACTGTCAGAGAGATTTAGACAGACCTGCAATTAGCAAGTACAGTTATAAAACAAAAAACAATGAGTAATGCATTTAACTGCCATGGTCTCTATGCATACTCACCATGTAAGTCTATTGACGCGTTCAATACTTATTTTCCCCGCAATATATAGTATAAAGCTGCTGCAGGCCGACACAAACGAAAGGGTTTAAACCCAATGCCATCAACATTACATGGTGTGGCGTTTAACAATTCAAGAAAAGATCAATTCTATCAATAAATGGATCAAATTTATAACCAAAGGTTTTATGTTGTCCTCCTCTCCTTCCTTTGTTCTGGTGAATGTAAGTCAGGTCAGTAGAAATTCATTTTTCTCCAAAGAGAGAGAGAGATTCTGCTGTTCTCAGATGAGTTTATAAAACTGCATCTCTCATTTTGTAGCAAAACCTCTTCCTGCCACAGGAATTATCACACCAGGATTCTCTCTTTCTTTATTTTCAGTTTTCATTCATGCAAACAACAGATGAATAAATGAAGATCCGGGTAAATGCTTCACACATAGGATGGACTTTATAAAACAGAAGCAGCAGAATCCACTCTCGAATAACTTCAAAGAGTGTATCCGTGGATTAGCTGTGGTGGAGAGCGACTCGCTTCAACAAGCAAAATAAGATTTTAAATCCATCAGTGATGCAGCCTGTGAGAAAACAGAGCTCGTCCTTCCTATTTCCATATTTTCTCTCCCTCTCTCTCTCTCTCTCTCTCTCCTCCATCTTGTGCATCCAGACCTGAATACAGTGCGTCAAAGTGGCGCCATGTCTGCCTGAAGCCAAGAGGAACATTTAGTGACCTTGGGACACTTTTTTTTTTCTTTTTTTTTAACTCCAGACTGTTTAATCGGTTTTCATCTTCAGTGCTTTCACACCATTTCCTCTGTGCTGCGGCAGCTTTTTACTTCTAAGAGAGAGAGAGACATCTTGTTGCCAGGTAACATCTGAATTAGTTAAGTAACGAGCCTCATTTGTCCATCAGCGTTGCCCTAAAAGAGCAACTCCTTTTTGTCTCAGTGCGCACCACGAAGGAAGTCTGGACGTTACCCCACTTGAAAAAGTAATGCACCAACAAAACCACCACTTCTCCTCCGTCTGATGGAGCAGCAGTGAGGCGTAGCCATGGAAACAGACTCCAGCTCCATCCTGAGTGGCGACCACATGCAGTAATGTGCGGTTGTTATGTTGTAAGTAAAGTGAGGAGGACTGCGAATAATTCCCCATAGAGAATGAATGGGGTGAAAAAAACAGTTATTGGACCTTTTTCAAACGTCTACTGATGCAGCTTACTTCCACCCAGAGACTCCATTCAAACTTTAAAATGTAGATAAAAGTCTAGTCTATTGATGTGGTTTAACACATTTTGATAGGCTTTATAGTTTTTGATCAATCACTGTTCAATGACCATGATCATTCTTTTGAGATTAGAATGGTGTGTGTATTGCACGGAATGTTCAGGCTAGAGTGGGTGATGACATCATCGGCTAGAGTGGGAGAAGTTGTATGAAGTTGTCTGAAATCTTTCTCTTTACACGCTGCTCCCGGCCACAAATTATACTCTACACACATGATTTTCTCCGCAGTTGTAGACAAACTTATCATCTTTCACAAAATGTGCTCGAAAAGGCAGAGAGAGTTGCAGAATTTGAACTATGAGTCTCCGAGTGAGGACAGGTCCCATCCAGCTGCCCATTAACTCCTATACAATATCAGGAGCCAAAAAAAGCCATCTATCTATCAATCAATCAATCATCTGGATAAATGAAGATATTTATGTCAAATACCCAGTGTAAAATATGTTCATTTGTTTCAATTCTTAGTTATTTATGTACACTGTTGCCCATAAAGTTGGAATAATTTTGTTTTCAGACACATTCCTCCTTTTATTCCTATTTATACATTATTTATATAGAAGATATACACTTTATCTATCAAGTATAAATCACATTTATTTGTAGGCTATATATTATTCCAACTTTATGGGCAACAATGTATTTACACATTTCTACCTCTGGGGCGTAGAAATAAACATGTGTCCTGCAGCTCTGACTCTGAAACGGTACAGTAAACTCTCATATTTTCATTTTTCTTTTTCTTTTTTTCCAACTTGTTGATATGATAATCTCACAACATGGTCTATTTAGTATTTAGATCTGGAGCTTTCAACTGTGTCCCATGATATTCCTCAGAGCAGCTGCACCTCGTGGCTCTTGTGGTGAAACTGTGTCGACTCCAAACATCCTCCCGTTTGTCTCCACAGGTGACGACGTGCTACAGCTAAACCTGCTGTTTAGTTTAACATTTACACAACATCAAACTGCTGACACACACACACACACACACACATATATATATATATATACAGACACACACAGAGGGATTTAAACCTTCAACCCTGGTATTGTTAGTTGCAGTGCTGCTCTGCTTGATCAACGACTCGTTACCGGAATGAAACCGCATCCCGTCTGTGTAATGAGATATTTACTGCAGCACATTTATATTTCAGACCTCTGGATGAAACAGAGCCTTCATAATCCTCTAGCTGCTTTCATTGTTCCCTGCACAGACGGTGAGGGCACCTTGAGCCAGACGCAGCAAAGTAAAGCCGACCCACAACATTAACAGCCTCCTCCGTGCTCCTCCACAGTCGTTTCCTTTGAAAGCTTCATGTTTTTCTTCTCTGAGCTCAACTGAGCTGAACTGTGGTGTGATTCACCAGAAAGCTCTCGTTTTGTCTCATCCCCCCCTAAAGGACGTTTCTCCCAGAGGCACTGCAGCTTGTAAACATGCATTTTAGCAAAACTTCTGTCGGGGGTTTTTTTATTTTCATGTTTCTCTTTCACAGTCGGCTTTTCCTGCGTCTTTTTACATTTTCCCACCGTCATTCAGAAAGAGACACAACATGTTTCCTCTTCTTCCACCACTGAAACCTTCTGAGTAATGTCATCCTGTTTTGAAATTGGAGTGGTATTGATCATTTAGATCAGGGGTGTCAAACTCATTTTAGTTCAGGGGCCACACATACAGTGCAATTTGATTTCAAGTGGGCCGGACCATTAAATTAACAGCATTATAACTCAGAAATCACGAGAACTATAACATTTTCCCTTTGTTTTAGTGCAAAGAAGTACAAGTATACGATGTTTTAAGAAATTCCATCTTGTTAAAATGTTTTGTAAAAGAATAGTTATTGAGAAAAATACATGCAATTTCAACAATATTATCAGGGATGCAAACGGGTCAGGACCAAAAAAGAGAGGAATTGTCTGGCGGGGGGGGGCCTCACCATTAACAATATCACAGAAAAGTCAATTTCCAGTAGTTCAACCCCAACCAAGTATTGAGTGCATATAGATGGACAGTTTTCAGAAGGTCAACATTTCTAGATTAAAAATGCTTTAAAAAAATAAAAACCATTGCAATATTTTAATTTTGGAGATACTGATTTTTAGGTCTTCACTGATTGTTAGTCATAATTATTACTATTAAAATAAACTGAAGAAATAAAGACATGGGATTTAACATCCCATTCAGTGTGTAATGGACATATAGGCCTATATAATGTGTTAGTTTCACTTTAATTGAACACATTCTACATCGCGGAGGCGACGTCTCTCCTTCACCGTAGAAACGGGGCAGAGCTCCGAGGGAGACACCTGCCTGACACAGCAACGGACATGCACGGGGGGAAAACGGCGGCGCCGTCGCACCGAATGCACGCGGATACGCGCCGCTTTGGGTAACGAGCGCACACGTCGCGTCTACATTGGAGGTCGGCTGTTACCAGTGTAATCAGAGACCATGAATGAGTTGTCGCACACACTGAGGTGAGCAGCAGAGCGGCCGCACCGTGACCGCGGTCCGCTCCAGCTGCCTGGTGTCTCCATTACGCACCACGCGTCTTTTCAGTCACTTGTCCAAGTTCTCCTTCACTGTTTTTTTTCGAGACAACACTCATTATCTCTCTCTCTCTCTTTTACCGGCGGTGTCAGCTGATGTGCACATCTGCAGCAACCCAAACAAATGCACATGTTACTGTTGACTGGCTCTATTCCAGCCACATGATTGGTTCGGCGCGGTGGAAATCTCATTATCATTGGTTATTTGTATTGTCAATATATATACAAGTTATAGACACAACACCGACAAGCACTGAGAGCCGCATGTTGCAGTGACGTTATATAGGCTATACAAAAAAATAATCCGCAAATAATAAACCGACGAAAAGGTGCAACTTGCCACTTAACTTCTTGTCGATGTATTATTTGCGGGGGGTTTCGGGGGATCTGCTGACGGTGGAGGATCTGGGACTGATTGACTGTGGACCACCACCAGTCTGATCAGGTCCATCACAGCACAGCAGCTGCAGCACTGCCCCGCTGTCACATGACGCATATCAGCGCAATCTGTTTACATTAAACCGACATCAGGAGAATAATGAGAATTAGCCTATGATTTAAAAAAATATATATTTGTTTCGAATTTTGGCCCCTGGATCATGATTTTTTTGGGCGCATTCTTGGTAAAAAAAAATCCTCTAAAAAAAAGACAGTTGGGATGCATAATGTGTCTCATAACAGTATACTGTGCGTCACGTTATCGTCCCCCCCCTCTGTACTGAGCTGGCCGGTACTGGGTATAGCGTCCTGCTGATCACCGCGCTGAGGCACCGGCCGGTCTGAGCTGCGTTCATGTGCCGACTTTAAAACTCTCCAGTCAGTGACCTGGTGGCGGCTGTTTTGGTCGTCAGCATTTTATCCACGCAGCGACCGTCCACGGCTTAGTGGTGTTTTATTCTAGGGGTCGGTGGTGGCTGTGAGACAGCAGCGGCTCCACGGTGAGGGGGGGGGGGGCAGCTTCTGCTCACCTGACTCTGTGCAGCTTCTTCATTAAATCCAAACAAACAGTCCGACACAGCGACGCACTGCTCCTCTTTGACTAAAGTCTCTGTAGCTCATCAGCCCGGAACTCGCCTCATGGACCAGAAGCGACGGCGGCGTTTGGCCTCAGTGTCTCGGACTTCCAGAGCAGCTACAGCAGCGTTGTGACCTCAACCATGGTTGGTGAGAGCAGAAATGTTGTTGTAGGCCTGTGCATATTCTCATTTGTCCAGGTCATAGTATTTCAAAGGAGGTTAAATCGAAAGCAACTGGACTTATACTGAGTCTCCACACCAGTTAGTTGGTCCAGTCCCAGCCTGGTCAGATGCTACATGAACTGATGAAGCCTCATTGATGAGAGGTGAAACGTCTTCCTAGACAAATAACTAAGTCCAGTTGAACCTCCTTTGAAAAAAAAAAAAAAAAGTTGTTGGCGGGCTCGTGAATTTTTTTTGAAACGAGTGAAAACGAGCGATAAATCGCATTTCTCGCGTATCTCGCGTTTGGTTGCGCGTAAAAGCTCGCGCGAAAAAAAAGCGTTCCTCGTGTTTGTGTGGGAAGCCCCTGTGGGTCTTCCCACCAAACACGATGAAATAGACGAAGACGCGAGGGTCCCGTCGCCATAAAAGAATCGCGTGTATTGCGTCGCAAAAAAAAAAAGTCGCGTCTACCGCGTCTCGCGCCTAATCGCGTCTCGCGCCTAATCGCGTCTTTGCGTCACGGCCTTTTACACCGCGGACGTAACGAATAAACGGTGACGTGTGAACGAACAACATAGAACAGGACCAGACGTGGCGTTGTTTACTCTTTTCACCTACAGCTCCACTCTCCCTTACTTACACCAACTACTGTTATTGTTGAGGCCAGAGAATTGTGGGATTTGTAGTTTTGGACCAATCGCAGGTTGTGCTCTTTCTTTTTTGTGATTTTCCCGGTTCACACATGTCTTTTTTTTTTAGGGGCAAATGCGAGTGAAATGCTCGCCCATGGTGGGCATAAGAAAATTTAAGACCTGTCTAAAATTATTTAAGACTTGAACACAATAATTCAACAAATTTAAGACATTTTAAGGCCTAAAAGTGTGTAATGGACATAGCCTATATAATGTGTTAGTTTCACTTTAATTGAACACATTCTACATCGCGGAGGCGACGTCTCTCCTTCACCTCTGAAACGGGGCAGAGCTCCGTGGGAAACACCTGCCTGACACAGTAATGTACGTACCGACTGCACGCGGATACGCGCCGCTTTGGGTAACGAGCGCGCACGTCGCGCGTCAACATTGGAGGTCGGCAGTTATCAGTATGATCAGAGACCATGAATGAGTTCGCCTCAGTTTCACGTGATTGTCACTGTCAGCCTGTTAGAAAAACATTTTACTGACCCCAGCTGAGACGCTGAGACCCCCCCCCCCTCAAAACAAAAACTCTTCGGATCTGAATGATTCACACAAGTCACCTAATTGGTCATGAAAAAAGCGAGTTTCGCTTTTCGGCGCGCTGTTTGCATCCCTGTATTATGCTTCTTCTGTCTTCTTTGTAATTTTCACAATTGGCAATTTCACCCCACGGGCCAAATTACACCCTCTGGTGGGCCGGTTTTGGCCCACGGGCTGCACGTTTGACACCCCTGAATTACAGTAGATTCATGTGTAAAAGTGCAGTCAATATTCCAGTAACACTTTATATCAACTTCACACTATTGTTTGTAGTTGATATAAAACATAAATGCTGAATTAATTATTTATTACGTATGATAATGCAAACATTAAACACATTAAAAGTTGAGCTTATTAAATAAAATACTTCATAAATGATTAACTGTTTAATTAACTAAGGCTGTGTAGCTATTATTAAGTGTTACCAATAATCCTACTTGTGATTTCTGCATAGTGTGCACAGATCTTATTCACACAGTCTTTTTATAAATTGGACCAAAGCTTTCTGACATCAGCTGATACTGTTTTTTTTGTTTTGTTTTTTAAATCATAAGAGCTGATTTCCATGTCTGTCTCCTTTCGCATTTAAATGCACCGTGCGTACGAGGAAACGTCTATTTCTGAAAGGTCAGACTTGACAGAAGGTCGCTTGACTGTTTAAACAGGAGGCTGGAAACTTCTGCTGAGTAATGACTAAGGGCAAAACTATAACACATTATCTCTGTGTGTGTGTGTCTCTCTCTCTGTGTGTGTGTCTCTATGTGTGTGTCTCTCTGTGTGTGTGTCCTTTACCTCTTTTGAGCACCTTGCCTGTGCCGGGCTCAGGTGTCTCTGGGGACGTGGTGTCCGCTCCATCATCAACCAGCTGGATCTGAGACAAAGAGACAAACAGCGACAGAGAGACAAACGTTAAACCATGTATCATCCTGAACATCATCCTGCCTGGCAGAGAGCCGACCATCGCCACCACAGGGGCCACAAAACACAAAAAAATCGCCTTGTTTATTGGTGTTCATTCAAATATAGCACCCCTCGGAGAGACTAGAGAGAGTCGTCATTTTTCTCTGTCTCCATAGCAACCTGTACAGGTGCACCGCTGGCAGCCAGGGTCAAGCTGCCTTTTTAAAGCCGAGTGGGAGACAAACTGACTGACACATTGAAGAGGATCAGTAATGCAACACCTAATCAATACTGAGTGTGTGTGTGTTTGTTGCACATGTAGAAGAACTGGGCCACGGGGTCACATTAACATTAACACACTGGTTTGTTTTACTTTGTTGTTGTTGAGTAGGATCAACTCGAGCAGGAACCACCCGGAAGGAGAGAGTCGCTCTTAAGTGTCGAGTGATTTAATCCTGTATAGATACGTGTTGTTTTACTTAAAGGAGAATTCCGGTAATTGTCTAAATAACGCTCTACAGCTCTAGGTCCCCGAGTGCGACCATAGGAAAAACTCAGAGAAAAATATGTGCAGCCCGGACCTAGCTCTCCTCCTGCTAGCTGCGCTACACTGCAGTTAAACAGCGAAGTAATGGGGGCAGTTCTACTTTGGCCTCTATATAATGCTCAAAATATCACTACACATGCTTTGCAACATCCACCAGTTCCTTACCACACAACACTGAGTGTATATAACTCTTAACTCACGTTAATATGAGAGAGCAGTGTTAACAGTGTGTTTTTAACACATAGCTCTGTTCATGCTGGCTTCCTGGGTAGACCTTACTAGTCGACTGTCGAGCTCGGGACTGTTTCCATATCAACAAAGACAAAAGTGCGAGGAAAACATGGATTTAGAAGGAAAAAAATGATTTTTATATTCATATTGATGCTTTTTTCCCCATCCCAAATCATTTTTTTCCTCCTATATCCATGTTTTCCTCACGTTTTTGTCTTTGCTGATATGGAAACAGTCCCAAGCTCGACAGTCGACTAGTAAGGTCTACCCAGGAAGCTAGAGTAAACAGAGCTACATGATAAAAACACACGTTAACACTGCTCTCTCATGTTAACAGAGTTTATACACACTCTGTGTTGTGTGATAAGGAACTAGTGGATGTTGCAAAGCATGTGTAGTGATATTTTGAGCATTATATAGAGGCCAAAGTCACCGTTTTAAAGTTCTGCCCCCATTACTTTGCTGTGTAGCACAACTAGCAGGAGGAGAGCTAGGTCCGGTCTGCACTTATTTTTCTCAGATTTTTTCCAATGGTCGCACTCAGGGACCTAGAGCTGTAGAGCGTTACTTAGAAAATGACCGCAATTCTCCTTTAAGTGCCAAGTGATTTAATCCTGTACTATATTTGTTGTTTTACTTAAGGCTTAAGGAGTTTATATGTGATAAAAGGTGAAAAATCTGAACAGACTTGACATATCTTATCGCTGCTTTTAGATTTACTGGCAAAGCAACGTCTACTGTACAGATTTATCAAGTGTCATCATCCAGTAACATCAGCTTTAATGTCTAAAATGTCTCTGGTATAAAGATTATCTTATCTGCTACTTTGGTTTAGTCATGAACCATTTGCTTTGTAAAAATGTGTTTCTGGCATCTGACTACATATCAACCCTTTTTTCCTTTCTTTATCTGCACTGACACTGTGATTCTGGTTTATTTCTGATACCATTTTTTTTCTTACTCTTCAGAGACACTGTTGTGAATAATAAAACCTGCTGAGACTCTGAGAGGAACAGCTCTGATATCGCAGCCTGGAGAATACAGTAGATAGATGATATAATGGTCATAAGTTAACGTTTATCAACAGGTGGCACCCAGGCTGATGCCACCTGCATCTAATGTACTGGTTTGTGCAGTTTGCAGTTTGCTGTTTGACTTGCAACACGAGTATACAAGCAAAGGAAAAAACTAAGTAAGATGGCTTCAGCATAAGACTCTCAAACTGTTCATGCATGACACACAGTGTGGATAAACGGCTTAACTCTACTCTGTTTACTCTGGGTGTGTTTGCTGCCACTCCAAAATGACAAATCTGCCATTTCAAACAATTAAAAAACCTAACACAGTGGTGGCAGAGTAACAGCAGTAACGTATGACATTGTCGTCCCCGCCCAGGCAGCGACAGGTGAACTCTGGTTCTCCTGTGATAGGTGGGGAGGCGTTGTGGTACATTTTCAGAGAGTTGTTTTTGATCAAAACAGCGAGCAGCAGCCTGGAGCTGCTGGCACCACGCAGACAACACACGCAGACAAAAATATCAACCCCCCTCCACACAGCCCACTGCATCAGATAAAAGAGAAAATCTCAAAACATCTTACAGAAGAAGCTAAACAATAGAGAGATGGGGGTGGACATGAGGGGACAACAGCACAATCTCCTGCTCCAAGTTTCTGCTACTGGAAAAGGACGAAGTGCTGTGATTAGGGATGTCACGATTACTTGTTTTCACAATTAATTGTTAATTAATCATAAATTAATCATTAATTAATCATAAAAATTCCTAAATACTTTCACTTTTCAAATAAGATTATGTCAGAACCGTATCAGTGGGTGTTGCCAAAGTAAAGGTAAATGCACACATACTGGTCAACACTGGTTACATTGAAACTGTAAATTTAAATGTTGGCAAGTCATTCGAAATAAAAATTAAAAACAATTAAAATAAACTTAAAGGGATAGTTCAACATTTTGGCAAATTGGCCCATTGCCATGATCCCTATAGTCAGAGCAGTAGGTTCATTACCTTTAATTGTCGGTGCAAGCTATTTTTAGAACGGTGGAGCAGAGCCGCGAGCTGCTCAGAGCTATGCTATGGAGGCTCATGGGATTTCTTGGTTTCCCTCATCAAACTCATCAAATACACAATCCAACAACTCCAAAACGTGACCTGCACATTCACCACGCTATGAGATAATAACAGAATGTTACGAGATGGAGTTGTTTTTGAGGTAAATGCAGAGACTGCTTGCTGAAAAACTGCCCTTGACAGGAACGCGCATCATCGGTTTTGTATGAATTTAGCTCTAAAACAACTCTGTCTCGTAACGTAAAGGTAACAAACCTACTCCTGAAACTATAGGGATTATGGCAATGGGCTAATTTGTCAAAATGCTGAACTATCCCTTTAAACATTTGGTATAGTAGATGACAATTAATGACTTGACTATTTTAAACATTTCCTCTGAAAGATTAATAACTGGTCCTATATTAATAGATACTTTATTATATAGATACTTTGTGTAAACAATTAGTAATGTAATTATATTTTTGACTATATTTGATTTTACACATTCATAGTGTTGTGAAATCAATTAATGCATAATAATCGTGATAACCATAGTACCGTGAACCAAGACAATCTAGGATCGTGACATCCCTAGCTGTGATTCACGAAAATATAATAGAGATATCTTGAGCTCTAGCACATTGAAATGCCTCTAAAAAAGGAAACAGAATTCAATTTTCCCATCACAGAACAAAGTTTCCCTCCTCCTCCAGTTACAGATCAGATTCCCAGTGTCTCTTCTCTCACCTGCGACTGTCTGACGAAGATCCCGTGGTTCTCCTCGCAGGTGAAGTAGCGTTTCCCCTGCACCGTGCCGTCGTTCTTGCCCTTGGCCTCGTCCAGGATGACTCCCACCCACTTCCCGGAGGCGAACAGCGTGGTGCCGATGTAGGCCACCGTGCCGCGCTGCCCCTTCCCGATCACCTCCACCGGGGAGCCCACCTTGACGGGCCGCCCGCCCCCGTCCGAGCTCATCCTGCTGCTCCCACTGCTCGTGGTCTGTGTGTGGGACGAGGGAGAAAACACAATAAGCATCCGGGTTTAAAGTCACGATACAATATTATTATTATTACTTTTTTTTTGCACAATGGCCCCAAACTTAAAATTTTAGGAGTGCAAACAGAAAATTCATTCGACTTGCAAAGTAAATATTCACATTTCCTTTGAATTCATGATCACACACATTGGCCTGACACCTGTAATGACGGATACCAGATTCTTTGAGTTGCCCCATCACATTTCACCAGTGTAAAAGGAATAGTTCAACATTTTGGCAAATTGGCCCATTGCCATAAACCCTATAGTTTTAGGGGTAGGTTCGTTACCTTTAATTGTCGCTACTGTACAGAGGCTAATGGGATTTCTTGGTTTCCTTCATCAAACTCATCAAATACACAATCCAACAACTCCAAAGCGCTCTCGTGGAGAAGTTGTGACCTGCACATTCACCACACTATGAGATAATAACAGACCGTTACCAGACAGAGTTGTTTTAGAGGTAGATTCATGCAAAACTGTTGATGCGTGTTGCTGTCGGGGGCAGTTTTTCGGCAAACAGTCTCTGCATTTGCTTCGAAAACAACTCCGTGGCTCTGCTCCGCTGTTCTAAAAATAGCTTGCACCGACAATTAAAGGTAACAAAACAAACCTACTAAGACTATGGGGATTATAGCAATGCAATGGGCCAATTTGCCAAAATGTTGAACTATCCCTTTAAAAAATACCCCACTGGTTGCACATGTGCAAGTAGATGAAAAATTTACTTGCACTGTCTCAAATTTTAGAGGCAAAATGCCTCCATTTAGGGGCAGCTTGGAGCCCTGTCCTAAGGATTGATGAAACATATTGAGAATTTGCGACTGTAATTTATGTCCCAAGAGCAAAAGTGTGTCAACATTAGTTTTATTAAATAAGAAAAAGCCTGTTTTTTTTTTTCTTGCAAAATGTGATTGTGGAGCAGACAGACTGGCTCTAGTATCAACGGCTTTATATTTGCAATTTAAAAAATAAAAAATCAATACTTGGCATCCATGAATAGACTGAATATTGCCAAACAAAACTATGCTTCGTCAATTTTGCCCCAACTGCATTTAGCAGCTCATAAAACCGGATGTTTGCACCCGGTCCTGCATGCAAAGGTTAAAGAGGTCATAATCACATTTTATTATCATATCAACTTTACTTTTCATTTATCATTAACTTATTATACTTTTTATTCACACAACTGCACGGTGAGGAAACTGACCCAACAACTAACAACACGTCCATCGGCTGCTTTGTCAGATAAGTACCGGTATGTGACATGGATGAAGCTGTGAAACACAATACGACTGCATCATAACATCACACACTGCACTGTAGGTTTTCTGTGGACACTGGTGTCAATAAAAGGTGTTTTTATAGGACACAGCGTCCGACCTGCTGAGTGGAGACACGGGACAAAAAGTAGTTTTAGTGTCATTCAGACCCACTGAGCTGCACGGGACCAGACACACAGTGAAAGCCAGGCCTTGTCCTCGTTCTGCTCTCTCCAAATGTCAACGCACTTGCTTTGTAACCGAGAAGGAGCCAATTTTTGTGTGTGTGTGTGTGTGCCGATTCCACAGCAACAATCGCCTCCCGGGATGAGATTTCATAACGCAGTTTCTGACGTGTGGAGAAAGAAATCATCACGCAGAATGAAGAAGAAGAGAGAAAAAAGACGTTTCAACAGGAGCAAATTGACCTGAGCTGCCTGCGTGATGTGTTGTGTGTTTGAACAATCCTGCGTAACCTAATTTAGAGCGTGGTGTCCTAGAAGTGGTGGTGACTCAGCAGAACAGCAGAGAGAGGAGCAGATATTATTACTCTGTAAAGAGATCATGCTCCAACTCTCCTTCACTGTAAACACACGATGTCCATGTGCTGCTGCTGCTGCTGCTGCTGATGTGCAACGTAAGGGTTAAATAACACAGAAAGATAAAACAAAACAAAAACAGCAGCAGCATGAAAACAGCTTCACAGCATGAGTCTCATTAGCAGCAGCAGAATCTGTTCAATACACTGCAGGTTTCTGTCAGACAGCTCTCAAATAAATCATATTTTAATCAATATATCAAATCATATATACCAAAGGCAACATTAGAATTAATTTTATTTTTATTCCTGTCATTGCTTTATCTATTTATTCATTTTATAAGTTAATTCATTCATTTTTGTGATGGATGACCTCTCTTATATGGATCTCCTTTATCCTCTATCCTCTTAATGTTTACGGGATGCAATAAATTTACATCTGAATCTACTTTTTAACAAATCCTGAACCTGTTCCACAAATATGCTTCACAAAATTAATCTGTGCAGTAATTTAGAGGGATGAACTAACTTGTTTTTACTATTATTATTACGGTATAACCTTTATTTAAACTCGGAAACATACTGAGGAGCAACCTCATTTACAATATAGCCGTGACACAACACAAAACGTTTGAAACATACAAGCATATCCGAAATACCAAAAAGTAAAATTGACGAAAACAGAGAGGTCTAGTTATAACAGGAGCAGATATATAAAATAAGATGCAGTTATGGATCTAAATTGTCCTAATGATAAAAGTGTGGTAAGTTTCAGATGGTTTGAGGTTGCAGGTGCACAGTAAAAAAAACTGGACTTTCCAAATTCAGTGTTAACATCAGAACTGCCACAGGGGAATGATGAGTATGATGATGAGTAAGGAAAATATCTAATAAATAATCAAACTGATAAACTGATGCAATGTATAAAGATTTAAAACATTGCTGCTTGGAATTGTAAAAAGATTTCTGAGACTAATACTGATACTGATAGCTGTGAGACAACTGCAGATCTGCTGACAACCTTGTGAATTTATCAATTTATCTATCAAGTGTCAGAAAGAAGTTCCAAAAGCACTCGAGTCGCTACAACTTCCCAGAGCCCAAGACGATGTTTTCAGATTGATTGTCTTATATACTGTATATACATTTATAAGATATATAAAAACATGGCCGCACTCTCTCTTATCAACACACCTTCATATAAATAAATGAACACTGATCATTATAATCAGCTCAGTAGACTTTTCTGTCTCTGTCTCTAATCACCACATCATCACTGTTCAATTTCACCAAACAGCTTCTCACAGTGGGCGCGAGACACTCGGCCGCCGCCGTCGGTGGTGAATCCTTCACACCTTGTGGGCGGCGGGCGGGCGGCGGGGGATCGAGTGACAGATCACATCCTTCATTCACCTCCTGGGTGGAGGTGGAGGTGTGATCAATGAGGGCGGGACAGTTAACATTTGTCTGTGGTGGTGGTGGTGGTGGTGAACCTCACTCTGCTCTGCTCTGCTGTGTGTAATCAACAGTCGGTCGTCAATACTACTGACCGAGGTCAATCTAAGTCTAGTGTTTATACAGTGGAATGTGATTATATGTAAAGAAAGAGTGTTTTGTTTCAGTGTCTTGACTCTTTACGGCCTCTGTAAAATCACGTAAAGAATTTTAATGATTGTAAAACGGTGTTTTCTGGAGTCTAAGCTCAAAGACGGTGTCACGTCTTAACACAACTATTTATATTTCCCACCGACAGCCTGTGAACGAGAGCCTTGATGCCAACGACATAAAGAGAAACACTCCCAGCAGGAATATATGAAGGAGTTATTTCTACTCTTAGTTAAAGGGATACTTCACCCAAAAGCGATAATTCACCAATCATCTACTCGCTGTCATGCCAAGGAAGGGTTTGGAGAACTTTCAGAGTCATCAAAACACTTTAGGAGTTCCAGGGAACGGGTTTTCATATAATGGCGGTGGATAGAGTTCACTTTTGATTCATCCAAAATACACACTATGAAACATCCAGATACCTCCATACTGCTCGTCTCTACTGACCCAAGTGTCCTGAAGCCGCCACATGGAAAAGTTGTTAGGAAAACATTAATGTGATGTCTGTTTTTATCCTTGTTGTAGCAGTAGCTCCCAGTGGCTGCGTGAGATTTACTGCGAGATGTTCTTCCGTGTTTACATCAAACATCCAATGGTTTACAACAACCAACGAACATCTTGCAGCAAATCTCGCACATGTGCACAAACATCAACAGTCACTGGGAGCTACTGCTACAACAAGGATAAAAACAGAGATCACATTAATTTTTTCCAAACAACTTTTTCATGTGGCGGCTTCAGGACACTTAGGTCAGTACGGACGAGCAGTATGGAGGTATCTGGATGTTTCATTGTGTGTGTTTTGGATGATTCAAAAGTGAACTCTATCCGCCGCCATTATATGAAAACCCGTTGCCAGCCGGACCCCCCCTGGAACTCCTAAAGCGTTTTGATGACTCCTAAAGTTCTCCAAACCCTTCCTTGGCATGACGGCGAACAGAAAATTGGTGAATTATCGATCTTGAGTGAAGTATCCCTTTAAGTATTAAAGGAAAAATAACTGGCTCTAAGTTATGATGTCAGTTTAATAGGGCGCCTTCCTATATGCAAACATAAAGCGCTTTACACACACACACACACACACAGCCAGACATTTCAAAACAGTTGCAGATGACGTTGTTTTATTCACATCAGAGTTAAGATATTCAGCAGTGAAGCAGCAGTTATGCAAAAACATGAATTCCCCTGATTGCTTCGAGTCTAATTAACCTAGCTCGTTATTCACAACACAGAGAAAAATACTTTTTTTTTTTAAACGGTCGTGTACTGTAGCTTCTGCTGCTGCTGCTGCTGCATCTTTCTCAAAAACCAAAACAGTCTTTTAAAGTAAAATACATTAAATCAGTTCAGACTCAGTGGTTTACAGTGAGGCTCTACTGCTGTGTTTTTTTTATACGTTCGTCCTTCTTGCAACAATAAAATAATTAAAGCTGCAGTGTTGAGGCTAAGGGGCTAAAGGGCTAAACAGTCAAGTGCTGTGCTTGTGCAGCCAGTGGCTCCGACCTGTTCGCCGCGGCGCTGGCGGCAGAAGACAGGACCCGAGGGGGGGGCGTGCTGAATTATTTAGTGCCACTCTACTCTTACAACACACGCAACGCTCACACACCCGACGACTTCAAACACTAAAATAAGGATATAAACAGTCACTTGGCTGCTGCACTGTACTGTAACACTCATTATGTTTGGATGAAGGCGCCGGTGAAACTTGGCCCAGATGTTGAAGATGTTGATGATGTTGCTTTTGTTTTCAACAGAAAGTAAAAGCTGCTGCTGTGGTTCGATTTGACTATTCGGCTGCTTTTTGATGAGTAAGGGGTGAAAATATCGCTCTTTGTTGCTAAAAAAAAATCTGAAAAGCGAGCACTGATGTGATGTCATCCCTCCCTGACTCAGAGGGAGACGAATGACAAACAGGAAGTCCAGTCCAGTGTGTGTGTGTGTGTGTGTGTTGATAACATAAAAAAGCCTCATCAATCTACAGTATCGTCCTCTGGTCTAGTTTACAGGACCACAGAGTCGTCAAACACACACACACACACACACACACAGACACACACACCGACCGACATGGCAGCAGCAGCAGCAACACTGAACCCGGAGGGGGCATCGGAGCCGAACAAAGAGGCGACAAATCAGACAGGAGCGTGCACGCACACAGCAGCAGCAGCAGCAGCAGCAGCAGCGGTGGTGGGATGGATTAGAAATAGAATAGAAACCCCGTTTTCTATTCACAGTAGAAACCGGACAGGAGGGAGATGATGACAGGGTGAAACTAATTGAATTGAATTGAACTGAACAGACGTGACAGAAACAATGGCGCAACAACCAGAGCTCAACTTCACCACCAACACCAACACCAGCATCATCAGTCTGTCCCATTCATTCATTCATTCATTCATTCATTCATTCTTCAGCTAGAAACACACACTCACCCGGGTGTATGTGCTCCTCCTAGTCTGTGACATGTTGCCTGGTGGTGGTGGTGGTGGTGGTGGTCGCTCCCCCCCACTACCTTTTCTTTAAAACCGGTGTTATTTGGGAGAGCCAGACAGAGGAGGAGGAGAGGAGGGGGTCGAGGAGAGGAGAGGAGGAGAGGAGAGGAGAGGAGGAGAGGAGGAGAGGAGAGGAGGAGAGGAGGGGGTTCGGTGATGCTGCCGGAGCGTCTCTCTCTCCTCTTCCTCTCTCTTTCTCGTCTCTTTACAGGAATCACACCATCCCTCTCCTGATCCTGATCCTGATCCTCGCCGAGCAGCTCTGAAAACTCTCCGTCACTCCTCTCTCTCTCTCACAGAAAGAAAGGAGAAGGAAAAAAAAAAAGCCAAAAAGCCGGCGAGCTGGCTGGAAAGCTTCTGGCTCAATCAGGAAGTTTCTGAGGGGCGGACGGTGCGATCCACCCCTCCGATGAATGAAAGGATGACTGAATGAATGAAAGAACCGGAGATAAACAGGAAAAAGCAAAAAAAGAGGAAGAATTTAAACAGATATATAGATATATTTTTTAAAAAAGGGCAGTCGGTGCTCAGTGAGCTGCGAGTGCATCAGCTGAGAGGCAACACCGCTCTGCGCTAGTGTCTGCCCCGGCTTCTGCAGGAGGGAGGGAGGTGTAGGCCCAGACAGAGGCGCTGGGTCCTAAAGCCTGCAACAACACTGGACTGCTCTACAAAAATAAACTTGACAAGTCATTATTCTCATGCGTGTTCTGTTCTCCTGATATGAATGTGGCGTGACGCACAGGCACAGTTGTTGTTGTTGTTGTGATTCCTTCAGGTTCGACGGCTCTGTGGCTGATCAAAGAGCCTGATATCTCTGTGAATATTCCCATTCATCCAGGTCGTCGTTATCTACTTGGCAACAAACTGAATCGAAGGCAACTGGGACGAGTAGTAGAGGACTAGTCGGGCCGATGCGTTACGAACTGATGAAACGTCCTGCTAGACAAATACAAGTCTGGTTGCCTTCGATTCAATTTGTTTGCCAAGAGAGTACGAACGAACCCCCTGATAAGACAAATCATTAAAGTGCAAAATCCCATAATGCTTGCTCCAGATAAAAAAAAAAGGCCAATAAGAGAACAAAAACAACTTATTCTAATCTAGACAGTCAATACTGCAAAGAAAGACTCCAATATGGAGACCTCAGCTCTACCTGCACTGCAGATTTCACTGTCTTTTATTTTTTTCTGTGAAAAGTCGGACAGCTATAGGAGAAAAAAATAAAAATACTTGTAGCCTAGAAATTATAAATGCACAAAAACATAGCAAGTAAGCATTTTTTTTTTTTATTCCCACCCCCCAGAGGGAGGTGAACCAGTTCAGCTCAATTTGATGCCGTTTCATTGTGGTTGAACACAAAAGGGCCCAGGTGATGCTGCTCTGAAACGCAGCACACACTGTAAAGCGAAAGCCAAAAGGCAGATTGCATTAGAGCCGAGCAGCACTGATGCCGCGGCCCATCACAGAGCCAGGATTAGCTCTCTTTTATCAGCTAACTGCATGGCTGGGGGGTTTTTAACTCTCGGCCCTTTTTCCCATTTCTGTGTTGTCATCTTTTTGCAAAGGCTGCAGGGTTTCTGTGGCTCTCAGTTTATAGGCTAGAGGCCGGTGGATGAGAGATGTTGGAAGAGAACAGCATTTCAGCAGCAGCACAAAAGAAACTAGCCTTCAGGAAAAGAGGACATATTTTCACAAACAGATGCATCACTCATTGAGCTGCAGCAGCAACCAAGACTGGACCAGGAAGACGACAACACAACATGATTGTCTCCAGACTCAGGATTATCCCAAACAACACATGGGCACACACAGGGATGTTTTTAACTGAGTCTGTGGCTTCACTGACAAAACAAAAACTCTATAAAAGTCTATAAAACAACTTAAAGAGACAAAACAAGAGCTTAAAAATGTGAGATATGAGAGAGCTGGACTCCCAAAAAACAATCCTCTGCAGTCTTTTATGCAAATGACAAAAGGCAGAACCAGAAGAGGGGGTGCTGCTGCTGCTGCTGCTGCTGCTGGGGATTTGTGTGGTACAGGAGGAGGAGGAGGACGAGGACGATGAGGGAGGGAGGGGGTCCTCATCGTTCACAGAGGAAATGACACAGAGACAAACTCGACTCAGAAGAGCCACAATCTGAAGAAGAAGTGCCTCCTCCTTACAAAGAATGAGGACAATGGCAGAGAAAGAGGCGTCACCACCACCAGCTCAGCCACAAAAACCTCTGCTGCTGCTGCTGCTGCTGCTGCTGCTGCTGCTGTGAGCCTGTTCAGACCAGTCGGTCGGTCGTCGGTCAGCGGGAAGGTTTCAGGAAACAGAGGTGACACCGTGGTGGGATTTTAACACTGACTGACTGACTGACTGGCACCTCCGCCGCCGCCGCCGCTGCTCCGGGAGGAAACGAGCCGACGTCACTGATCAAAAGGTAAAGACGAGCATGACTGTGTCCGGAGATTTTACATAAATATGAATATGAAGTTTGGTAAATGTGAATAAGATTGTGCACTTTGCATACGTTACGACCGCTGAACGACGGGCTACAATGCAAACTGCTGTGTCAGGTCAGGAGGAGTCATCATGATATCTGCATTAGGTCATCAAGGTAAAGATTATTCCCAAACTAAGTCACAAGGAAAGTTCTATCTATTCATTTTATAGCCAAATATGAACGTCAATAACCAATATTTTTAGTAATTTTACATCAAACATGGTGATAAATGTCCAATAAAAGCCTAAAGTGATAGAAAAATCTAATCGTTCAGTGTCTGACGATATTAAGATGAGAATATTAACTGTCTTTTTAATCAGATATTCATTAAGAATCAATACTTTTCCAGTTAATTGACTTATTGATTTCTGCACTGGTGTCCTTCTTAAAGAGGTCACTTCAGTAATTCACATGCCAGAGTTAATTAAAGTCATTAAACGCATCTTAAAGCCTCAGAAATTATCATCTATCTTTCGATCTATCTTAATTTAAATAATACAACATTAATATAAGCTGTGTATGTTGTGGTTACGTCATAATTATAATACAGTGGTCTAGTTAATGTGTAAATATATCACTGTTAAGATTATATATTGCATTATGATTAATATGTTTTATTCTGCAGTATATATACTGCACTTGGATTTAATTATCAGATCCATGTAGGCTTCATTAATCTGATATTTAGGATAAACTTGCATTCATTCATTCATTGTGTGATGCTATTTGAAGAAATGTATAAACTGTGTTGGGGAGGAGGGGTTCATTATTTTTGACACCATCTTTTTCCTAAATTAAATGATTGATTATTTAATTAAATACTTAAACTGCAGCCTCACTTTTAGTGGATAAAAAGAAAACACCCAATTATGTGCTGGGCTTCCTGTTCACTAGGTGCATGCTAATGATATCCAGGCCCGAGCTCATCACGATGCCATGCATGAAGGAAAAAAAATAGGTCATCCATAGAAAACCAGGCCCAGAGCCAGTTCATCCCAATGAGCATCAAAATTAGCATGAAATTACACACAAAAACCTCAAACTAAAACACCATTTTAGTGTAAATTAAAGAATATCTATGGGTCTTTGATTGTGTCACACTGTAGAGATGCTATGGTAAATCTGTAATTTGGTGCCATCTAGTGTGTTCACAGTCAAGAGACCATTTGCTCCAAACACAAATCACTGCCTCACTGAGCAGAAGAATGTAATTACAGGCATTTAATCCACATAAAACACATCTATTTATCCTTTATTTAACCTTTTTTTTGCCTGTTATGTAAGGTGGGAATAAACCACAGCATGGGTGTGGCTGCAGCCTCACTGTACGTGACATCCTCCCACCCCCTTGACATATTATAGTAAGGTAATAAAATGATGATTTAAGGTGGAAACACAAACAGGATTTGAGGTTTTAATTAATTTAAAGGAGAACAGAGCCTAATGAAGGTATTAGGTCTGGATATCCGGACACACACTGCCAACCAAGGCTCTTTAATTGCTCGTTACGGGCCTTGACTCAGTAATTAGTGGGTTTTAATGTATAAATATTGTGTTTTAACAATAATATCTATTATTAAAAGCACCAGTTTCTGACACCGGTGTCTCATGTTGTCAGTGGGACACTCCCTGACCAGCCGGCTGCTAGCTCTTAGCCTTTAGCCTCGGTGAGCAATTTCCATTTTAAAAAGCCAATAAATCAGGTTAAATATAAAAAGACACACACAGATATGTTTAAAGACAGGTGTGCACATGTGTTAAGACTTAATCCCGATCGTGTGAGAGCGAAATCTTACCTGTTTTTTGTCCAGAAAATGCGGCTAACGCGGCTCAGCTCCGTCCCCTGAACAGGCTACATCCATCCATGGAGCTTCTGACCGGACTCATCCGCGCTGAGGTGTCCGAGCTGCTGCCTGCCTGGCCCGGCCTGAACCGGCCCCACAGCCACCCAGGGACCCGGTGCAAAACCTCTTTTAACACTGTAAAAATGTAGTAATGTGTGAACATTTTTCAGCATATTAATGTATTCACCTGTCAACAGAGAAGACAACAGGTAAGAGCGTTTAAATGCAGGTGGATAAATGTCTTAAAAGATATTAAAGACCCTGTAATAAAAAAAAATTCTCAGCAATATTTGTTTTAAGTTTTAAAAAGAAAAAAGGGAGAAAAAAAGGTTTTAAATAAGAAAACTCTAGGGAAAATCTACAATATTTACATAAAAAACAAAAGGAAATAATAACACTAATGAAAAAAAAAGACCTGTCAGGTTTGAGTAGTATGTGAAAATATTTAGAGCATAATACACCTGTCAGCAGACAACAGGTAAGAGGGTTTAAATGCAGGTGGATAATGTTGTCTTCAAAGACATTAAAGACTCTGTATTAAAAAATTTTTTGGCAATATATATTATTATTTTAAGCTTATAGGTGTAGAAGGATATAAGTAAGAAATATCTACGGAAAATCAACAATATTTAGATAGAAAACAAAGGGAAATAATAACACAAATGTAAAAGATGACCTGTCAGGTTTGAGTAATAATGTTTTACTCATTTTATTATGTTTTATTTTTAAAGTCTGAATGTTTTTTTTCTGTGTTCACAGAAGCATCCATGATGACAATAAAGTTAAATTTAAAAAGTTGTCAAACTTTCCCTTGTATTCCCGATTTAACTCTCCAACAAACACATGAAACTGTGATATTCATTAGATCCGTAATGAAAAAATAACAACCTCCATCTGCTGCATTTCTTTCTCGGCATGCACAACTAAAACCCCCACAGCAGCTCCTCAGGTTTCCCTCTCATAAAGACGGGGCTTGTTCTCTTCTCTTCCCTCGATCGTCTCTGGTGGAGCAGGTGCCAGAGTCCTTCAGGCCTGCAGCAGCGAACCACTGTGGTTAAAGACTGTAAAGCCGTTTAGTTTCAGAGTATCTGCACATGCAACGACAAAAACAATGTGGAACAGTTCTCTAACCACATCGCAGAGCTTCAGGGGGAAAAGGGAAACTGAATATGTGAGGAACCGTAGTGTTCACAACTACACCTGCAATAAGTTATTTACGCAATTAAGCAGCAACTATTTAGTTTACATTTTCTGCATATTTTTTAAATCAAAAACCAAATATACTGTCTTTTTTACTCTACCCATCTAACCCTGTGCCCACATCACCCACAGTGCAACTCAATTGATCACTGCGTCCAAGCAAATTTCAGTCAGTACGGTAAATACGTAATGTTGTGACAGTTTGTATGAATTAAATCCAACTTTTATGTCCCACACTGTGCAGCCTACCCATGACACAAATCATAAGTTTAGTCAATTAATTTCTTCCATTATGTAAATGTTTACAATGAAATATTATGTATTCTTCTATCGATGGAAACTTGCTTGGACACATTTTAAAGGACAATTCCAGATAAATTCAACCAGTGGCTCTAGTTTCCTAATATTTTAGGTTTAAAAAAATGAATCTGAAGAATTTCTTTTTAATGTCTCCTGTTGTGCAGTAGTTGTGTCTGTCCCTGCATCGCCACAGCAGCGTATAATGGGAGCGGACGGGTCTTGGGCTGTTTACATGGGAAAAAATTGCGGTTTTGTGGGATGTAAACAGCCTAAGATCGGTCCGCTCCCATTATACGCTGCTGTGGCGATGTGGGAACTACTGCACAACAGGAGACATTAAAGAGAAAATCTTCAGATTCATTCTTTCAAACCTAAAATATTAAGAAATTAGAGCCCCAGGTTGAATTTATCTGGAATTGCCCTTTAATTGTCGTCTGGCAAAAACAAAGATCGGTACAAAACTAAAAAAGCAGCAACTTGTGATACATGGTTTTATTTGAGGTTTCATGTAAAAATTAACAAGGTTTTTTTTTTCCACAAACTGAAATAATCAGAGCTCAGTCAACAACAGGAACTCGGACATCGCATAATGTTCCTACGCTCATGTTACATGTGTTACATGTGAAAACAATACTAAACATCTGTGTGAGTGTAACAAACAGGAAAAAACAAAAAACAGGCCTGACCTTTTTTACTGCAAGTGTGTGGATGTGGAACAAACAGTTTCCCTCGTGGGCACTGTGCCGTCCTGAGTGTTTGTTCGGGTTTGCTGTAAGTGCAGTAAGTGCAATGCATGCTGGGAAAACATAAACCGGACGAATGAATGAATGGATGAATGAATGGAATGGATGATGATGAATCTCACAAAGTCTCTAAATGCCAGTTTCAAGGGATAGTTCACCCAAAATTGAAATGTCACTCATTATCTACTCACCCTCATGTCGACCAACTAAGGGCTGGGAGAAGTTTCAGAGTCCTCCGTGGCTTCTCTGAGTTACAGGGGGTCTCGGCGTAGCAGTGCATGTCCATATAACGGTTGCAAATGGATACCAACTGTCTTCGTAAACAAAAAGACACACCAAAACACATCCAAATACCTCCATGCTGCTCGTATGTAATGTGTTTTCCTGGTTCGTCCAAATTTGACGAACCGGGAAGAGGAGCTTCCGCTACAAACAAGCTTGAAATATAGACTTATTTAATTTTTTGCGGGACAATTTCGCATTTTGGGGCTTCAATACAAGACGGACATTACACACGAGCAGCATGGAGGTATTTGGATGTTTTTTGGCGTGTCTTTTTGTTACGAAGACAGTCAGTTGGTATCCATTTGCAACCGTTATATGGACCCCCTGTAACTCAGAGAAGCCACGGAGGACTCTGAAACTTCTCCCAGCCCTTAGTTGGTCGACATGAGGGTGAGTAGATAATGAGTGACATTTCAATTATGGGGTGAACTATCCCTTTCAGTCCCCTCCTGCTCTGCTCTGCTCTACTCGTCTTTGAGTAAATCCAGTCTGTACTCGAACAGAGTGAAGTTCATGACTTTGGCCGGGACCTCGGGGACGACGAACTCCCGTATCTTCTGGAAGCCCATGCGTTCGTACAGCTTCTGCGCGTCCGTCTGCACCACGGACGTGTACAGGACGACCGCGGGGAACCCCCTCTCGCGCGTGAAGTCGCTCACCGTCCGACACAGAGCCTTGGCGACGCCCATCCCGCGGTGGCTGCGCGCGACGGACATGCGCTTCAGCTCCAAACACTGCGGCGCGTTCTCGGCGGGGAGGCACGCCACGCAGGCGACCACGCGGCCGTCGCTCTCCGCCACCCAGAAGCACGAGTTCTTCTGCGCCAGGTAGGTCTCGCCGATGTCGTCCAGGTCCTTCCGCAGCGACGTGTCGATGTACTGGTTGAACATGTAGACGACGAACTGGCGCGCGCCGGCCAGCAGCAGCGTGACGGCGAGGATGGGAAGGAGGAACGACTTGGAGCTGGTCATGAGGGCGCAGAACGTGCACATGAGGACCATCTGGGTCAGCGGCTGCTTCAGCATGTGCATGAAGGACGACGGCACGTGCTCGCTCATCCCCATGGTGAAGATCTCCTTCACCACCTCCGCGTCCTCGTCACGAAACTTCCGGATTTGGATGTTGGCCATGGCTCCTCGGCTCCTTGGCTCCTCGGCTCCTTGGCTCCTCGGCTCGGCTCTGTGAGAGGTGAGAGGAGGAGAAGTGAATATCAGTTTGCAGTTGTGTTTTTAATTTGGTTTCTTCTTTACTGATAAAAACATTAACTGAGGCAGGATGTGAGGAGGAAGCATCGGTAAGAAAAAAAATCTAATTTGAATGATTTGATTTGGTTTAACGCTCCTGTTGAAGAAAGGAAGGAAGGAAGGAAGGACGAAGGGAAAGATGGGAGGAAAGAAGGAAGGAGGATTGGGTCAATTGGGTCAAAAAGGAAGGAAGAAGTAAGGATGAAGGGAAGGAAGGAAGGAAAGAAGGAAGGAAGGAAGGAAGGAAGGAAGGAAGGAAGGAAGGAAGGAAGGAAGTGAGGGAGGGGAAAAGGATTGTGGAAAGAAGGAAGGAAAAATGAAGGAAAGATAGAAGTCAGGAGGGAACAGATTTGTTCAAGGAAGGAAGGAAGGAAGGAAGGACAAAGGAAGGACAAAGGGAAAGATGTGAGGGAAGAAGGAAGGAGAATTGGGTCAATTAGGTCAAAAAAGGAAGGAAGAAGTAAGGACGAAGGGAAGGAAGGAAGGAAGCGAGGGAGGGGAAAGGGATTGTGGAAAGAAGGAAGGAAAAAATGAAGGAAAGAGAAGGCGCGAGGGAACAAATTCGTTCAAGGAAGGAAGGAAGGGGAAAAGGAAGGAAAGATAGAAGGAGGGAGGGAACAGATTGGGTCAAAAAGGAAGGAAGAAGTAAGGACGAAGGGAAGGAAGGATGGGAGGGAGGGGGAAAGGATTGTGGAAAGAAGGAAGGAAAAAATTAAGGAAAGAAAGAAGGCGGGAGGGAACAGATTTGTTCAAGGAAGGAAGGAAGGAAGGACGAAGGGAAAGATGGGAGGAAAGAAGGAAGGAGGATTGGGTCAATTGGGTCAAAAAGGAAGGAAGAAGTAAGGACGAAGGGAAGGAAGGAAGGAAGGAAGCGAGGGAGGGGAAAAGGATTGTGGAAAGAAGGAAGGGGAAAAATGAGGGAAAGATAGAAGGCAAGAGGGAACAGATTCATTCAAGGAAGGAAGTAAGGAAGGAAGCAAGGACAAAGGGAAAGATGGAAGGGGAAAAGGAAGGAAAGATAGAAGGCGGGAGGGAACAGATTTGTTCAAGGAAGGAAGAAGGGAAAGATGGGAGGAAAGAAGGAAGGGGAAAAGGAGGGAAAGATAGAAGGAGGGAGGGAACAGATTGGGTCAAAAAGGAAGGAAGAAGTAAGGACGAAGGGAAGGAAGGAAGCGAGGGAGGGGAAAAGGATTGTGGAAAGAAGGAAGGGGAAAAGGGAAGGAAAGAAAGATGGGGGGATAGGGAACATATCAGGTCAATTGGATCAAGAGGAAGTCGAAGAACTAAGGACGAAGGGAAGGAAAGAAAGAAGGAAGGGAGAAAGGAAGGAAAGAATAGGGAACAGATTGGGTTAATTTGACCCAGGAGTGTTTTTGAGTTGTTCAAAGAAGAACGGCCAAAACAAACTCAGTCAAGTTGTCATTAACAGCAGTTAATTAACTAATCGCTGTGAAAAGTTTTTGCACTAGGCTGCAGTATTAATGTGGCCACTTCAGCAACTGCTGTTTCTTTTTCTTTCTTTTTAAATAGCACTTTATCCGCACTTGTCATTGATTATTGCTATTCTTCTTATACATTTTGATATGATTTTTATACAGTTATTTATCATATTTCATCTCTATACTATCTGCTGCTACATAAGGTTGCTGCTAAACAAAATTTTGTTGTATCTCGTACAATGACAATAAGGTTTCTTCTTCTAATCGTCATACTATTTCTAACTAAATTCTTAATAAATAAACCAAATGGTTTAAAGCAGCCCGTGACACAAGTAAAGGTTTTTGATAAGTTTTCTGATGATAAAAAAAAAACATTTTCTTTGTCAGTGACAGGACGACATACTGAGCTGAAAATATTGTCAGTGTGACAGCTGCCGTGTTCCCATTAACACTGCAGACAGAGATTTTATTAGCTCGGATGTTGAGACTTCCTGTTATTAGAGCTGCTATTGACCAATAAAGCATCGAGGATGATACATCAGCGGATGGGAGTCATGGGACTGATTTATCACAATATTATCAAATCAATAATGACTAATTCTCGTTGGCTGCTTCCTGCTTCTGGCTGCTGACTCACTATCACACTGTCATGACTTATGAAGACATGTGGAAAGAACAGAACCATGAATAAGCTTAATATTATTATTTTGTCCCCTTTGCTTGCAGTAAAAAAGAAAGAAAGAAAAGAAAGTATTGCTGTAGTTCAAAGTACCTTATGAAACACGGATAACATCCTGCTTAACACATTAAAAATAAACCAGTTTAAAGTGTTAGTTTTTTTTTTTAGTAAGAATAAGACATTTTTACTGTAACAATACAAGCCACTGTTAGCCTAATAGCCTACTTATTTCATTTTACATAATGTGAGTTACTTTATGATTTCAGGGCTTTTACTCTTTAGGGTGATCTTGTGATGTAATATTGTATATTTTACTTGATGTAAAGACAGTTTCCACTTTATAAACTCCAAAGTTATAACATGCAACATGTGGAAAAACAGAAACACTTACAGAAAACCAGAAGCAGAATGTAACTGAATACAGTTACAATTTAACTTAAAAGTATTTCCATTGTATGTGACATTTAAGAGCACAAAACTGTACCTTTTTCACCTGACAGTTGTTTGCAGTTTCCCTAAAAACAGAAACAGTTCCTCTCTAAACTTGTCACATCATGGTTTCATTTGGATAGTTGCTCCTGTTGGTTAACAATACAAAGTAAATCAAAACTTTGTGTTTGTTCAACAGATTTATCATTAAACTGTTGAGACATACTGCTCCACCTGTTGTATCTGTGTAATATATCGTTTTGTTTATATTTGTTATAATTTTGTATTTTTGCTTTGCTTATCTATGTTGTAAAGCACATTGAGTTGTCTCTGCAGGAATTGTGCTATATAAATAAAAGTGTCTTCTACTTTTATTTCAAATGAATGACTTTAACTTCTTCTACAGCAGACATGAATGTAAGAGTTATCTTTTGCCTGCAGGCTGCTGATAAAACATAATTGTTAACCTCTGGTGGTCACAGTGACCGTCAAAACCCACTGCCAGTGTGTCACATGAGTCAGTTTAAACGGGTTTTTAATGGTAAACTAGTCAATGTTAATCGACTCTATTTTGTCTGTCACTTCATTAACTAGTGTATGTTAAAATACAGTGTCAAACAAAAGCATATTTAAACCCATAAAACACGTGTTTCTCCTGTGAGGAAATGAATTAACGGGTCAAGAAGACTTTAATTCCGCTGATTAGCTAACGGGAGCTAGCATCAAGTGCTAGCATCACAAAACTGCCGATTTAAGTCGAGAATCTGTCCCGGATTCATTTATGAGTTCAAATACTAAACAAAACACGACTTACCGGTTTTATCTCGACGCCTCAAGGTGAAGTGTGACTGTGCCGAGCAAAGCAAAGTTAGCACAAACTCAGAAAAATCTTCTCATTTCGTTTGTCTTGTTGCCTACGAGTTGCCGAGGTCCGGACATGCTGCGTTCACGGAGAGACAGTAAAATGGGAAAATGGAGACGTCATTAGTGACTTCTTTAAAAGTAACTGGTATTATTTTTTCCATCCGTTCATTTATTTAAAATTCAGCTTTTACCAAGGGCCTGTCAATTAAATTCAATATAATTGAAGCGAAGTTTTAAATAGGAGGCTCAGACGGAATGTTTTTACCGTTTGACTGCTACTTCTTTATCATGGATGTAGAAAATTACGAGCTGTATGGTGTGTCGTGAAGGCATCTTAAACCACTTCCTCTTTATCGTTGATTGGCTGACGAACTGTCTGCATAATATTGTTTATATCACAGAGATACGTCATCAAATATCAAGTTAGGAAATAAATAAATCGATTAAATTAGATCAAAAACTGTTATTTGCGATATAGTGGTGTAACGCTCAAAATATCAAACTATCCTGTAATTAAAAAAGATAAACACATATAAACCCAATCATAATTTTGCAAAATCTTTTCTGTGCACATTTTCTAAAGACTTGATTGTTGCTTTTTCCTTTTTATATGTTGTATTCCTTATAGTTGATTATTTTACATTTTGAATGTTCATTGTAACATCTTCAGTGTGCATTTCTGTGTGATGATTATTCTTTAGTGTATGACAAATATATTTTGACACGCAAGAGTGCAAAAGATGACACAGGTGTCATCAAAATATGTAAAAAACACACTATAAAACATACAGACAGAAACTCCAGAGGAACAACGAAGGTCAGAGAGGTCACACAACACAGAGGTCAAACTCTGCTGCTGCCATAACAGCCAGAACAATGACTGTTGTCACAATAACATCATGGTAGTTTATAATGCATCAACTCAACTCTGAGGGACAATATGGCTAAGTTAAACGCGGCGAAGGCTGCAGAGGAGATGGATGAATAAAAGAAAATGGCAAAAAGGGCTCTCACACCATCCCAACAAATAATAAGTACACTGGACTTCGCTCTCTGTCGATTGGACCACTCTGTGACAGGCTACAAGATGAGACTGTTGTTTGTTCACTCATGACGGACAAATATGGACACATGTGCAAACACACACGTAATCTGTATGTACTGTCTAGAGCTAAACTTCAGCTCTGTATACTACCTACTGCCAACATGTTATGTCAAGATGTCATAAGTAAAAGAATGTTATATCAAAATGTAAAAAAGCAAAAAGAAAAGAAAAGATTATGATATGATCTGTATACTACCTACTGCTGTAACATGTTATGTCAAAATGTCATAAGTAAAAGAATGTTATATCAAAATGTAAAAAAAAAAAAAAAAAAACCAAAAAGAAAAATTTATGATTTTTATTTTTATTGATTTGATTTTTATTCTGTGGGTAATGGGGGTGGGACTAGATAAGCTTTTGCTTCTCCCGCTTTCCCTTTCGGCCATGTGTATTGTATTATTTGAACTAAGATGAAGTGTGATGATGATGATTTAAATTGACATGCCCGAAATAAACAAATTGATTGATTGATTGACAATAAATGACACATTTCACGATATTTGAAGACTGGAAAAATAATTTATTGTCTCCTCAAAACAATTTTTTCTAGAATTCATACATCAAATGATTGCAAAGATTTTCCCTTTTTATGGAATACATGTTCTACTACACTGATAGTCATAAAATACAAAAGTATAATTTTTCCTTTAAACATATAGTTTTGTTTGTACAAAACATTTACTTTACATTCACTTTCCTGCCCAGCTGACTGAGCTGTGGGCAGAAATTGAAGCAGCTCTTAACTATTAAATTCCAGCGTGTGTCGTCGTCCTAGCCCAGGTTGATCGATCCTGCAAACATGGTGATGAGCAGGATGATGGTGAAGCCGGTCAGAAGGCCGGCGTTCTGGATCAGGAAGAAGATGATCTTGGTGGAGGTCTGTTTCTGTTCCCGCGCTAAGCTGTCCATCTCTGGGAACTGTGATAAATAAATATACAGTCAGATTGACAGTCAGATATCCGTCTCAGACACAACAAGTCACTTAATGGGAAGTAAAAAAAATCATAAAACAGTAAGCGTGAGTGTGTTCGTCTGTGTCTAAAAAAAAAAAACACTCATAAAAAGATCAAAATCAAAAGTGCACTGTTATAGCTCATTCTTTGTGTAACTCTAACCCCTAACCCCTCACAATATACACCTTTTAAATTCTTTTTAGGATATTTATCTTTGCACAACTCGATGGTTTAAAGCAGATATCAGTGGAATGTTTTTGTTAATATAAGTCCTAAATAGTCCTATTTTCCGTCAGCAATCACTTACATGAAGTATTTCAGCCTAAACACGAGTCTCTCCGTCACTCTGCTCTGCTGTAACCCGAGGAGAAAATTTTCCTTGTGGGATACAAGTGTTATCCAATGAGGAGAGAGAACGGCATGAAGGGCTGTGTGTGCAGCCAAGGGATGCGCGTGAATGTGGTGATGTAGCACGAGGACCAATTGATGCCTGACAAGGGCGGGGGCTGCTAACTCATGGTGCGTTCAAAGAAACTCGTACTTTGTGTTTTTCCTTCCTGTGAAGTCATACCAGTTCGATCTGGTACGAGTTCACGGGTCGGAAGTTACGAGTGGCCGTTATAGGGAACTTTCACAGACAACAGGATGGTAAAAACACGAGCTACGGGTTACCTGGAACGCTACCAAGTCGTAGTTGTGACTTGAAGCTGTAACTTACGGTTTCAAAAGCCTGCCTTGAACGCAGCATTAGCCGAAACGGCCGTGAAGCTGATATCTGCTTTAACTTCTTCAGACTCTAAACTATTTCAATTTAGCAAAAGATGAGATAAATAAAATCACTTTTGCTTCCTTAAAGTGCTCTCAGCGAATACAAATATGTTGTTTAGGCGTCTTTTTTGTGTTTGTTTTAAATTTAATCAGAGCATTTATGAGCTTTTTTTTTTTTTTTCAACAACATAAATTTACTTTTTGGCCACTTGAGGGCAGCTCCACCAGCTGTAAACTCACCACTGGCATATTCTTCCATTGCTCCATGGACATTAAGTCGATATGTTGAGTTGCTTGTCCAGCAGATACAGATCAACACCGGCAGCAAATGTAAATTCCCATATTCACTTCACTTCACTTTCACTGTATGCTCCATGTAGTCTTAAATTCATCTTATTATTTTGTTCTTTTTATTATCTTCTAATTAACTTCATCTTTTGCTGTCTTTTTCATTTTTTCATTTGAATCCTACTATGCGACTCAAGTTGTTTAACAAAATGGTCAAAAACAGATAAAATGGAAGTAATGCAGGAAAACTGATGTACTGAAGCATCCAACAAGTTGAAAAAATGTATGAATAAAATCCAAAAAACAAATGTGTTAATACCCAGTACATTTTTATTAGCTATTACCTGGACCTGTATATATATTCTTCACTATTAGATTATTTGGACTCTTCCTATATTTCATCTGCTTTTCTCAGATCTGTTTATCAGCTGCTATATTTACACAGATTCTACTCATCTACATATCTTTAAATATGCAGCCATATCTGCAGATTCCTTGTATATATCCAATAGATCCTATAGTTGATTCTTTCCTTTTAAGTTTTTAACAGTCATGCATGGAAACTGCAGTGATGCTGCTGTTTTCTTCTTCTTTTTACTCGCTGTCTTCATATGCTTCATGTGCCTTTGAATAAAGTTTTCTGTACTGAATTAAATGCTCTTTTTCATGCATTATAGAAAAGTAAGTGAAGTTTGAAAGCACAAATAAAGAAACATCCACACGGCTGGATTTGGTCTTTTCATATCATGAGGTTCATAAGTCGCCTTGTTTTCGCCATTTTCCAGACAAATATATTGGATTTTCTCTCTCTTCCCATCAGACGCTGTAATCCGACTCACCATGTCTGTCAGTGCAATATACAGGAACATTCCTCCTGCGATGGCGAAGATCGCGTTGGGGGCAAAATTGCTCCCGAGCACGACTCCGAACACGAGGCCGACGTAACACGACACCGCCGACAGCAGGTTGAAGAAAATGGCTTGTGGGATGCTCATACCAGCGTTCAGGAGGATCACAAAGTCGCCTGCACAGTGAACACAACACAACACAACACAACACAACACAACACAACACATGAGATAAGATAAAATAAGACTGATACAGATGTTTAAAGTATCACATCTGTGTTTTTCTCTCCTTGATATTTTTCTCTGTAAAGTAGTTTCTAGTAAATCTCTTGGAAGTTGCATTTTGAGGACACAAACGATAAGACACATTTTTGTTGTAATTCTGCAGTTTGTCAGTAGAGGTCGATAAAGATTACAGATTTTTTTTTGTTTTTTTGGCCCTTTTAGTTTGAGTGAATAGATAAAAAAACACCTTTAAGTTATTTAAAGACAGTTTCTCCTTTTATTTTCCATTTCTGCAGCTTATGGATGTTTTAATCTTCTTTTTCCACACTATCGCACTTTTTTAGATTAGCATTTAACTCTGACTAGGGAAGTCCTGCTCTTAGGTTACTTATTTTGCCTGTTTTTATTTTACTGTATGCACTTTTAGAGGGCCTTTAACACCCTGCAGCACTGTGGCACTTTCTTGTGTTTTTATGTATTGTTTTTATGTATTATTTTATTGCTTTGATGTAAAGCACTTTAGGTACCGTCTGGCTATTGTGCTATACAAATAAAATTTAATTGATTGATTGATTGATATCAGACATGTGTATTCTCTGTCAGCTTGATCTAACTCTTCTCTGAAGTGATGTGATGTTTACACTTAAATCCAAAGATTAGAAAACTCAGGATGTCCTGCACTGTACCTTCAAATGGATAAAAAATATCCTAAATGTCCCAAACTACAATATTTTGTAACTTTGGGATCTCCACAACGATTCAAAACAAAGTTCTGCAGGTTTACACAACGTTTGGCTGCACAGTGCGAGCTCGTAATGACTCATGATGAGGATGAGGTTGAACTCACCGAGCTCATGGGGAAACTCCTCACACACGATAGCGATGGACGTGCTGAACCCGGTCAGGATGGACACGGTGAACGACGCCCCGATGGCCAGGCCGTCGATGAAGTTGTGCAGCGCGTCGCTCAGCGTTATCATCCACGCCACCGTCTTGATGTTGGTCATCCGCTGCCCACGGAGCCAGTAACACATCACACCTGAGCTGGGATCCTCCTGAGGAGACGGGGGAGAGGTCGAAGGTTATTTTACTGGAGGAGGATCACACTCATACAGTGACACATAGTGGATTTTAATGAGCCACAAACGACACAGTAATGATACATCTGTGATTAAAACACAAAGTTCAAATCATCCAGGAAAATGTAGGACAAAGTTGAACATTTGGCTCTTGGCACCTGATCAAGTTGCACACAGAAAAAGAGAGAGATGTTATATTTACTGTATTCAGAAACAGATTTCACTCTTAAACAAGACAAAACTCATCATCATCATCTGATTACAATGTCATTGTTTTAGCAGGTTTACATACGAACATTGCTCAATAATTAACATCAAATGCTAAACACAAGTTCAGCTGAGGACCATAACCTGACAGACACCAGATCACTGATGGGAACAACAATCTGGATACAAATATCTTACATTTGCTAGTTGTTTGTTCGTTTTTTAAAGAATATTTTTGGGATATTTCTATTTAATATTAAGTTGTGAGTTGAGAATACTGGCAGTAATACTAATAGTGACACTGTTTCTACATGATTTCATATTTAGTTTGGTGCTTTATCAGTTTCTACGGAGGCTGACAGACGTCATTAGTTTATGAACTTGACAAATTTAAAATTTTGACCTATAGTAATGACGGCATTAAAGATTTTGTTATGGGACAATCAGAGCTATTACATACATTCATATTAGGGCTGCAAAATTATTTGCAATGCAACTGAAATCACAAATATGTGTTGCAGCATTGTTGTGCATTGTGTCAGCACTGTAAGTGTTGTGTTGCTATAGAGACACCCTGGACAGACCATGCAACAGACCATGCACTGAAGACATAAAGGGACATGTTTGTTTGTTTGTTTGCAAGGCCCAACAAACATCACATCATCAATTTTATATTTCTTTAAGAGGAAATGAAATGAAAATCACATTATCTGCCTTTATAATCACAGTATAATTTTTTGTACATCATGCAGCCCTAATCTTTTAGTTTTTTTAGCTAGTTTGCACTTTAGCAGTTAAGATTGTGAGGAAGTCTTGCTTTTATCATCAAATGTAAAAGACATTACAGGAAATATATTTGCCTAAATGTGAAATGTGCATCCCTTGTGCAACACAGTTCTTCAAATACAAATATAATGGAACAAGTGTGTGTTAATGGGAAGCCAGGGAACAGGGGAGGACATACACACACACAGAGAATTTGAAGATACTCTGCCGTGACAAATCGGCCCCTTCCCCTCCCGGCCCGGCCTCGGCCTCGGGGGCCACACAAGGAGCCTTTGTGCTCGACTCAGACAATTCCTGCTTGTAGTGAAGCGATGTGAGGCCTATAAGCCCCTTGCTACGACTTCACAGGCATATCTGTCTGTTTGTTTTAGTGTTTTGATCCCTTTAAAAGCCAGCCAGACTCTTCCATAGATTTCAGCGTTAAACATTGACAGCCCGAGTCACCGATATAACAGATCAATACCTGAGCAAAAACTGGATCTGTGAGCAGCAGAGAAGCTAAAGATGCTAAAACACAACCACCTTCTATGGAAATATTCAATTCAATTCAATTCAAACAACTTTATTAATCCCACAAGGGGCAATTAGTTTTGAGTAGCAGGTTGTGACGGGTTCATATAGCCTACATGGCCCACAATAAACACCTACTGTATAAGTAAATTAATTTACAAAACACATTGCTTTAAGAATTAAGAAATAAAGAAAAAGAATAAAACCCTATGAAGAATTTAAAAGTCTGAGTGCAGAGGTGACGAATTAAATATGTCAGTGACGTTATTTCCACCACTGATAACGAGTTTAAAAAGCCTCTAATCTAACAATAGCTGGTGATGGATTCCTGTCAGGTGTGTCTGTCATAGATAGATAGAGGACTGTGGTGGACAGCAAATCTCTATCAAACGCACTGTCCCTTCAGATAAGATTTGAGGAGAGAGTCACACTGTGTTTACAACCTTATCTCCACACACTGAGCTACTCATTAGATTAAATATCAGGGAGGACAAGGTTGCAAATTACCGCGCAGGTTAATGTGACATGTGCGCAGACAAGGAGCTCGTCATTTCCCAACATGCTCCGCTCTGCTCGGCTTCTATTATAGAAGATAATGGGAGTTACAGATAACAGGCAGAGGTGGATAGTAACGACGAAGTAGATGTACTTTTTTACTCCGTTACGTTTGATGTTTGCCACCTCGTTACTCGTTACAAATTAAAATAGAAATATAATAAATCATCAAAGGATTATCTGGAAACAATGTACGTTACTCTCGCGAAGATTAGAGGTAACATCGACATGGCTACCTCTGCAGTTAACGTTGATGAGGAAGACACGGACGACATTACAACAGGAGGCACTTTGTTGTGTTCTTAGGCAGTCAGACGCTTTATTTTTAGTTATGTATGTTCTCCATTTATGGAGCATGAATTTCCCTCTAAAACAACTCTGTCTGGTAACGTTCTGTTATTATCTCATAGCGTGGTGAATGTGCAGGTCACAACTTGTCCACCAGAGCGTTGTGGAGTTGTTGGATTGTGTATTTGATGAATTTGATGAGGGAAACCAAGAAATCCCATGAGCCTCCGTAGCGTAGCTCTGAGCAGCTCGCGGCTCTGCTCCGCCGTTCTAAAAATAGCTTGCACCGACAATTAAAGGTAACGAACCTACTGCTATGATTATAGGGATTATGGCAATGGGCCAATTTGCCGAAATGTTGAACTATCCCTTTAAGACTTTTACTCAAGTGATTTTCTTATGGGTGACTTTAACTTTTACCAAAGTCATTTTCAGTTATGGTATTTGTACTTTTTCTAAGTTATTTTTTTCAAGTACTTTATACACCTCTGATAACAGGTGAGTGTGTTTGTTTGGTACCTGAGAGGCGGCCGCGTTGACGTGCGGCGGCTCGGGGTTCGGGTTGTTTTTGTCTGCGGTGGCGATGGTGCTGATGCTGGTGAGGATGACGGAGTCCTTCTTCACCCCGACGTCACCGTTCTGCAGCGAGTTTTCCTGAGACGGCTCTGCAAAGTGGCCGTGGCCGTGCTGAGGAAGAGAGTTATACATAGTTATAAAAAAGAAACATGTTGTATGTATCAGCACAGAAGCTTTGCCACTTTTTTTTTAGATGAAGGTTGAATTCCCAGCCTCAATGCCAGAAGTTTCAGGGCCACTCTCATTGTCTCTGCTCGGCAAATGTGGGTGTTTATTTGATACTTCTTTATCACATAGTTCATTTATTTCCCAGTCACAGTGTTTCTGCTGTTTTTCCCTCTCTTATATTTCATATTTTACCCTCTCTTTTTTTCTGTGTGCATCCATCCATCCTGCTGCTGCTGCTGCCCAGAACTGAACTCAAACTGAAGCTTAATAACGTTTGTAATTTTCTGCTCCTGCTCCAAAAACCGTCACCTCATCAACTCAACTCAATGTTATATTTCATTTGTTAGATTTGTAGGAAAAAATGTAAATGATGTGCAAATGCAAAGTTAGCCAGCTGTTAGTGTTAAACTCATATACAAAACAGAATTTATATCATACAATCATACATATCATCATACAAATCATACAAATCATCATACAAATCATCATACAAATCACGACAAAACGCGCAAATAAGTGCATTTCCTGTTCATATAAAATGTGAGCTCTCATTCTTCACAGTTAACATTATTAGGTTTCTATACAATAATCACATACAGTACATTTCTTAACCATGTGATGCTAAGCTGTGTATGATTATGTTTCCTTTGGGATGGGGGGAGTGGATTCTTTTATAATTATAGTATTATAGACTGTTATATGCTTTGTAAAATGTATTAGAAATTTATTTTTGTAAACTGTCCAAACTCAATAAATGCAAATCTATAAAATATAATAATCACATACATCTTATAGCCTATTATAAATTAACATTTGCCTGAGCCGCTTGGTTTTCTATGTGGAAACAACTCCTCTGACTCATTAAGCTACCTGTGGAAGTTCACAGGACTCGACACGAGCGACCTTGCACCTGTTGTAAAACGATTGTAACAGAAACAATCACTGTACATGACCGAGATGAAATGTAATTGCTTCATGGTAGTCAGCTATTAGAGGCTAAATTAGCCAATAAACCAGAGGAGGGGGTGTGCTGCTGCTCTCTGGCAGATATACAACGGAAATATGATAAATAACTTTGACTCTGTGATAAAAGAAACGTGCATGGCACCTAATAATAATAAACTCACTACTCTGTTGACTTACTTCGTGCTCCACATTCAGAGCCATTTTCAGGACCTTCTCCACGAAGAACAGGAGGTAAAATCCACCGAATATCCCGACGGCATTCGCCACGTAGTTATCAGATTTGGGATCAAACCCCAGAGCCTGTGGAGGAACAGAATAAAGTCAGTGTGTCAGAGCTAGCTATTCATTTATTATTAAGTAAATAAATGAATGAATAATGAGTGAATTTCCCGTCAAACCTCTGGTATGAGCTGAAGAACGGCGTTGGAGAACAGCGTCCCGATGGCCAGGCCGATGAAGTAGGTCAGCACTTTGGGGAAATAGGCTTTTTTGGTGAAGGGGATCAGCAGGAGGCCGAGCAGAGACGCCAGGTTGATTATAGTGACGGATAGAAACCCGTAACCCCACACTGTCAGGAGAGGAGGAGAGGACGAACAGATGTTATTCTTCATTCAGCTGACTCAGCTTTTCTCATTTTGGTGACATCTTTACCGTCTCAGGCTGAAGTGATGCTCATTTTCCTTTAATTTTCTTTTGATGTGGTTTAAAGTTCTGGTTTTATTTTTATGTATTGATGGAAAACTTCTGTAAAAATAACTAATTAATAAGCTTTTATTTATCAGGAATATGCTAAAAACCACTGCAGAGTTAATGCAGGACATCCTCAGAGATTTTTCCCTGAGCTAAATCTCTCAGGCAGGACATTTTCTCAGGAAATTCACCTCATTTCCTCACAAACATTAACAAACTACAACCAAACCTCTAAACCCAACCCAACAACAGAAGAGCTAATGGCTTAAAGGGATAGTTCAACATTTTGGCAAATTAGTCTATTACCATAATCCCTATAGTTTTAGCAGTAGGTTCGTTACCTTTAGTTGTCGGTGCAAGCTGTTTTTAGAACGGCGGAGCAGAGCCGTGAGCTGCTCAGAGCTACGCTACGGAGGCTCATGGGATTTCTTGATTTCCCTCATCAAACTCATCAAATACACAATCCAACAACTCCACAACGCTCTGGTGGACAAGTTGTGACCTGCACATTCACCACGTTATGAGATAATAACAGAAAGTTACCAGACAGAGTTGTTTTAGAGGGAAATACATGCAAAATCGCTGATGCGCAGGGGCAGTTTTTTGGCAAGCAGTCTCTGTATTTACCTCTAAAACAACTCTGACTCGTAACGTTCTGTTATTATCTCATAGTGTGGTGAATGTGCAGGTCACAACTTGTCCATGAGAGCGTTTTGGAGTTGTTGGATTGTGTATTTGATGAGGGAAACCAAGAAATCCCATCAGCCTCCGTAGCGTAGCTCTGAGCAGCTCGCCGCTCTGCTCCGCCGTTCTAAAAATAGCTTGCACCGAGAATTAAAGGTAACGAACCTACTGCTATGACTATAGCGATTATAGCAATGGGCCAATTTGCCAAAATGTTGAACTATCCCTTTAAAGTAACGGCAGCCTGTGAGGCTCGACTCAGGGCTCAAAACTCCCTTCAACCCTGCTGCTTGCCTAACAGAGGACTGTTTGTATTTTCCTGTTTAATGACTATGAACCTACAGCTCTGGGACAATAAATATAACACCAGTGCAATATTCAATTAACCCTCTGTGTCCATAATCCGTCAAAACAGCTCATTAACATGATTATCAAACTTTTCCTGTGTGGGAGACACTAAGAAGACACTGATAAAGTTGTTTTTCCACCATTAACTCAACAAAAAGACACAATCGCTATTTATTATCAGAGAGGAACTTGTGTTCAGGAGGAAACAGCGTGGCACCGGCCGCGGACACGAGGCTGCACAACAGTCACAGTTGGCCGTCACTAAGTCAACAGTGTTTGACGGTGAATGTGGGAGGTCAGTGGCTCCGTGAGTCAACCCAGGACAGTGTGTGTGTGGGGGAGTTTTTTACAGCTCCCCCGCCACAGGAGACCACCAAGGATACTCACTAACCTCATGAGCAGCGTCTCTATAGGTCTGATTGGACATAAAGAAGCTGAAACTGCAGAAGAATGATTAAAAGAATAATTTTTACGCCTACTGACAGAAAGCTTTCCTCTGTTTCAGTCATTTATCGAGCTTTTGAGGTTCTCAGAAGAGAGGATTCGATGTTTTTTATTGATAATAAACTGAAAATCTTTGAGGTTTTTGAACTTGGACTTTATGTTTTTCAATATTTGCTGACATTTTCTAGATACAGTTGAGAAAGTAAGCAACAGATTAGTCAGCTGAATGAGATAAAGTTGTGGTTGCAGTCCTCCCTCTCACTGAATGAGGTCAGAGCTGAATGTCACATGCATATGAACAGTGATGCATTCATGTACTAGCCTATACTGTAATGTTCAGTTTGTTCAAGATGTTCACTTTCTATATGATTAGAAGAGTTTATCCATTATATTTCTAACAGGGAATTGAAATTAAAAGTCTCTGCTCAAACATTTCTAAACCTCCTGTGTGACATTTCACAGATGCATTGATTTTATATAGGAAGTGCAAACGGCTGCCAGACTGGATTCGGGGAAACAAACCCCCGTGAACTGTGAATTATTTGAGTTGCGGAGGTCTCGAACAAATAAAGCCATCGGGGCTGAGGGCTGCAGCAGCTTTGATGAAGCAACTCTTACCAGTGTAGTCGAGAGGAACCACAAACTTGGGGGCGGTGTAGGGGCAGGAGGGCAGCAGCACCTGGGTCAACACGGCGGGGCAGATCCTCCCCAGATGTCCCACAGTCAGCTGGCTGACATTGCTGAGCCCGAAGTGGGACAAGATCTGCTCTGCTGAGGAACACTGGAGGCCAGAGACACGTTATTAGACATCTTTATAGACAGATTTGACTTATTTTTAAACTATTTTAAATCCTTGTACTTATTCTTAATGTTTCTGTTTCTTATTTTATGTGATTTTATATGCATTTTGTCATCATACTGTGTCCTTTTTGAATGAAATGTGCTACTAAACACACCAAATACAATTATATTCTAGGCCTATACATCTTATTTTAATGTTATAAAGTTAAATTCAACATATTGTGTGCATTATTGCCTCTTAAAATGCATTGATTACAAGTATTTGGTCAAGATATTTCAAGCATTTACTGATGTACAATATCAAAAGAGTTCATTCAGTTCTTCAGATAGTAAATAAGACCTATAAACTGGGCATGGACATTAGAGGCTATAATAAATTAATTATGAGTCCACTCCACCTCTGTGAGTGATGATTAATCTGTTAATAAGAGCATAAATAACTTTAAATCACAGTGGTTTCTATAGGCTAATGCTCACCTCTTGGTTCACCAGCGGGTTGTCTTCATTTACTATGGACTTTGACCTTCTGCTCGACATCAACAGCAGCAAATCTCCCAGATGCTGCGTTGAAATCGACGCATTTTCACCGTAAAAGTGTAAAATATTCTGCAGGAACTTCTGCCCATCCGCCGCGGCCATCACGTCGTCCACACAGCGGACGGACGTTGTGATGAAAGCCAAGAGGGCGACGCACATGAAGAGGCATCTTAAATGAAACATCTCAAGTGTTAAATGTTTTTTTTTTCCTCTAGTAAAATAAAAATAAAAAAAAGTAAAAAATAAAAAGTTCTACTTCTGCTCCTGTGGACGCATTTTTTTTTTTGAGATCAGGATTCCCGAGGAGTTTGTTCGCAGTCCAGATTCAGATTTAGATTCAGATTCAGGTCCAGGTCCATGGCCTGAGGTCGCAGCACAAATCCGTTTCTTCTCCTTCTTCTTGGTGAGTCGTGCTCGTGCGGTTTTTTAATCCGAGTGGCTCGTGCAGAAGCGTCCACGAGCGCCTGAGCCTCGATACTGTATCTACGTAGGCTATCTACTGTGTGTGGACCAGGTTCAAAGATCAACCAGGCTGCACAACATGGAGGAGGAGGAAAGACCGACCGACCGCATGCACTCACTCACCCACTCACTACCACTCACTTCAGTGCCTTCTTCTTTTGTCACGGACTTTTCACTCACTTGATATGCAACGTGCTCACACACACACGCACATGCACACAAAAACACACACACACTCACTCCTGGGTGAAAGTGTGTAGGCTATGTGTGTAAAGAGGGTGACAGAGTGGACGCATACAGGATGTGATGTACAGCGGTTTACAGCTGCGTCTCCCTCAGTTCAATAATGAAACAGCTGGATGTGAGAAAAAAAAAAAAAAAAGATAAACACCAGCACATGTGGCTGGTTGTGTTTAAAGGTCCGTGTCGACGCCTGGTGGCCGCTGGTGGTCACTGCAGGACACAGGGTTACACTGACTACAGAGTGGCAATAATAAAATAATAATGTACTTTAAACACAAACAGTCCGTTTAAAGTTGTTTAATCGGAACAGTAACCTTTATTTATAGGCTACTGGGCTTAAAGTATCAATATTGCACAATAAAAACAGAAATTAAAGCTATTTACCAAGCATATTAAAAGTTAAAGCACTCTTTCTATGGTTAGGTCCTGGTCAGAGTAATTTTAAAAGCATTAAGGATTTATCATGGCTACATGATAATGTGAGAGCGATGTTTGGGTTGCCAGGTTGTGGGAAATCCACATTTTATTTTTTATTTTTTTTTATTTAGCCTTTATTTAACCAGGTAAAAGACCCGTTGAGATCGAGATCTCATCTCATTTAACTCTTTGTAATAACTACACACTATTAAGCATTTGTTTAGTTTATTAAATACTTAATTCATCATTTATAAAACAAACATTCTTTCCTGATAGTAATTAGTGAGTGAATTTTTTGAACATAGATACAAATGTGTAACTCTGATACTATAACTCTCATCTATAATGTGTATGGTTTTAGACATGTACTAATAGTATGTGTGTGTTAATAGATATTATTTGAATACTTAAATTCATGATTCAATCAGGTAGTTACATGACAATGCAATGAACTACTTCATAAAACATCTTTTATAAAAGATATAGACAACATCTGTGTGGTTCTTTTATTTAATTAGAAATATCTACAAAGGATAATTTGACCTCTTACCTTTAGGAAAAGCTGCAGGACATCTGTACTATACTAACTTCTAAAGCTGCACATATGATACCTTAAGCAGATATCAGTGGAATGTTTTTGTTAATATAAGTCCTAAATAGTCCTATTTTCCGTCAGCAATCACTTACATGAAGTATTTCAGCCTAAACACGAGTCTTTTTTTTATTTAACCTTTATTTAACCAGGAATAATCCCATTGAGATTCAGAATCTCTTTTGCAAGGGGGTCCTGGCCAAGAAAGCAGCACAGTACATCCACATTTAAACATCAACAAAACAAACATAAAAACAGCTAAAACAATAACAGCAAATCGCATCAATACATTATAATCACCAGCTGCGTTCGGTGAGAGAACATGTGCATTCAGTAGTTAAATAGTCCTTGATCCTAGCTTTAAAATCTTCCATACTTGGGAGATAATCCAATTTAAGATGACTCTGTAATTTATACCAGGACGAGGGTGCAAATGCTTTGAAGGCACTTTCCCCAAAGACAGTCAAAAAAAAATAAAAATAAAATAAACACGAGTCTCTCCGTCAATCTGCTCTGCTGTAACCCGAGGAGAAAATTTTCCTTGTGGGATACAAGTGTTATCCAATGAGGAGAGAGAACGGCATGAAGGGCTGTGTGTGCAGCCAAGGGATGCGCGTGAATGTGGTGACGTAGCACGAGGACCAATTGATGCCTGACAAGGGCGGGGGCTGCTAACTCATGGTGCGTTCAAAGAAACTCGTACTTTGTGTTTTTCCTTCCTGTGAAGTCATACCAGTTCGATCTGGTACGAGTTCACGGGTCGGAAGTTACGAGTGGCCGTTATAGGGAACTTTCACAGACAACAGGATGGTAAAAACACGAGCTACGGGTTACCTGGAACGCTACCAAGTCGTAGTTGTGACTTGAAGCTGTAACTTACGGTTTCAAAAGCCTGCCTTGAACGCAGCATTAGCCGAAACGGCCGTGAAGCTGATATCTGCTTTATCATAAATTTGAATATCCTGAGCATTAATTAACACTTTACCAACATTTACAAATATGGTTTATCAGTGATACAATATCTAGAGCAATTTATTAGTAATGTGATAAAGAAATGCACTGTTTCCACTGTTCTGCACATCGATCAGGCCAAAGTACCAAAGTGTCTCTGCGTCTATATGATTTAAAGTTTAATCGCTTATTTATTGTTAATTACCGATCTTTGAATTTAGACTGATGATGATGATGATAATGTCAGTTTTCACCACTTTCTATTGTTTCATTATAGATAAGATACAGCCATAACATGACGAGAACAATCATGAGTTGCAGCGTTTGTATGTGTTATATGATTTATTCATTTCCAATCAATAATTTACAGTGTCTGCAAATAGCAGTTTATTTTTATTTTTTTAATCAATGTAAAACTGATTGGCAGAAAAATACTCACATATCAAAAAGGCACAATATTTACAAACTGATCTAAGGACATGTGTAACACAAACACATCCATGGTGTCAAGTATCAGAGTCTTTGCTCTGTTGATTATCTGGATAATGTGCAAAAATGCAAAACACACAAAGAGAAAAACTATTTTCAGTGCACAGTAAACTTTCATATCTCAGATCAGGCTCAGTCCAGATTATATTCCACCTCAGTTTTTGATTCATGTCACTGCTAATGTTGTAATTTCACTGATTGGCCGGTTCATCCTGTGCATTTTTATTAATAAAACTGTTTTGGTCTTTGCACTTTTTATTCCTCTGTCTGATGATTGTGTGTGAATTAAAAGCAGAGTTTCCCTGATTCTTTTTCCTTCTTCATTTCATACATTTGTTTCATTCGCTTCATCCTCATTTATTTGGCAAAAAAAACACAAAACAGTTTAGAAAAAAGGCACAGAGTCAAACTGCAGCATCTCCAGACTAAAACATCAGTCTGACCACAGCAGGTTAAAGCTCCAGAGGACGAAGCCTCTAATGTTGCATCTCTTACGCCTCGACACGGACTTACGGCTGTTCTCAGGTCAGTATACGTCAGATAGAGATGTGACGGTGAGGGATGAGGAGAGTTCTGCGGCGCTGGTCGGACGCCACGGCGTGAAACCGACCGTCATGTTTCTGGAAAGCATCAGGAAGCCGTTGGAGCTGAAGCGTCCGGGAACGTTTCCCACGTCGAGCCAAACGAACGGAGCCACGGCTGCAGAGCGGAGCGCGACGGAGAAACTCATCCCGGACTCGTCCTGCTGCACCTCGGCCTGCAGACAACGGACGAGGAGACACAGCGACATCTGACACTGACCACAAACACTTCACAACAAACAGCCACAAGTTAATAAAAGTGGCTGAGGTGTTAATATAAACTGACTGACAGATATGTGGAAACACGAAGGTGGAAAATACCCTTTTTTTCAATGTTATGCAACAATTTCTTCTTTTGTATGTTGTCATTATATTGAGTCTGATGTAGAGGATTTAAATCCTGTATCAGATGTGTTTTCATTAAATTTCATTAAATTTGTCATGATTTTGTTACTTTAATTAATTCTATTTTTGATTGTTACCATTATTATTCCTTTTATTGATTCTTATCTTTCACATTTTATTTCGGTGTCTAATTGAGATGTTTTTATCTGTTGCAAACATTTTATTTTATTTGATTTGATATAAATCACTTTGAGCTGCATTGTATGCCATGAAAGCTACTTTATGAATAAAATGTATTGTTATTATTATAGATGTGTATCGGTCTGTACCCATTGTGATTCATTTCAGGAAGTGAAACCCATACACACACTCACACTCTTGTGTTGTTACTACCACAAAGATAACACCCTGATAACATGAAACTGCTAAAATAAACTCTGTTCATTTGACTCTTTTTCCTGTTACGACTCTAAGACTCGTGATTCTTTCCTCTTGTTCATTTTATACTCATTTATGTGATGACAGATGGTTGTTATTTTTTATAACTGTCTTTTGACCTTTGAGCAATTAAGAATTTAAACCTGACTTTTCAGATTGATGACATTTTGTTTTGTGTTTATAATCACATGAAATTTCACTTCCACCACTTGTTATTTTCTGCCTTGTCCTTCTGTTTATTGATTATTTATCGGTGATTAAAGGAGAATTCCGGTCATTTTTGACCCCTAACCTGATGGTCACCCAGTGTTGGCGGGAGCAAAAAACGTGACTAAAATTGGTGCAGGAAAACCGGAGTTACACCATGGCTAGACGGCACTAGCGACAGCGACAACGCTAAAGTATAGGGGCAATTCTTTAAACCACAACAAAAACTCAAAAAACAATCAAATATCTATGGTACATGACTCGAATCCTTATGACACACGACTGAACTCATAAACTGTACAGTATAAACAGTATAAACTTTGTGTTTTTGCATGTAGTCACTCACCTCAGATAGCCGAACTCTGGAACGAAGACATTACTATCCGATCGCATAGTGCCTTCTCCCCCCCCACAGAAACAAACACTTTTTCTTTGTTGTGATGATTTCTTTACAAAAATAAACAGTGGAGCAGTGCAGTGGTAATGTCCAAAATATCTCTGACCGTTAATTTTTGTAAAGAAATCACAATAATAAGGAAAAAGTGTTTCTGTGGCGGGGAGAAGGCGCTCTGCGATCGAATAGTAATGCCTTCCCAGGATGTTCCAGAGTTAGGCTGTCTGAGGTGAGTGATTACATGCAAAAACACAACGTTTACACTGTTTATACCGGTTTATACTGTACAGTTTATGAGTTCAGTGGTGTCTCTAAGGATTCGAGTCATGTTCCATAGATATTTGATTGTTTTTTGAGTGTTTGTTGTGGTTGAAAAAATTGCCCTCATACTTTAGCGTTGTCGCTAGCGCCGTCTAGCCATGGTGTAACTCCGGTTTTCCAGCATCAATTTTAGTCGCGTTTTTTCCTCACCCCAACACTGGGTGACCATCAGGACAACGATTTAGAGGTCAAAAATGACCGGAATTCTCCTTTAAGACTCAGTCGACTCACTTTGATCTCTGGTCTCTGGAGTCCCTGAGCGTCTTTGGGGGAGCAGAGGAAGTGGTGGTTGGCGGGACCCTGCTGGCGTCCGCCGCTGTCCTCCAGGTGGAAGGTGAGCAGGCAGGTGAGCCGGGTGCAGCGGCCGCATCCCGCCAGCAGGGCGGCGACCGGCTGCTTGAGAACAGCCACAGCGCCGCCGCCAGGGACCGGGAGCAGGTCGGACTGCAGCGAGCACACGGGATCCTGACGAGCCCAGGAGAAGACGGTCACCTGAATGTTAAACATCAAACATCAGACATTTGATGTTACAAGTGACTGTTGTTAAAGGGATAGTTCAACATTTTTAGCAAATTGTCCTATTACCATAATCCCCATAGTTTTAGGAGTCGGTTCGTTACCTTTAATTGTCGGTGCAAGCTACGGTGGAGCAGAGCCGCAAGCTGCTCAGAGCTACGCTACGGAGGCTCATGGGATTTCGAGGTAAATTCATGCAAAGCCGCTGATGCGTGTTGCCTTCAGGGACAGTTTTTCAGCAAGCAGTCTCTGAATTTACCTCTAAAACAACTCTGTCTGGTAACGTTCTGTTATAATCTCATAGTGTGGTGAATGTGCAGGTCACAACTTGTCCACCAGAGCGCTTTGGAGTTGTTGGATTGTCTATTTGATGAGTTTGATGAGGGAAACCAAGAAATCCCATGAGCCTCCGTAGCGTAGAAATAGCTTACACCGACAATTAAAGGTAATGAACCTACTGCTAGACTATAGGGATTATGGCAATAGGCCAATTTGCCAAAATGTTGAACTATCCCTTTAATGTTAATTTAGGATGCAGTTCATTGATTTTATATGCAAATAAAAACGTTCTCTTATTTAAAATTACATGTATAAAGCAATCATTTTCATTAATTTGACTTTTTATCAATATCTTGCTCTTCATGAATAAAGAGGCAAACAGACCTGGGACCTGCCTTATTTACTAGTGGCTTAAATCCAAGAAATATGGCATTTTCCTGGTATTAAAAAGCCCACAGCAGTCAAATCCTGAAGTGTTTTTGAGAATTGCTTCCTTTTTAAATTTACTTTAATGAAACTCCAAAAACAAAGGTTGAAATAAACAACAGGAAGAGATACGAACAGAAATAATGTATGAACTGTAAAACAGAAACCCATTATGATGCAAAAAAAAAAAAAAAAAAGTGTTATTATATGTATATATAATATGTATGTATGTATATATATGTATTTTAATAACTGTATGTTTTGTTAACTGATATGAAACATGACTATGTCCTGAGTGTTTGTGATGTGTGAGAGGGTGTATATGCATATGTGGATGTTTAGAATGCTATGTAAATTGATAATTCTTATATTTCTATTGTTCTTATTCACCTGCCCAGGGACTACGGATGGAAAGTAGCTAGTAAGCTAAATCCGGTACAAGGCATCTCGTCTCATTTCGAGACTAATGTTATTTTGTACATTGTCCCTGATACAAATAAACTTATTAAACTAAACTAAACTATAATGTTATAATCCTGTTATTATAACAAAATGATTATAATTGTGTTATGTTTTTATTGTCTGCAGAGAAACTAACTAAAGACACCTCCAGTTGTTTGTACAGGACGGACTCTCCTCCATGTTTCAGTGTTTGTGGAGTATAGTTTTAATTAAAGAACATTATTGTTGTGATTCATTCGAACAGAAGCAGCTTCAGCATTAATTAATGTAAACATCGTACCACGGCCCTGAGCTGCAGGTCCTGACTCAGGTCTGAGACGGCGTAGATCAACAGCGTGTCCTCGTCCTCAAACCCGACAGGAAGAACGGGCGCGAAGAAGCTCTGTGCAAAATAATGCAGCATTTTCCACTTCCCACCAAACTCTGCAAAACAGAAACAAACAAGGATTATTACACTGACATTGAATCCCTGTTAATAATTACATTACATATAATGCAAGGTCACATTTGCAGTTGAGTTCAAAACATAAGCAAGTTGCTGAGGAGTTGTTTAACTCACCGATTGACGACCAGGACGGCGCCTGCCAGACGTCGTTGAGCTGCCAGTAGAGGGCGCCCATGGTGCGACCTTTGCCCTCGATGATCTCAGTCTGGCTGCGTCGATAAAACTCTGTCTGAGACTTCACACACTGAGCCTGCATGACCTGCCCCAGACGCACCGGCCGTCATCAGTAACATGTAAACAAACCAGAGCACCGACACATTCACACACTGATGACCTAGTTTCATTAGAAACATCGAATTGAGGCTGTTTTAGATTCACACTGTTTACATATTCAGCCACTAATGATGCAAATGGAGGTTTGTGAGTTGTTACGATCCAGGAAGGTGGACAGGGAAGAAGGAAGTACATAAAACCAGATGTAGTTGGTAGAACTACATTATCTATTTGTTTCAAGTTAACAATGTACGTCAATTTAGCGAGGAAGTTGAGGCAAACACAATCACAAAAAAAGAGGACGGTTGGGAGCTGCCAAAACAAAGAAATAAGCATAACCCAGTTACCTGAGTGATGTAGAGAGTGTCTGTGAATCTCTTCAGTGGGTCGGTGGAGTTGGGCAGGTTGAAGTGCAGAGCAGCCTGAAGTAACATCTGCTGGTTCCCGCCCTCGTGGTGCTGACGATGGGAGGCAAAGTCGCTACTGTAGCTCCAGTCTTCTCCTACAGAAACCTGAAATATAAAAAAAAACAACTGTGATGTGACTGTGAACCTGTATTATTTTACTTCTGGCCTTTTTGGCATTTTCTGCTTTATTATAAGACATAATGGTTTAATTTGTTTTAAAAACTCAGGGTGCCTTTGCTGCACTGAAGTATTTTATGAAGAACTGTTATAGACACTTATGATTTAAATCAATATCTGGTATGCAAGTCCATCAGATGAAGGTCAGATTGACTGAAAGCTAAGCACAATAAAGTGAAAATTGCACTGACTAATTGTGGATATCCTTCGTTTCGTCGGGCTCACCATTAACAATATCACAGAAAAGTCAATTTCCAGTAGTTCAACCCCAACCAAGTATTGAGTGCATATAGATGGACAGTTTTCAGAAGGCCAACATTTCTAGATTAAAAATGCTTTAAAAAAATAAAAACCATTGCAATATTTCAATTTTGGAGATACTGAATTTTAGGTCTTCACTGAATGTTAGTCATAATTATTACTATTAAAATAAACTGAATAAATAAAGACATGGGATTTAACATCCCATTCAGTGTGTAATGGACATATAGGCCTATAAAATGTGTTAGTTTCACTTTAATTGAACACATCCTACATCGCGGAGGCGACGTCTTTCCTTCACCTCTGAAACGGGGCAGAGCTCCGTGGGAGACACCTGCCTGACACAGCAACGGACATGCACGGGGGGGAAAACGGCAGCGCCGTCGCACCGACTGCACGCGGATACGCGCCGCTTTGGGTAACGAGCGCGCACGTCGCGTCTACATTGGAGGTGAATAGGAAGGCTGTTACCAGTATAATCAGAGACCATGAATGAGTTGTCGCACACACTGAGGTGAGCAGCAGAGCGGCCGCACCGTGACCACGGTCCGCTCCAGCCTGGTGTCTCCATTACGCACCACGCGTCTTTTCAGTCACTTGTCCAAGTTCTCCTTTACTGTTTTTTTTCGAGACAACACTCATTCTCTCTCTCTCTCTTACCGGCGGTGTCAGCTGATGTGCACATCTGCAGCAACCCAAACAAATGCACATGTTACTGTTGACTGGCTCTATTCCAGCCACATGATTGGTTCGGCGCGGTGGAAATCTCATTATCATTGGTTATTTGTGTCGTCTGCCAAAACATGGATGAATGAAACCTGTCGAACACGTCTCATATTTCTATCGAGGAAAAGTTATTTCACAATTTATAGACAACACCGACAAGCACTGAGAGCCGCATGTTGCAGTGACGTTATATAGGCTATAAAAAAATAATAAAGCCGACGAAAAGGTGCAACTTGCCACTTAACTTCTTGTCGATGTATTATTTGCGGGGGCTTTCGGGGGATCTGCTGACGTTGGAGGATCTGGGACTGATTCACTGTGGACCTGGACCACCAGTCTGATCAGGTCCATCACAGCACAGCAGCTGCAGCACTGCCCCGCTGTCACATTACTCTCGCGTATCAGCGCAATCTGTTTACATTAAACCGACATCAGGAGAATAATGAGAATTATGATAAAAAATATATATATATTTGTTTCGAATTTTGGCCCCTGGATCATGATTTTTTTGGGCGCATTCTTGGTAAAAAAAAAAAAAAATCCTCTAAAAAAAAGACAGTTGGGATGCATAATGTGTCTCATAACAGTAGTATACTGTGCGTCACGTTATCGGGTTAACCCAGAGCAGCTACAGCGCAGCGTTGTGACCTCGACCATGGTTGGTGAGAGCAGAAATGTTGTTGTAGGCCGGTGCATATTCTCATTTGTCCAGGTCATAGTATTTCAAAGGAGGTTAAATCGAAAGCAACTGGACTTATACTGAGTCTCCACACCAGATAGTTGGACCAGTCCCAGCCTGGTCAGATGCTACATGAACTGATGAAGCCTCTTGGATGAGAGATGAAACGTCTTCCTAGACAAATAACTAAGTCCAGTTGAACCTCCTTTGAAGAAAAAAAAAAAAAAAAAAAAAAGTTGTTGGCGGGCTCGTGAATTTTTTTTGACACGAGTCAGAAGGAGCGATAAATCGCGTATCTCGCGTTTGGTTGCGCGTAAAAGCTTGCGCGAAAAAAAATCGTTCCTCGTGTTTGGCGGGAAGCCCCTTGTGGGTCTTCCCGCCAAACACGATGAAAAGGACGAAGACGCGAGGGTCCCGTCGCCATAAAAGAATCGGGTGTATTGCGTCGCAAAAAAAAAAGTCGCGTATACCGCGTCTCGCGCCTAATCGCGTCTTTGCGTCACGGCCTTTTACACCGCGGACGTAACGAATAAACGGTGACGGTGTGAACGAACAACATAGAACAGGACCAGACGTGGCGTTGTTTCCTCTTTTCACCTACAGCTCCACTCTCCCTTACTTACACTAACTACTGTTATTGTTGAGGCCAGAGAATTGTGGGATTTGTAGTTTTTGACCAATCGCGGCAAATGCGAGTGAAATGCTCACCCGTGGTGGGCATAAGAAATTTAAGACCTGTCTAAAATTATTTAAGACTTGAACAATAATTCAACAAATTTAAGACATTTTAAGGCCTAAAATTTAGATTTTCAAATTTTAGACTTTTTAAGACTAAGATACTGGAGATACTGAATTTTAGGTCTTCACTGAATGTTAGTCATAATTATTACTATTAAAATAAACTGAATAAATAAAAGACATGGGATATTTCATTCAGTGTGTAATGGACATATAGGTCTATATATAATGTGTTAGTTTCACTTTAATTGAACACATCCTACATCGCGGAGGCGACGTCTCTCCTTCACCTCTGAAACGGGGCAGAGCTCCGTGGGAGACACCTGCCTGACACAGCAACGGACATGCACGGGGGAAAAACGGCGGCGCCGTCGCACCGACTGCACGCGGATACGCGCCGCTTTGGGTAACGAGCGTGCACGTCGCGTCTACATTGGAGGTGAATAGGAAGGCTGTTACCAGTATAATCAGAGACCATGAATGAGTTCGCCTCAGTTTCACGTGATTGTCACTGTCAGCCTGTTAGAAAAACATTTTACTGACCCCAGCTGAGACGCTGAGACCCCCCCCCCCCCAACTCAAAAACAAAAACTCTTCGGATCTGAACGATTCACACAAGTCACCTAATTGGTCATGAAAAAAGCGAGTTTCGCTTTTCGGCGCGCTGTTTGCATCCCTGACTACGAGATAATAACAGAACGTTACCAGACAGAGTTGTTTTAGAGGGAAATTCATGCAAAACCGCTGATGCGCGTTCCCGTCGGGAGCAGTTTTTCGGCAAACAGTCTCTGAATTTAGCTCTAAAACAACTCTGTCTGGTAACGTTGTGTTATTATCTCATAGCGTGGTGAATGTGCAGGTCACAACTTGTCCACCAGAGCGTTTTGGAGTTGTTGGATTGTGTAGCGTGTGTAATGTAGCTCTGAGCAGCTCGCGGCTCTGCTCCGCCGTTCTAAAAATAGCTTGCACCAACAATTAACTCTTTCACTGCCAAAGACGAGATAACTCGTCTTAGCGTTTTTTTAATGGCAACGCCATGTTGAATGTCTTGCCCTACTCCTCTGTGAAGATCAGACTTGTATCATCAAAATAAAGTGCAGAAAAACACATTTGGATTGAGAGATATAAAAAATATAGCGTGTTTTTCCCCCCTCACGGAGCGGGCGGGTGTCTGACTGCAGCGGCGCCGCTCCGTGACACTCTGGCCGCCGGTGAGAGCTTCGGGGGCGGCGGCGGGGCTCATGGCGGCTCGGCAGCTCGTCGAAGCTCTGTGCAGCTCCGTGATACAAAGCACAAACGTTAGTAACAACAACCCCGTCGATCGCTCGTTGTTAGTCGTCAAGAGCGTTTGGAAAGTCGCCAGATTTTGCGAGAAATCACTCAGATAGCAGCTTGAAAATCCCGCGATCTAGTGTGGATGAGGAGCGGACGGCGCCGGCGAACGTGACGAGGAGAGCTAAAGATGGTGGGAGTGTCTGTTGTGAGCGTACAGAGACTGTCTGTGGCTGTTCAGGGGGCACGTCAGCCAGAGCTGTAAGCTGTGTGTGTGTAGGCTGTGTGTGTGTAGATGTGTGTGTGAGACAGAGAGAGTGAGTGAGACCGCTGCCTGCTGACCAGAGGAAGCTGGATCTGATCTAAAGCGCCGTGTTTAGGCTACAAAAACCTGTCGAACTGATCCGAACACACGCACACACACACACAGACACACATGCACGCGCACGCACAGACACACGCACACGTACATGCACATGCACACGTCACGCACGCACACACACTAAAAAAAAGGAAAGAAAAAGTTGTAACTCAAAGAAACGAAAGAAAAAAGGCTGCAGTAGTGTGTCAGTAGCTAAATGTTTTATCTCTTCATCAAAAGTCATTTGTCAGTGTTGATTTAGTTGTTGTTTACAAGAGAACAACTGTACAGATGCTGAGGCGTCACTAAAGCAAAATATAATGGAGCCAATTGTACTGGTTCACCTGAAAATGACGGCCAACACAAAAAACTATTTTTCTCAAGATTTTGGTGCCAAAATGGCATTTTGGGCTAAACTAACCTATATTCAATCGCCAATTTCACAAGACTGGAACAAGATAGAAACAAACAGGTTTTTTTGCTGGAAACTAGAGACCCTCATCTTTCCTTTGATGGGTTGAATGTGTATGTAGTAACAGTACATAATATATGGTGGGTCTACGAAAATCAGTCAAAAAGCTGGAAAATGCCTGGCAAGCTGGAGGAAGCTGCTGTGAGAATGGCTGGCAGTCAAAGAGTTAAAGGTAACAAACCTACTGCTATGACTATAGGGGTTATGGCAATGGGCCAATTTGTCAAAATGTTGAACTATCCCTTTAAGTTCAGTTAAAGAAATGTGCTCATCATGGCTCAACCTTTTGGCCTTTTGCCCTTTAGTTTAAAAAGAAAAAAAAAAAAAACACCCGTAAAAGTAGCACAAAATGTCTGAAATTCTCCATCAAACATTTAAAAGCTCTGTTCATTCACCGGCCGCAGGGTGGAGAGGGAAGGCCAGGACTGGAAGCCGTATTCGGAGGCGAAACGTGTCCGAGGGAACGTCCTCCAGTCCCAGCAGTCGAGGACGTAGCTGTAGAAATGCGTGTCGCCGTAGTGAGGGTCGTACGGGTTCGATGCCACCCAGCCCTCTCGCTCGGACTCGGCTCCGTTGGTCGGACTGGAGACGAGGAACGGGCGACTCTGGTCCTCCTGAAGGAGACGTCGCACTTCTACTGATCAGTCAACTGGAACGTTTTAAACACAAAACCTGACGATGTTTTTATTAAATGGCCGCTCACTCACTTCCTGCACAATCGTCCTGATGTTGTCCACGTACAGCGTCACGTAGTCTTTAACGTACAGAGGCCTCTGCGACGCCGGGATGCTGAACCAGTTGGTCGCCAGAGCAGCTTCGTTCTCATTGTTCCCGCTCCAAATTATTATAGAGGGGTGAGACTTGAGCCGCAGAACCTGACGGGGACAAATACGACAAAGACTAAAACATTTCATCTGATCACACAGGTCACCGGGTCACATTTAAGATACAACAAACTGTTATCTCTACTAACACACGCACACACATACATAATATATAATAAAGCACAGCTCTCGTTTTAAAGGTCCAGTGTGTAAAATGGGGGGAAAACCGTGATATCCAGCGTTCAGATTCTAGTTTGCAGGAGCATGGAGCGATGAGGTGAAGATCTAAACCATTTTACGATATGTCTGCCGTTTCCTACTCCTTCTTCTTTACTTCTGCCTTCGAAACGTGCTCTCTGGTTGGCTGGATTTTCCGATTGGGCGGCCGTAGAAACATGACGGCACAAGATGGCAACGCTCTCTAAAGCAAGAGCCTTATATGTATATATATAAAAGAAGAACTATAAGGCTATGAAACCAAACTAATTTTATTTTATAGCAATTATACACTTATTCAAATATATTCATGGGTAGTATATTCAGATTTTGCCAATAAACCTTGCACAATTATTACACATTGGACCTTTTAAAGAAGCTAAAAAATATATATCTGAATAAATGTTTTGGTTTATTTGCCATTTAATGGTGCAATTCTTGTAAAAATGACATGAATAAATGGAGTTGAAAATGTCTCACCTGCTGAGCGACCTCCTCTCTGACCGTCTGTATGAAGTCGTCCTCGGTGGGATACATGGCACAGGCGAACATGAAGTCCTGCCAAATCTAAACACATGACAGTGACTGACAGTGACACTCAGGAAACTAAATATCTTTTATCAATGTCACTCTGTTTAATATCTGCTGCACTTTTCTAACATCAGACTAAGTAACCTGATATTTTGATACACGATGTTACAGAGCAGTGACATCCACGAATAATCTTCCTGCATATTCAGGGGTAAATGTGTCAGTGTTATATCATTATGTTCAGTCAGTAATATTACGTGTTACACAAAATAATCGGATCAATTAAATCTAAAAGACAAAAACCCAGTGTCACGTTAAGTTTCTGTACAAAAGAAACATTACAGTCCATCGTCTGGTTGTGAGATTAGATTATCTCAGTGAAAATGGTGAAAAACAAGCTTCTACATTTCCGTAGCACAGTGCAGCAGTGTTTCTGTTGGCCGGGCCGAGGACGTCTGACCTCTGACCTCTGTCCAGCTCTACTGGAGCCGGGCAGCGAGACAGGAAACACTCTGTTGTTCGTATTCATTCACTGGAAATGTTAACGTGATAAGAGGAAGTTTAACGTCTGTGAGTGTACAGTAGTTAGTTACCATGATTCCCAGTTCATCACAGATACTGTAGAAAAGCTCCTGCTCGTACACGCCTCCTCCCCAGACTCTGAGCGCATTCATGTTCGCGTCCACTGCCGACTGCAACAAGTTCCTTAAACTATATCAAAAAAACAAAACAACAACATCAGCTTCAGGATTCATGTCTTCAAACCTGAATCTTTCTCTTTGGTTTAAACAAGTGAAGTCAGAAGAAAACTTGCACCAAAGAGAAGAGCAGGATATTTAAGAATATTATAATAAATAGTGATTAATATTCCTCTCATGAGGCAGGACTCAAACTGCAGACTGTAAAAAAGAAGAAGAAAAAAGCAGCTTTTCAGACGCTGCTACACTCACACAGCGGGAGAGATCTGGTCCTGGAAGGAGTGGGCCGGGATCCAGTTCGAGCCTTTGAGGAAAACTGGTTTCCCATTGATGCGGAAATAAAAGCTCAGGCCCGGAGACCCGACAACTGGCTCCTGGACCAGCGCCACGGTGCGAAAGTACACCTGCAGGAGAGGAGGAGAGACTCCCATCAGAGATTCAAAGCTACGTATGGAGGACCAGAGAGACGTCACAGGAAAAGAAGAACTGAAGCGTTTCTTTAATCTCAGGTTTTAAGAGGAGGATTGTAAAATAGAAAGAGCTGCGATTTTTAACCTGTGAAGACATATCTGGATTTCCTCTTCCATTTCCTTTTCCTTTTTGTAGCTGCCTTTCCTTTTCCTATCAGCTAATCAATTGTCTTGGTCATTTAGCTTCTCATTTTAACATATTTCTGCCTTAAACTTGACACAATGAGGTTTCATTGCTGTTTTTGTAAATCGAATTTTAGATCTAAAATATTTGTTGATGGACCAGTAGTTCATGTATAAAATCTTTTGACAAGTCCTTTTTCTTTTTTTAAATATGAAATTAAATAAATTCTTGATTATTTTCCCTCTGTCTGTCCCTGCTCCTCAATAGCAATCACTTAATCAATCCAACTTAATTTCTATAGCACTTTTCATACAGTTAAAATGTAACACAAAGTGCTTTCTATAATAAAGACACCCCCAAACACTGGAGGTCTTTCAACATGAGGTGTAAAAGAGAATAAATAGAGCTAGGAGGGTAAAACCATAAAGGTGGGACAAAAGCAGGATAAAATAAATAAAAGGAGTAGGAGAAATAAAAACATACATAACTAAATCAAATAAAACATGCTAAAACATAGAATGATAATGATGAGATCACAATAATAAGACAATAAACAAGTAATAATAAAACAGTGAGTAAGTAAAATAATAAAACTGTAAAGCTAATATAAAAAAGGGAATATAAATCTACAGGAAATGTACAGATCTTAAAGTTCCAGTGAAACTCCTCAGTCAACAATAATACCTCATCATTATGTCGCCCCCTAAACAGAAACAAACTTTAACCGTCCGTCACCAACAAACCCGACATCCTGTGTGAATCTGGGTCACTGTTTTTTTTTTTCTACTGTGCAAAAGTTTAAGGTAGTTTAGATATCCAGTTTGCATTCTGCAGCACGACGAGACCAAAATATCCAGCAGCAGGAGGAGGAGGAGTCATACAAAAAATAAAAACTAGAGGCAGGTGACGGGCTGTGAACTCTGACCTTTGACTCCGTATTGAGGAGTGAAACCCCATCCTGGAAACCTCTGAGCGTCAGCTGGTAGGACGGTTGGTCTCCGTGGCCGCGGGGCCACCACAGCTTCACCTGGCTGCTCTGAAGGAAACAAAATAAGGATTCATAATAAAACATCTATGAGACATTCACCTGATATTATACTATTAATCTATATCTGTTGTTGGACTTATGATTGTACAGATGCATCTGAATAAATTAGATTTAGAATATCATGGAAAAGTTCATTTATGTCAGTAATTCAATTTAAAAAGGGAAACTAATACATTATATACAGGGATGCAAACGGGTCAGGACCAAAAAAGAGAGGAATTGTCGTGGGGGGGGGGGGGGCTCACCATTAACAATATCACAGAAAAGTCTATTTCCAGTAGTTCAACCCCAACCAAGTATTGAGTGCATATAGATGGACAGTTTTCAGAAGGCCAACATTTCTATATTAAAAATGCTTTAAAAAAATAAAAAACATTGCAATATTTCAATTTTGGAGATACTGATTTTTAGGTCTTCACTGAATGTTAGTCATAATTATTACTATTAAAATAAACTGAAGAAATAAAGACATGGGATTTAACATCCCATTCAGTGTGTAATGGACATATAGGCCGATATAATGTGTTAGTTTCACTTTAATTGAACACATTCTACATCGCGGAGGCGACGTCTCTCCTTCACCTCTGAAACGGGGCAGAGCTCCGTGGGAGACACCTGCCTGACACAGCAACGGACATGCACGGGGGGGAAAACGGCGGCGCCGTCGCACCGAATGCACGCGGATACGCGCCGCTTTGGGTAACGAGCGCGCACGTCGCGTCTACATTGGAGGTGAATAGGAAGGCTCTGGGACTGATTGACTGTGGACCACCACCAGTCTGATCAGGTCCATCACAGCACAGCAGCTGCAGCTCTGCCCCGCTGTCACATGACGCATATCAGCGCAATCTGTTTACATTAAACCGACATCAGGAGAATAATGAGAATTATGATTAAAAAATATATATATTTGTTTCGAATTTTGGCCCCTGGATCATGATTTTTTTTGGGCGCATTCTTGGTAAAAAAAAAAAAAAAAAATCCTCTAAAAAAAAGACAGTTGGGATGCATAATGTGTCTCATAACAGTATACTGTGCGTCGTTACCATGGTTGGTGAGAGCAGAAATGTTGTTGTAGGCCTGTGCATATTCTCATTTGTCCAGGTCATAGTATTTCAAAGGAGGTTAAATCGAAAGCAACTGGACTTAGTTATAATAAGTAAATAACTAAGTCCAGTTGCTTTCGATTTAACCTCCTTTGAAAAAAAAAAAAAAAAAAATTGTTGTAGTGAAAATAGGCGGGCTCGTGAATTTTTTTTGAAACGAGTGAAAACGAGCGCTAATTCGCTTATCTCGCGTATCTCGCGTTTGGTTGCGCGTAAAAGCTCGCGCGAAAAAAAAGCGTTCCTCGTGTTTGAGTGGGAAGCCCCTTTGGGTCTTCCCACCAAACACGATGAAATAGACGAAGACGCGAGGGTCCCGTCGCCATAAAAGAATCGGGTGTATTGCGTCGCAAAAAAAAAAAGTCGCGTCTACCGCGTCTCGCGCCTAATCGCGTCTTTGCGTCACGGCCTTTTACACCGCGGACGTAACGAATAAACGGTGACGGTGTGAACCAACAACATAGAACAGGACCAGACGTGGCGTTGTTTCCTCTTTTCACCGACAGCTCCACTCTCCCTTACTTACACTAACTACTGTTATTGTTGAGGCCAGAGGATTGTGGGATTTGTAGTTTTTGACCAATCGCAGGTTGTGCTCTTTCTTTTTTGTGATTTTCCTGGTTCACACATGTTTTTTTTTTTTTAGGGGCAAATGCGAGCGAAATGCTCGCCCATGGTGGGCATACGAAAATTTAAGAGCTGTCTTATTTAAGTCTTGAACACAATAATTCAACAAATTTAAGACATTTTAAGGCCTAAAAGTGTGTAATGGACATATAGGCCTATATAATGTGCTATAACCAGAGACAACCATGAATGAGTTCGCCTCAGTTTCACGTGATTGTCACTGTCAGCCTGTTAGAAAAACATTTTACTGACCCCAGCTGAGACGCTGAGACCCCCCCCTCCCAAAAACAAAAACTCTTCGGATCTGAACGATTCACACAAGTCACCTAATTGGTCATGAAAAAAGCGAGTTTCGCTTTTCGGCGCGCTGTTTGCATCCCTGTATATAGATCCATTACACACAGAATGAAACATTGTGACAACTAATGGAGATCCATTTAACGATAATAAACAATAAACCTGTGCACTATCTCTTAATAACACAGGTAAAAAAGTCTCCTTGTACCGTGTTTATGTGCAGGATGAAGGTGTTCTTGGTCGTTCCAGAGAGAAACCGAGTCTGGACGATTTGCTCCGAGTGCAGCTCAGGTACCGACAGAGTGATCCGACCGTCCGTCGTCTGAGCCGCATCGACGAGAAGCTCGACCTGGACCGTCCACTGAGAGAGGCTCGAGTCTAAACACACACACACAGTTAAAAAAATGATTAAGAAAACAGAAGCAGAAAAGTCATTTCATTACTCCACACATGGAAAATTCACTAGAACCAGAACTAGAAAACAAACTGAAAGATGCAAATGCAGTTTTACTCATATTAATTTTTCAGGTGTGTAAGTGGGAGGAGATTGATAAATGCAAAGTATCATCCTCAGATTACAGTAAGAGAAAACCACAGCCAGAAATGTATTTTTAATATATTTCCTGTGTTTGTTTTCACCTGCATGTTGAACGCAGGAAGCGGTTGGAGAAGTTGAACTTTCACATAACTTTTTTGTGACACCTCTGAACACTTGCTGTATCCTGCACAGCTGCTCCAGTGTAACAGATGAATGATTTAACAGGTTTTATCACTTCCTATCTCATGAGAAACACTTTCTGCTTTTAAAATTCAACATATGCATCAAAGACTCCCTGTTGTTCTCAGTGGTGTTTCTTCTTTTTTTAATCTCTTTTACTTTTAGCTGGTGCTGGTGCAGTGTGATGACGTACTGTAGAGAGGAACAGATGCAACCTGGATGAGCTGCAGGACGTCAAACGCCTCCAGTCGAACTCCTTTCCACAGTCCCACGGTGGGGAACGAAGGCCCCCAGTCCCAACTGAAGGAGCTCTGCTCCTGAAACGAAACAGTGAGTGAAGAGTTAGATTGTACAGAGGTAGAGAGACTGTCCTAATTTAGCAGCTGTCGGCAGGGTGTGTGTGTGTGTGTGTGTGTGTGAGGTGGTTTTACATGTTTTATTCATTTATTTAAATCATGAGAATAAGGAAATACAAGCTGGCTCTGATGAGATGAAGGTCACAGTCCGGTACAAGTGGCATCACTGAAAACACTAGAACAAATTCATGCTGTAAAATGAATAAACTATTAAAGGGATAGTTCAACATTTTGGCAAATTGGCCCATTGCCATAATCCCTATATTCTTAGCAGTAGGTTCGTTACCTTCAATTGTCAGTGCAAGCTATTTTTAGAGCGGCGGAGCAGAGCCGTGAGCTGCTCAGAGCTACGCTACGGAGGCTCATGGGATTTCTTGGTTTCCCTCATCAAACTCATCAAATACACAATCCAACAACTCCAAAACGCTCTGGTGGACAAGTTGTGACCTGCAAATTCACCACGCTATGAGATAATAACACAACGTTACCAGACAGAGTTGTTTTAGAGGTAAATTCATGCAAAACCACTGATGTGCGTTCCCGTCGGGGGCAGTTTTTCAGCCAGCAGTCTCTGCATTTCCCTCTAAAACAACTCTGTCTGGTAACGTTCTGTTATTATCTCATAGCGTGGTGAATGTGCAGGTCACAACTTGTTCACCAGAGTGTTTTGGAGTTGTTGGATTGTGTATTTGATGAGTTTGAAAATCAAGAAATCCCATGAGCCTCCGTAGTGACCCAGAGTGTATCTGTCTGGATCCTAATATCAGTACTTTTCTAACTGGACCAAGATAATCCTGATTTAAAATTCCTTTTTCTGCCTTATTAGGTTTGAAAAGCTCAGACTATAGTCACATTAAACTGCAGCATCCCTGAATACTTTACAGTCAGAGGGAAAACTCACTTTTCTGATGAAATTGACGTGGCACTCCCCCTTCTGAACATCTGGAGGACACTCAGGAGGAACTCTGTAGGCAGAGTGAGCCGCCCTTCGCTCCAACGCGTAAAGAACCGGCGACAGGAAACGAACCGTCAGCACGTTGTCTCCGTCCTTCAGCAGCTCTCTGACGGAGAAATCCTACACACCAGAAACATGTGTTATGTAAAGGAAAACAAACCACATGTGCTCATTGTGTGTGTGTTGTCCAACATACATATCTACGAAACATGTTGTCCGTGTTGCCCACGGCGACTCCATTGAGCTGGATGGATGCGACAGTGTCCACGCCGTCAAAGGTAAGACGCACTTTCTGTTTGGTCCTTTTGATGCAGAGGAAAAACAGGTGAGTGAGGATCATTCAGGAGATAGAAAATGTTTAGTTTTTTTTTTATAAATGATATAAATAAATCAAACCCACCGGACTTGAACAGGAACATTAAAGGACGTTGTGTATGTCCAGTTGTCTAAAGCAATCCACCGATACGACAAATCATTGAACCTGAAATATGGATCCTGAGAGAAAAGTGAAAAAGAATCAATTTTGAAATTTCTATTGAATTTTGGTGTGAGGTTTTTTTTCTTTTTGCCAACACCTGCTGCTAATAACTTGTGGTAACATTTTTAAGAGAAATTAACTATAAATTATATATATTGTGGTTGAAGGTTAAGTTTCTTTCCATAAATAGGCATCAATGTATGTGGATGTTTTGACTTTAGCTTCAATTCACTTGTTAGATAACACTTGACCTGATCAGATTGATATCAATTAGATATAGTTTGTTTATAATAAACTATTGTTTATAATGTTATGTTTTATTGAGCCAAAGAAACAATAACAACCATGCTCAAAACTCACCTCTTTAAATTAGCTTTGAATGTATAAGTTTGTGTTTTATACTGTTTTTTGAATTTTATTTTATTCTGACTTCAATCTATTTTATGAGTTTTAAAAGTGTAAAGTGACTTTCAAACTTGTTACTTTTAAAAAGCAAGACAATAAACAAAACAAAGAAATTGTCAACTCATGCTATTTAAAACATATCAAACTTAAACTTAACTTAATAAAGTTACAGCACGAATAAGACCAACAGAGTAAAGTTTGTGCACAAACTAGTTGTCTGTTGTATTAAAATTGTCATTTTTTGGTCATTTTCACACATTTATTATAATGATTGGTCCTACCTGGATGAGTCCCTGCTGCTGCAGAGCTGAGTGGACACATCCGGGCACCTGAGCAGCAACAGACACGGACCCGTTGGAGTTTGTCAGACTCCATTTACCGTTTAACTCGGTTACTGAAGAAAACCCGGAAAAAACTCCGGGAAACAAGCAAAATAAAACAACAAGAGAGCGGATAAAACTGTGTCCACGCAGCGTCATAGTCTGTGGTTTGATGTGGACATGGTTAAGTGGACAAAATATACTCCTCAAAAAGTCAAAGACAAATGAACAGTTTTGTTTTGGGTCGTGTTCGCTGACTGAACGGGCACTTCCGTGTTTGTCATGTGACGAACGCACGCACCCCGTGGGAGTCACGTGATCAGAGTTCTGGCACGAGGGGAAATTTCGGCGCGAATGGGGTCCACATTTTCTTTTATTAGAAAAAAAAACCTTACTGTCTATGAAAAAAAACACGAGCCCTCACGTCTTTATAATAAAAAATACATCTACTTTTATATGTTAAGTGTGTTTACATTTATCTGTGGTATGGACAGAGAAGGAAATACTAATTTATTTAGTTAAAAAGATGTCAGATTATAGCTAAAATATTATATACATACCATTTCAAATACACAAATGTATAAGTTTGTATAAATCACTCGATATAAAAGGCTGATGTTTTGACAGTTAATTTTCAATTCATTACCAAGATAAATGTTATGTAGAACATCTTTTCACATGACAAATTAAATTTATTCTATTTTATTATTATATTCTAACAGTACAGTAGGCAAGTGAAAATATCCAAACCAGTCAATAATGAAAAGTCCAAAAAGCAAGTTACTCATTTGTCAGCTCTTCCAACTAACCAAGTGATCGTTTGTTTCCCATAGTTTGACACAAGAAATTTCCCTATGGAGGAACCCAATCCAGTCGAAAACTGATATAAAACTTCACATTTGCATCAGCTCAAATATCTAGATGTTGACTGTAATGAACAAAACCCAAAACAGAAGAAAACATGACACATGATGCATTAACTTTATGGTTTAAGTAACTTTATTGAATGGAAAACTAAAAAGAAACAGAGCCACAAGTTGATTATCAACCATTAGCTTTGCATCAATATTTTAGGGCTACAAGAAGACAGTGTTTGAGTGGGCATAAAACTAACTGCTCATCTACTGGCTTCTAAATAACAAAAAGAAAAAAAAGGAAAAAAAAGAAATAGGAAGCCTTTGAGGGGAACCAAATTTTTCCAACTGTTCAGCCTTACAATCCACTTAATTTGCAGAAACATATCAGATATAATAGCCTACCTTTATTAACATGCATAAAATACAACATTGAAGTTCTTATATTTTGTTTCCTTAACATTGATATATACTGCTGTGCTTCTCTGTACACACACTTTGATAGTGGAATAAGATACACTTCTTTCCTCAGGTAATAAGTTCCTATAACTAATGATCAGAAGAACATACTGACGTCACACCAGTCGAGGAGCCACTAATAAGGAGTTTCCCCCTAATCGTTCAGAAGGCATTTCCCTGTTGCAGGTTTTTTTTTTTTTTTTTTTACCACTTACTAAATAAAATGCAGACAGAATTTTTTTTTCTTTGCCAATCTGAAGCTTTAAAAATTGAGAATTTGCAGTGATGGCAAAAAGACAGGCCTCTCTGGAAAGGCTCCAAGGAGACCGTGCCCACAGTTAACGAACACATCAACCCCACAGGATCGGGCGAAGTCGACCCAGCCGGACCACCGTGGGGTTGATACGATCGGCGTCAGGAGACCAGTTGCATCTGATTCTACTAAGTGTGTGCAGAGTAAATGACTAACATCACCAATTTTGGGTTGAAAAACTCGTACTGGTGCATGCTCAAGCTGAGTGTTCAGAACCATGGTGATATTTTATTTTATTTTTATTTATTATTTTTTAAAACTCCGTACAAAATGGGAGTCGAAACCTCACAGAAACTGGCACGTGTCCTAGAGAGAAAACACTATCTTCTTATGAGCGCGCAGGTGGGGGAAAGGGAAGGAAGGGGGGGTAAAATGCTTTTTTGATTAAGGAAGAAATAAAGTGAAAAAGAAAAACAGAACCCTGGAATTTTAAGTTTGAACCAGCGACAACATTTTCCACCAGCTTTTTCCAAACGACGCCATCACATTGCGTATTTTTGTGTCCATTCTTTTGCCATTTTGGTGTATCTGCAAGGAGAAGAGAGAAGAAAAACGGTCAGATTAAATATAAACTCAAGCCTACATGACATGTCACCGTCAGGACCTTTTATAGCACATGCACCTGTGCACTTTGCTTTAAAAAAAACAAAACAGAAACAACCAGGCAAGCCAAGTTAGCATCCCAATGAAATGAGTCAGTATAAAAATACTCGACGTCATACTCAGTCGACACTACATACACAAGTTTCTAAATTTGAAACAAGTCAGGCATTGTGTTGTTTACACACCATTACATCAAGGAGGGCTACTTTTTTTTTGAAAAATGGCAAGAACAAACCTCTTCATGCTGGAGTTAGTGGCTACAGTAACATGCAGAGACAATACTGGGCGCTAATCAGGTTACTTAAATAACTTCCACCATTATTACAAATGCTTAAATAGGCAAAAAAAAAGCTTTCATATCCAGATGACAGTTTTTAAAAAAAAGTTTAGCATTAGAGCTGCAGATATTGACATTTAAATGACTTGGAGAAAACTAAACTGAGTATTTGCAAATATTATGTTTTATATACTAAAAAAAAAACATTTAAAACATTCCTTTGGTTGAATGAATGTAATTTTTTTTCCCACTATAAGAAGGACAAATATTTCATATACCAAATTGTTCCACAAAATGGTCTGCAAATAATTTTTTAAACCAATCCTCCTCCTCCACTTTTTATTTCCTGTTCCTGGTTTTATGAGAATCCTCCACGTACCAACCTTTTCTCCAAATTAAATACCAGGAAGACAAATTGTTTCCTGCTGGCTATGTGTGCACTCTGTTAAGTTTACTATGGAAATTAACCTGCAGAGACATGTAACCCCATTGTGGGCTCAGTAATAAAAGAATGTACACGATTCATTGCCTTTTTCTTGAGACCCTGACATTATATCTAAGAATACTGTGTCACCTCAGGGTTCGTCATATGCAAAGTTTTGCATACTAGAAACCCAGCTGTCATAATCACCCTCTCTGTTTGTCTTTAGGCTACAGCGACAGACATCATAGCTCATGAATGCAGTTCTTTTTGGCAGCCAGCTGTAGGCATGTCCGCTAATGCACCACCACCACTTTTTTTCCCCCACACACACACAATGGTCTCTGCTGACACTGCTTCACTCGGCAACAATAACGGCTGAAAAATAAAAGGCAACCCATCATTAGCTGATGATCACCTAACGCTACGCAAATCTCAGGTCTCTGCTTGTTGATTTTCCAGCAGCTGCTTGTGCTTTTTAACTTGTGTGAGTGAGGTTAAAACCGACACAAATGAGTTAGTAGATGTGATCTTAAAAAGTTATTTTTAAAAAACTGTTCCTTATATAAATAGTTATTTGGTGACACACTGTTTAAGTACATTTCTTTTTTTATGCTACACTTTGTAGGATTTAGTATTTCTTTTATAACAATTTGTTAACAATGCACCTGCTCTTGTCAGCTGTGCACATTTACGTTATTACTTGTGAAAAGACTTTAAACCACTTGTTGTGTTTTACTACAATCTGACTTTATGACTATTTTTGATGCAGCAACGTCTGATTACTGCCATCGCCTCTTCATTTCTCCGGCCTGTATTAGTGGTCACCCACAGCTGTCTGGAGACCGTTTTATCCGTGGGTTGGCAGAAATATTATGGTAACTTGTTTATTTACAGCAACCAGCCAGAGATTAGTATAATCACAGTTAAATCCCACACTGCAGTCGGATACTTCATGACAGAGACTCAGGACCCTGCTTATGCCGGTGAGACCAGAGCATCACAACAATAACAAAAAAAACACAACCACTCCTGTTGCACTACCCAAGATGCAGCGCAGCCTCTTGGCCTTACCCTAAAGCATGGCATACTTCGTTGTCCACTCCTGAGCTAGTTTATTGTACCTGACAGAGTGAAACTAGGTTACATACTAGACTCAGGTGATTAGCTAGGCCTAAGAAAAGCTGAACTTTATGTGAACAATGCAGCATGAAACATGTACTGCATGGCTGTTCTTCCTCTTGGAGGTTCAGAATTGGTTATTTCACATGTGATTGAATAAAGAAAGAAACACTTACTTCTGACTATCTGTTTTGTAGATTCGTGCGATCTCTGGCACTAGTGGGTCGTCGGGGTTTGGGTCACATAGGAGTGAGCAAATGGAGAGAAGAACTACAAGAAACGATGCACACAATAAAACCGATTACAAATCATCAAATCATTTTTCATTCATAATAAAAGTCATGGCTGACTGAAATGCTAATCCATACGTATACATAATATCAATCGTAAATTAAAAAAAAAAAAAAAGTATAAACCAAATGTAACATTTTTTCTGTTATTTTCAGAATTAAAAACTCAGAAGATCAATCTAAGCCAAAATCTCAATTTGAGGTCACAATAATTGCACATTTAAATGCTTTGACCATTCATAAAATGTAGTTGAGTATAGAAACAGGTTGAATTTAACATTAGGCATTAAAAAACTTTATCTTCATGGGATATTATGAAACAAACCAACTCATAGTTGATCCTTACAACAACAAAAACTTGCCAATTTTATCATTAACTCTTAAGTGTTAAGGTTATTGTGAAGCGCTTGTGGTATCATTTCAGGATTGTTCATACCTTTAGAAATAGTAAGTGCAGGAGACCACTGTGATCTGAGAATATCCAGACAGATACTGCCGTTACTGTTAATATTTGGGTGGTAAATTCTTGTTGTAAATGCAACCTGAAGAGGAAAAAAAAACAAAACACAAAATGAAAAAATATTAGTGAGGAAAGGTGAGATAAGACTGAGTCAAACCAGGTCATCAGTTGTTATGCAATTTAAATTCCTTAACACCAGCCAGTGACGTTGTATGCCCATGACCATTATCTTCTGGAATGACAGATATAACTATATGAGGGCTATGAAGCTGACGAGGTGTTTTAACTGCACCAAACGACTGAAAACAAGTTCCATTTACCAGTCATACTATGTGCTGTTACTCTGCAGTGTTTACAAAAACAGTGTTAAAGCTGCTAAGTCATTACAAGTAATACAAGTTCCTAGTACTGTATATGCTGGTATGTTTCTGTTGCCAAACAAGACTGACGGCTGATTGATGACAGATAGTGCTGCTGGTGGCTTTGACGTACGGTGAAAGACGATGTACCTTTAGTTACTAGGATGTATCAAAACAAGAGAATAGAAAACTTGTGTTTCCGTCTTACCTTGGGTGGTTTGAAGGGGTAGTCTGTGGGAAAATGAATTGTCAGGAAGAAAACACCTCCCTGATATGGACTGTCACTCTGTAGAGGACGAAAAAAAAAGAGGAAAAGAATATTTACATATTTCAGAAAAGAAGAAATAAATGCGCCAAAACAAGCCGTCAACAGCCTCCAGTCAAATTTTAACCTTTATCTCATCAACACATTTAAAGCAGCTGGGAACATAAACCCCAGTCACAATTTTCAACATGCATACAGAAAAGAAAGCAAAGGTTATATCAAATGGTGTCAACTTACAGGTCCCATGATTGTGGCTTGCCAGTGAAACACTGCAGAGAACAGAAAGTAAATGTTAGGAGAGGAAAAAAAAAGGTCACAGGTATCTGATCTGACAGGAACTAGGCGTCTAAATCGTCTTTGTAGCTTCCCAGTAACACCACTTCCCTTTGTGTATTTTTATCAGTACACATTTATGACCACAATGACTGTGAAATAGTTTCACTGTTGTGTTTATCAGCAAGAAAGAGACATTCAAGAACAAGATTATGACGATCATCACTAGAGATACATCGACATCAGAGTTCATATAAAAAAGTAAAGCCACTTCTTAAAATTTAAGTCTGCTGTTCAGTCATTTACCAACAAATGAAGGACATGTTTTATATAAATTTCTTTAAAAAAAAAGGAGGGACACGTTGTGCCAAACCCTCATGCTGACACTATAAAACTTTTACAGCTTACACAATGTAATCATTAATCAAATTGGACAAACTTTATCCATAACTACTGATAACTTGGGAACAGTTTTCAAGCACAAACTAAAGCTTAAAGTGAGAGAAATTGATACATTTCGTTATTAATGTTAGTAAAGTGAATATCTTTGGGTTGTTGACTATTGCACAGTCAAAAGGACATTGTTAACGAGTAATCTTTAGACTTCATAGACAGAATTATTGAAAAGTAGGTCAACAGATAAACTGATACAACTTTTGACTATCTCCGGGACACTTACTGTCATCGCCCACTGGGCCGGCTGAGCACTGTGCTGGAGGGTCACGAGCCAGGTCGTTAAGCTCCTGTAATGAAAAGAGGTTTACAACAATAAGCAATTAGATCACATTAATGGGACGATGACAAGATTTCTTTAAAAATCCATGTACAGGAATGAGCATACAAATGCCAACATGGAGTAGTAGCGGACGAGGGGGAAATGGAGAAGGTGGTTGTGTTATTTATTTCACAACACACTCCCCTCTCACTGTTGTCTGTGTTGTTGTTATCTCTTGCAACTCCCCTCCATGTTTTCAACTCTGCACCAGCTCAGGAGCAGGTGGGGGGTGGGAGGGGGGGACCGCCTTGTTATCGTGTCTACAGTAAGCAAGATGAGACCTAAGCATATATACACACACAGCCCACAGCTTCTGTTATTTTTAGGTCTACAGCTATTTTAGAGAGTGAAGTGCAGGCCTCTGCCCCACCCTGGCCTTCTGACATACACCGTTTCACAAGTAACTTTATGGATTTCCCTTGAAGAAGCTTCTAGTCTACCAACAGCAGAGTGGAGCAATAATAAAAGCCCCAGTGTTGGTTAAACACTTTATGGAGGTGCTGTTGCTCCAACTCTCGTTCACTCCAGTGTTGGGGCAGTAGTTTCCTCCTATGTGACTGTCAGAAAACAGAAAATACACCCTGAGATGTCCAAAGGCTCAACACATACACGCCAACAAAAGAAAAAAAAATTACAACATACCAAGGAAATGTATCATGAACACAGCTCTGACTGCTAACACGGATTTCAGTGAAGTGATATGAGTCATGAGTTCTTCTGGTAACGTCGAGCACAGAAAAAATACGCTTTAAAACGCCTGGTGAACTCACTTCAATGTGAGGCACCAGCGAGTTGCTCAGTCGTGTTACCAAACCGCATTCAAATGTATGCGTGTGTATGTGTTTATGTAAACGCTGTAGTGTTGGGCAATTGCGTGCGGCCTCTTTTTTGTCGTCAATCCACCTCGACGCTTGAACACACACACTGAACCTGTAACCGAAACTGCTAACTGTTAGCTCCCCAAAAGCTAGCTTCACCACAAGCTTGTGTCGAAGAAGCCGGTGCCAACAACGTTAGCAAACCACCCCAAAAATAATTAAATAAATAATACAAAAAGCAAGAAAAAAACACTATTAACTCAACCAAATTATGCCACAAAGATTATACACACACACACACTAACTTCAACAACACTTCCCCCCCGAAAACAGGTTTCACCGCCATGTTTCACAGGATACAGTTTAGCTTAGCTTAGCTTTTAGCTACATTGTGGGGAGGGAGGCTAGCGCGGCGGAGCTAACGGCTAACCGCTAACATTTGACGTTATCTTACCTTGTGAATCCGTTTCAGAGCCATCCTCTCTTTAGGGTGTTCTGCTCTTCAAGACGAGGGTTTTTGTTGTTTTTTTCGTTTTCGATCCAAGCGGCGGGGTGGGAGGGAGGCAACTTTTGATGATGATGATATGCCAGGATGATGTCGCTTCGCTTGTTAGCTGTTAAATTAGCCACCGACGCTAGCTAGCTTCTCTCGCTCTCGTTCTGTTACACACACAGAACTCGACGGCCTTTTCTTTTTCTCGAGTTAGCCGCAGTTAGCCGTTGGTTGGTTTCTCTCTCTGAGCGACAGATGTTGTTACACCGCCCTCGATTTCTCCGTCTTATTATATTTAAGATTTTTTTTTAGTTTTTTTTTTTAATCTTGACTAAAGTATCCTCCCTCCTCTTCTCCGTTTTAAGGAAGAAAGAAGAAGCAAAGAAAAAAGTGCGATTGCCACTAGGTGAAGTAACCCGGGCAACAAAGCTCCCGTTCCCGTTCCTTCCTCCGTCAGTCAGGTCTCGGTGTCGGTCAGTGACGTTAGCCAACTAGCGGCTGCCTACATGTATGTGAGGCTTTATGGTGGTGGAGGAGGAGGGGGAGGAGGGGGAGGAGGAGGAGGAGTGACGGTGGGGCGGATGTGATGGCAGATTGGTTACCAGCCTGCACACACTAACAAAAAAAAAAAAAAAAAAAAAAAAAAAAAAAAAACACAACATGCTTGTCTGACAGACCGGCCACGACATGTCAGCATGTAAGAGTTAACGCCCCAGACTTACATAAATAACTCTTTTAGTCAAATTTATTAAACCCTCCACCTCAGCGTGTATGTATTTAGATATGTATTTATGCGTGTGTATGGAAGTAGAAACACTATTCATAACCCTTTATTTCTAATTTATATATAAATGAGATTCAAGATAAATTTCTAATTTATATTTTTGCTGTGTTGTGATGCAGATGACATCAGTTTTTTTCCTGTCTTCTTCTCTATTTAGTTTTTTATTCATAACATATGTAGGCTATGTTTCATATTTTTTTTCTTACTTTTCTGTGTCATATTGCCCTTCTATGCCCTTATTATATTATATTATATTATATTATATTATATTATATTATATTATATTATATTATATTATATTATATTATATTATATTATATTATATTATATGGCTGCCCTGCTGGATCCTTTTGGATCAATGAAGTATCTCTAAGTCTAAGGTTAGAGAGAGACAACAAGCTAAGAATTTCAGTATCTATTTATACTCAAAAATATTCTTTCAATGGGCTTTATGCACAGCTCTACTACTTCCTGAATTAAGCCAGCGCCTTTGTTTCCTGTCTTACATTATTGGACCGATTGATTAATCCAGGTGTGTTTGACCTGCCAACAATGGTCAAACACACCTGGATTAATCAATCGGTCCAATAATGTAAAACAGGAAACAAAGGAGCTGGCTTAATTCAGGAAGTAGTAGAGCTGTGCATAAAGCCTATTGAGGTTGGGATAGATAATTTGATTCCTCACAATGCCAGACTTACATAAATAACTCTTTAGTCAAATTTATTAAACCCTCCACCTCAGCGTGTATGTATTTAGATATGTATTTATGCGTGTGTATGGAAGTAGAAACACTATTTATAACCCTTTATTTTTTATTTATATTTTGCTATGTTTTAATAGCAGATGCCATTTCTGTCTTCTTCCCTATTTAGTTTTTTATTCATAACATACTGGTGTGTAGGTAATAGTTTCATATGGATGTAGGCCTATGTATTTTTCCCCTTACTTTTCTGTGTTATATTTGTCTTCTATGCCCTTATATTATATTATATTATATTATATTATATTATATTATATTGTATTGTATTGTATTGTATTGTATTACATTGCATTGCATTGCATTGCATTGCATTGCATTGCATTGCATTGCATTGTATTATATTATATTATATTATATTATATTGCATTGTATTATATTATATGTATGCCTGCCCTGCTGGATCATTTTGGATCAATGAAGTCTAAGGTTAGAGAGAGACAACAAGCTAAGAATTTCAGTATTAGTATTTATACTCAAAAATATCCTTTCAATTAAGGTTGGGATAGATCATTTGATGATTCCTCACAATGCCAGACTTACATAAATAACTCTTTAGTCAGATTATTAAACCGTCCCCCTCAGTGTGTATGTATTTAGATATGTATTCATGCGTGTGTATGGAAGTAGAAACAGAAACTGGTTTCAGTTCTTTTTTATTTCTCATTTATATTTTGCTATGTTTTAATAGCAGATGACATCAGTTTTTTCTGTCTTCTTCTCTATGTAGTTTCGTATTCATAACATACAGTAGGCTATGTACATAGTTTCATATGGATGTAGGCCTATATAGTGTATTTTTTTCTTATTTTTCTGTGTTATATTGCTCTTCTATACCCTTATATTTTATTATAAAATATTATATGTATGCCTGCCTCCTGGATCCTTTTGGATCAATGAAGTCTGAGGTTAGAGAGAGACAACAAATTAAGAATTTCAGTATCTATTTATACTCAAAAATATTCTTTCAATTAAGGTTGGGATAGATCATTTGATGATTCCTCACATGCCAAAGTGGCCATTCAAAGATGTTCAATAATCACTAAAACCAGAGAATGTTTTTCCATTCCTGCTTAAATCTTGTGCAGTTAAATAGACTTTATTATTAGACTCCAGGTCCATTCAAAAGGAGAGACAAACAAACACACACATAAAAAATTTAAAAGAGACAGTCATTCCAGTGTTTCCACATGGCTGACTGGTATCTCACAGCGTTGAGACCAGGATTGGACAGCACAGCAGCATTATGTGTATCATTCAGTCGACAGATGAATTTATACATGAATAATAAATGAATAATTATCGTAATTTATTATTTGTGTGCTGTTTTGGATGTAGCTTTTTTGGGAGGGGGCCCAGCCAAAAGGACAGGTGCTGCCATCATACTTTACCGGTTCACATGTAACCTTTCCTGGGTTAAAATCTTTATTTCATATGATAATTTGATTAATTGATGATGTAAATGTTCTTTAATTAGTAAATTTAGGTTTGATAAAATTTCTATATAGAAAATCTGGAGTCATGTTAACATCCCAGCACAGAAATACTGACGCACACAGAGAGCAAGAGGGACATTGTTTCATATAATGTGTAAAAACTTCCTTTACAGTCTCATCATGACTCATTGAGATTTGTCTTTTTTTTTCTTCTTCTTTTTAATTTGATTTCATGTTAGATGTTATGTCACACAGACCAGATCAGACAGTTGTCTTCCATTTTTTCAGGAACGATGCTACATAAATTAAGATACAAGAAAATCCTCTGATTCATCAACTTTACAAATGTTTTTAAAAAATGATTCAAAAGAGTCATTATGATAAACTTCATCACATACAGCTACTATACTATACTGATAATTATGAAATTATACAGTGTGGTAGAATTTATTTAATTTATACTATTATCTACAAATCAAAATATCAGCCCACTTCCCTTTTTTTCTAGACCAGCATAGTTGAACAACACTTCATAAAATCTGACACTAAATCTCAGCCTCACTGTTCATCACTCATGATTGATTTTATTGTGACTACAGTAAAAAAGAAAAAGAAAGAACGTGTTCACAGCTATAATTTAATACTGGGAGACAGAGAGGCTTTGCAGTACAAAAGGTCGATTTTGCTGAACCACAAAAAAAAAACGCTAAACATAAAAACTACACACGATACAGAGAAGAAAATGAAAATGAATCAAATGCCATTTAATTTCTCTAAGTAAACATTTGTTCTTGAAACCTGCTAGAATTTGGTAAATATTGACCCAAGATAATTGCTTTGTAGTTACACGTGATTTCTATTAATTAATTATAATCTCTCTCTCTCTTTTTATTTTATTTTTTTACAATTCATTTTTACAGTTGTACAATAAAGGGAATATCGTTTTAACCCAAGACATTTTACTGTCCATATACAATCCAGTTGCACATTATTTGCTGAACTGAACCACATTCATTAGACTGTCTGGTACAAGATACTTTTTTAAATTTGTATTTTTTTCTATTGTTTCACAGAGAGAAGGCAAATGTGTTAAAGGGATCATTTTGGTAAATTGGCCCATTGCCCTAATCCCTATAGTCATAGCAGTAGGTTCGTTACCTTTAATTGTCGGTGCAAGCTATTTTTAGAACGGTGGAGCAGAGCCGTGAGCTGCTCAGAGCTACGCTACGGAGGCTAATGGGATTTCTTGGTTTCCCTCATCAAACTCATCAAATACACAATCCAACAACTCCAAAACGCTCTGGTGGACAAGTTGTGACCTGCACATTCACCACGCTATGAGATAATAAAGGAACGTTACGAGACAGAGTTGTTTTCGAGGTAAATACAGAGACTGCTTGCTGAAAAACTGCCCCCGACGGGAACGCACATCATTGGTTTTGCATGAATTTGCCTCTAAAACAACTCTGTCTGGTAACGTTGTGTTATTATCTCATAGCGTGGTGAATGTGCAGGTCACAACTTGTCCACCAGAGCGTTTTGGAGTTGTTGGATTGTGTATTTGATGAGTTTGATGAGGGAAACCAAGAAATCCCATGAACCTCCGTAGCGTAGCTCTGAGCAGCTCGCGGCTCTGCTCCGCCGTTCTAAAAACAGCTTGCACCGACAATTAAAGGTAACGAACCTACTGCTATGACTATAGGGATTATGGCAATGGGCCAATTTGCCCAAAATGTTGAACTATCCCTTTAAATTCTCCATTATGGAGGGTCACCCTTTTTTTCCCCACACTTCTACACCCTTCAAGGCACTGATGCAGGGCAGTCAGTCACTGTTGTCTGTGCTTATACAAGAGAAGGCGGCGTCCACAGAGGGGGGCGGCCGGTGGGTCCGAGGCTCCAGGTCCGAGTCCGAGTCTGAGTCTGAATATGAATTATTCCCTTTATGACTCGGATGATCGTCAACAACGCAGTTTAAGAGTTTTGAATTTTCATTACATGATTTGTTGTGTTTTGCACCTTTGTTGTTGTTCTGTGGTTCTGCTCTGAGACGGAAAGCAGCTCCGTGTTCGAGTCCCGCTGCTCCTTTAGAGTCACGTTGGTCCTTCACTGGATTCTCGTTCACATCGTTAGAAGAAGTCGATGGCAGTGGTGGTGAGTCATCGCCGTCGCTGTTGCTCTCCTCGCCTGCGTCGTAGAGATTACGAGGTGGCATTTTGCCCGGCGGCACATGAGACATAGAAAGGCCTCCTGAAGAGCAGCTGGACGCCACCGGGTGGACAAACCCAACAAAGTCTCCACTGGAGCTGAAGCGAAGACCCTGAGCAGCAGCAGCAGCCGACGCAGCCGCCGCCTCTCTGTGACGTTCAGGTGTATGGTCTCCTCCTCCTCCTCCTTCCCTCTCTTCCTCATCATCCTCCTCTTCCTCCTCCTCCTCCTCCTCCTCCTCCTCCTCAGCAGCCACATCGTCGCTCCGCTGCGTCTCTTGGGATGAGCTGCTGCTGCTGCCGTCCTGGTTTTGGTTCCCCTCTTGCCCTATGTCGTCGTCGTCTCTCTCTGCCGCGGCGGCGTCGTTGTCGCCCGAGGCCTCGTCGCTCTCGCTGTGGCCGGTGGGTCGGACCGTTTGGTGGCACATGGGGCAGGTGTCCTGCACGTACAACCACTTGCGGAGGCAGTTGCCGTGGAAGAAATGCCGACAGTATGTGATGACGGCTGAGCTCATTTCCTGTGGAGAGAGGAGAGACGTCATTTGCATGTTCAGAAGAAGTTGTTAAGTATCTGTATTTAGTCACTTTGACCCTGTTTTACCTGTTTAAAAAAGGTATGAAAGACAGTTTGACTTGCAATTAATCATCTAGTCCACACTCCCATACAGAGGCATTTAGGGAATGAAGCTGCTGCCATAATGTACATAATGATGATCACATGTGCAGTTAATGAAATTTAAGGCAATTTAAAGCAGAAGTGAGTGGTCCGGTCGTTTTGGCTAATGCTGCGTTCCAGGCAGGCTTTTGAAATCGTAAATTACAGCTTCAAGTCACAACTTACGACTTTGTAGCGTTCCAGGCAACCCACTCGTGTTTTTCCGACCTGTTTTACCGGTGAAAGTCACTATAACGGCCACTCGTAACTTCCGACCGGTGAACTCGTACCAGATCGAACTGGTACCACTTCACGGTCGGAAAAATACGAGTTTCCTTGAACGCACCATAACAGTCCTCGTCGCTACGTCACCACATTCACGGCGTCCCTTGGCTGCACACACAGCCCTGCATGCCGTTCTCTCTCCTCATTGGATAAAAACTGTAGGATACGATAAATGTTTTCTCCTCGGCTCAGAGCAGAGCAGAGTGACTGACAGACCCGTGTTTCGGTCCAAACACTCTATGTAAGTGATTGCTGTCGGAAGATATAACTATTTAAGACTTATATTAACACAAATATATCACTCACTTCTGCTTTAATATATTGTATGGCAGCAGATACCCTGTATAATACTAGTTTATTTAACATATCAATACATATATTTCATAATATAACAATATTATCATTGTTATGTTTATTGTATCCTTTGGATCCCCATTAGTCTTCATAGAGATGAAGACTATTCTTCCTGGGGTCCACATTAAATCAAACAATTATTACAACAATTACATCATTACAGCATTTATACAAAGAGTTACATAAGATCATTCCTCCTAAATATATTAACATGATTATAGAAATGTATATTAAGTAGTACAATGTAAATGTGTTAACGTGATAAAGAGAAATAATATAGTTTTTTACATGATTATAAAAGAGTTACGTGATTATTACGATGTTATTACATCATGTGGTTATATTATGTTGTATCATCCTTTATTATTACTGTATTGTGTTTACATTGCATCTTGCACATATATTGTGCTTGTTTATATCGATACTGAGTCTGATACACTTGCACAATATGTATTATGACGTATGTAATGCAAATGACCTTTTAAAATGTCACTTCTCCTAATTAATGTTTTTCATTTTTTAAATCTACGTCAGACAGTCAGTTCCTCGTTTCTCTGGTCTCTGTCTGTGCTGCTGTGACGTGAACGCCCCCGTTCCCGCGGTCGGTCAGGGATCACTGAGCTCTCATTTGCCTCAAACTGAAAACGAGTTTTTCATATTATCCACATTTTCTGTCGCTGCTTCCCTGACAACAAACGACTCATCGTCATCAAGGAAAAGGAAAAGACCATTTTAGCTGGCGTGGACAGAAAAACATGGCAGAAAGCCAAAGACCGAGTAAAAGCAGAGGTGGGACTAAACTGGAAGAACTGGAGGAACTTGCTTTAATAAAAAAAGGTCAACACAATGTTAGGTAACTACAACTACAACTCACTATACAGCACTATACTATATGACATGTATCTATCCTATTCTTAGTTTTAAAACACACTTCTGACGTTGTGATGATATAATAAGTCTGATTATTGGTGTTTTCATCGTGATTCATATTTAAAGCTGTGAAGCTGTCATTCTAAATGGTATAGTATAATATATATATAAAAAAATTAACTAATTTTAAACTATGGCCATCTTATAAGTGATATTTACTTGATAAATAGTAATTTTATCACATTTTTTCTTTTGCATTCTGGATTTGATCTGTGTTTTCTAGCCTTGATTTACTATATAACACAGTGCTACATCATTAAAATCATTGTTTTAACATCCTTATGTAAGGATATAGGTTAGGTTTAGATAACAGATGGGTTGATGGGTGGTAACTATGTACTGTATGTATGTGAAATATGTTTTATACAGTACACTCTGTTTTTATTGTGTTTTTTGGTTTATGGTGTACTGACTATAGTAAAAAAGTAAATAAATAAATATAATTATTTTGATTCTGATGCGCTATGCCTATGGCTTCTTTATCTCTTCTTTCACATCTGTTATAACTGGTGTATTGTATATTATATATTTTGTATGGATGTTTTACATGTACATGGCAGCTGTCATAACTCCCTTGCCCAAGACAAATTTCCCCTGGTGGGACAAATTAAGTTTATTTGATTTGATTTGATTTGATTTGAACTGCAACTGTAAGCACTTTTAAATCAGGTTAAAAACATTTCTCTTTTCATGTGCTTATGGCTGAACTCTTCTAAAGAACTCTTGCACTGTAAGTCCTCTTAATTGTTTTAATACAAATCTATATTTGGTAATACTTTACACACAATTTAGCATTAGTTACTCATTAAATACTCAATTCATAATTTTATAACACATGCATACTCATTAGTATGTAGTTTATAAACACAGTTAAAAATGTTTTACTCATAGGGTTAAGCACTAACTGTATTTATAAACTACATACTAATGAGTATTCATGTTTTATAAATGAAAAAATCAGTATTTATTAATGCTTAACTAATGCTTCATAGTGTGTACTTATTATAAAGTGATACCCAATATTTCAATTTTGCTGCAAACTCATATTTCATGCTCTATTTGTTGTTGTTTTTTCCTGTACTTTCTTTATTCGTTTTTCTTGCTTTTAATTGTATGTTTAATGTTTCCAATTTTTACTATTTTGTGTTTTATTTTAATTTATTTTAAAAGATTGTATGTTTTTATGCACTATATTAATAAAGATGCCTTTTCTTGTCTTAATTATGTCATGTCATTTCTTTACGCTTTCTTATATACCAGACAAGCTGTTCTGGTCATAATGAACCCTATATCGAGCTATGTAATGTGGTTTAACGCCGTTTGGTGCCACTGACCTGGAAGCAGATGGAGCAGACGTCGTTGTGCTGCTGCAGCTGCTGCGCCGTAGCTTTGGGGAGCGAGTTGATCTTCTTGGCCGCTTCCTGTCGGAGCAGGAAGCTCCTCCAGCCGGACTGACCCCTGAGCCAAACGTTGAAGTAGGAGTGGATGATGATGACGGAGGCGCCCATCCAGCTCCACTCCCCGAACAGAGACTCCCAGGTGCCGTACGCCACCACGCAGAGCGCCACCACGAACTCCAGCACCCGGCTGACGGCGTTCACCCAGTAGATCACCTCGTCCAGGCTCTCGATCGGGTCGCTGCGGAACAGCTCCACCATGAAGAGCGAGTAGATGAGCATCGTTCCCGTTACCTGGAAGTTAGGACAAACATTACATTATATTTGCTAGGGCTGGGACGATATGCTTTTCTCCCGATTCCATTCTTCTACGATTTTTTGGATGGCCATTCGATTTAAATTGCGATTCTACGATATTGCCAATTCTCTCGATTTTTAACATTTATCTGCACACAAATACTGTAGGAGCCTATAAATTAACATACTCCATTATAAAGTGAACTTAAACCCTTTTCAAAACCTGTACTCTCTGTATGTAAAAAAAAAAAAGGCTAACAAATGCACATTGCACAATATTTAAAAAAAATAAAAAAATAAATAAAATAAAATAAAAATCGATTTTTGAAAAAAAAAAATCGATTTAAAAATCGTCAAAAAAGATATTGCGATATTTATGTGAATCGATTTTTCCTCCCACCCCTAATATTTGTACAGTGTAAACACAGTTGCTTCCCAGATGTCAATAATCTCTAGTAGAGTCATGGGAAAAAGGAAATATTCCATTACAGGGTATCCGTGGGGTGTTGAAAAGTATTAAAAGGTGATAAATACATTTTGGGAAAATTAAGACCCTTAAAAAGTATTAAAAAGTCTTTTCACGACTTTATAAAGTCTTAAATATTGAAGGTATTTTTTCTGAATTAGCTGTCCAAGAGTTTGAGTTGTAAAAAACATTGCGGAAGTGTGTGAATTTATTTGTTTTATTAAAAAACTAAAATGAACCGGTTAATGAAAAAGAATAAACTTTGCCTTTGATTTATTATCCCAGCCTTTTTTGAATTCTGTTGTATCATAGTGGTCTATAGTCTTTATCACAAAAACTAAAACTGTTCAGTTAAAAAGTGTCACTGATGTAAATGGTTACAGCTTGAAGCGGCGGTGAGGTATTAAAAAATGTTGAGAAGGTCTTGAAAAAGTCTTAAAAAGGTATTGAAATTAACTTTAAGATTCCTGTATATACTCTGCATTATTACTGTATGTTTAAGAGCTACTACTCATCTTCTTTATCATCCATCAAGTCCACACTCTTTACAAAACATCAAATGGTCCTCAAACATTTTTTCAGACATCCTGTTTCCCTTTGGGAAATGAACAGTATCTTACTGCTCCATTGTTTGATAGATGGTCTTTTGGTCTTTTTCCAAAAAGCTATAATTAATCTTTCAGCGTACAGAAAGAAACAAAGTGTGATTATTCTTTGTTCTCTTTTAATGAGGTTATGATCTTGTGAGTAACAGACCGTAAGAGAAAAAAGAAAAAAGAAACTCCAGGTCCCACTGGAACGCCTCTTTACTGTAACTGCTCTATCTGCGTTTCTTATCTGTTCCTAATGGTTTTATCTTCCTGAACTTGTTGAACACAAAGAAACACCGTCCACCTCACCTCAGTGTCAGCTGCCTCTCAGATTTACACGTGTTATGTCTCCCTCTGCTCCATATATTTAGTTTATTATCAGATTAACATCTTTATTCCTTAAGATTATAAACCAGACAACAGTAGAGATGAATTGATTTGATTTCAATCTTTAAGGGTTTCTCAAAAATCTTGTAGCCTCTTTAAACTGCTGTTTGTCGTTGAAAATATCATTTATATCTCAAACATCTACAGCAAATGTTTTTTAAGAAGCCTTGATTTTCTTTTCCTCTTCCCAATATGAAAGTTTTTGATAAATTGTTATTTTATTTCACACGCAAATTTCAACTATTCTTATCTGGTAAATATACGGTTTAGGTGTAATTTTATTATTGGATGTTAATGTTGTGATTTGACCTTCAAGAAAAGTATAATACAGATATTTAGATGTAGATAAATTAGCACACACTTTGGGAACATGGCACGCCATTTTTTTAAATAATCACCACTGGGGGGAACCAAAGTCAGGAATAGGCCAATACTACACAGAGTAGCTTAAATTAATCAATTCTCGTAAAGTATTATGAGTCTTTTCCACTAAATCAAATAGTTTAATTGTCAAATTTGATGTAAAAAAATAAAAATAAAACCCATGTAAATGAACAGTTTAGATTTCTAGCAACTCAGTAATTCAACATTTTTAATTTAATCTATATTTACTCAGTATCGTGTTCATTCATAACTTATTTTTTGCTGAATTTCAATATTTTGACATGGGCATTAAAAGACCTCGTACCTGAAGGGACGTCAGCATGCAGCTGGACACGAGAATGAGGAGCCAGAAGTCCATGTGGAAGAACTGGGAGATTCTATAAGCCATGTACACGGGGAAAATCAGCAGGAGCAGACACATGCTGAGGCCGCGGAAGTGTTTCCACAGACTTCTGGGAACAAACAGGAGAAACAGAGATGAGTCAGACAACGGCTTTTTAAAAGATTCAGGACCTCAATACGTCACTTTCACCTCATAAAATTAAATTTAAGTTTCCCTCTTGATGGCGTTACCTGTTGCGTGACGCACCCAGAGCCAGGATGATTGGGTCTGTGATTTCGATCATGGACTGCAGGGTGGAGGTCACCACGATGAAGAGGATGATGCTGAGGAGGAAGGTGCGCTGCAGAGCCTGCATGTCCAGCAGGCCGGTCTGCAGCGCGAGCAGGAGCAGAGTCACGCCCTCAGTCACACCTCTGAACACAAGAGGAGAAAAAGAACTGAGGTTAAGTCCTGACACAAGAAACAATAGATTAGATTAGATTAGATTATACTTTATTTCATCCCCGAGGGGAAATTTGTTTGTGACAGCAGCATTTAACAAAGGAAATAAAAACAAGACAAATCACCACACTACAAATAAAGCTTTTCATCTATTTTAAAGGGATAGTTCAACATTTTGGCAAATTGGCCCATTGCCATAATCCCTATAGTCATAGCAGTAGGTTAATTGTTGGTGCAAGCTATTTTCAGAACAGCGGAGCCGCGAGCTGCTCAGAGCTACGCTACGGAGGCTCATGGGATTTCTTGGTTTACCTCATCAAACTAATCAAATACACAATCCAACAACTTCAAAACGCTCTGGCGGACAAGTTGTGACCTGCACATTCACCACGCTATGAGATAATAACAGAACGTTACGAGACTGAGTCGTTTTAAAGGAAGGGCCAATCTTCAAAAATGCTGAAATAGACCTTTAAAGAACAAAAAGAGAAGAAAAAAAAACTCGGTAGGCTAAACCTTTAATTTACCGCCAGCTAATTAGGGGATAATGTCAAGAAATAGCCAAGAAATAACGGTCAATTTCATAGTAATGTCGAGAAATATAGCCAATAAATAACAATTGATTGTCTAGAAACAGCCCAGAGATAACGACTAATTGCAAGGACTTGATGGAGAAAAATTCTGGCTTTTCCCAAAAACTTCAAAGCATGAAAACCATGTGTAATCTTTGGCCTTTATGAAAAACATGACATTACTATGAAACTGACCGCTTCTAGGCTATTTCTTGACATTATCATGTAATTAGCGGCCTGTAAATTAAAGGGTTACCAAAAACTGCTGTATTTTATCTGATTTCTTGATATTATGTTTTTATTTTATGCTTTCCTCCACATTTTCATCTTTTATCTAATCTAATTTGATAATTCAAATCAAAATGTTTGTCTGAACAATTAAATAAATGATCATTACTGATTTTTCTGTTTTCATTTGACTTGTGTAAAGTGAAACTGAATATCTAGATTTTTTTTTGGGGGGGGGGGCAGTTTGACAAAAGAAATTTACACTAAAAGGATTATTTTAATCTAAAAAATGATAGATTAATAAATGAAATAATAAGCAATAAGGAAAAGCTAGAGGCCATCCTGGCAGCTCACCAGCCACGAACATGCCGACAATCTGACCCATATACTCGGTGGTTTTTAATCACATGACTTCCCAGCTGTTACGGGCTCTGGACCGCAGCTATTTTTGACCTCAGTTTCATTTTTACCTGAATTACACACCTGTCTCGAGTTTCATGACAGTCACAAAATCTGCCCACAGACACTTTAACACCCGTCGTCAGAGTAGGAAACACCTTCCAACGACAACGGCACCTGCCAAACCTGCTTTGTCGAAATTGTTTGTTGACACCTTCTAATATTACTCATGTAATTATTTTAGGAGTGTTTACAAAATTCATTAAGGCGTAGGGGTTTTCCAGCTGCACAGTCGTGGGGTTATTTGTCTTTGGAAAACACCTATCATTAGCTGCCAGTTCGTCACTTGAATGCCCTCTAGTGAGTGGAAACTAAAACCATCATAATGAGGCTGTAATCACATAAACACTCACACACTGGCTCTATAATCAAAGGTCAACTAAAGTAAACGTTGAAGGAACCAGAAAAAAGACAAACTGATTAAAACTACAAGAAAAGATTATTGAATCTGCAGGTTTACAGTTAATTTTGCCATTGTCATTTTAGTTCATTCTCATCACTGTCCTTGTGTCATTTGGCTGCAGGCAGCTAATTTTCAGATAAACGCTGTGAAAATTGCATCTTTTATATTGTTTTTATTGTATATTCTGCTTCTTTCTGTTGCCCAGTACCTAAAAAAACCCAGTGTGTGGTGTATATAAGGTGAATAAAGCAATTCAGATTCAGATTCTGATCAAAAACCTCACCACAGACAGCATACGGATATATTTAGAGACAAGCTGGTGAACACAGTGGGGACATTTCCTTCAGAACTTCACTAAAATAATAAAAGCTGAGCTAAACAGAGGGATTACTGGACTCAAAATGAACAATAATGTTGCTCTTACATGAAATAAAACTATTTACTTCCAGGTTTGACACATGAACTTAGAGGAGCTGTGTGTTTCTGCTGCCCCCCAGTGGCCAAGAAATATGCTATTAAAAAAAAAGCAGCTCTAAATGTGTAAAGTGGACTGACAGGAAGGAGTAAACTGAGAACATCTCACCTGTGCATGACGTTCTCATTCTGAACAGCTGCGTAACCTCCCAGGTAAAACTTGCATAGGTTGAGCAGCCCGAGAGCCAGGTAGGACACCACGAAGGTCAGACCCAGGAGAGAGTACGGCGTGGCACAACACTCAGACACACTGCAAATACATCGCTTTGTTAGTTTAATATCTGAAATAACTTCACACACAGTCAGAGCTTAAACCACTCGTTATTATTCTGTGAATGTCAGATGATGCTAAAAAACTCTTCGTCTCGTCTTATTATTGCAAAGAAGTTATCTCGCACCTCTTACGGAAATTAATTTTTCCCTTTTACTCCAACAAAGTAGTGAATACAGTGGAAACTGCTTATAGCGATCACAGATATAGTAATCAACCACACTATATGGATCAAAAGGACAGATCATTTCTATACAAATGCTGTTTAAATAATTAGTTTATAGTGATCAAGAAATCCGCTTATAGTGTTCATTTTTGGTCATTTTATGAATGAAAACATGTGAAAAAACAATTTCAAAGCTACATGCAGGGATGCAAACGGGTCAGGACCAAAAAAGAGAGGAATTGTCGTGGGGGGGGGGCTCACCATTAACAATATCACAGAAAAGTCTATTTCCAGTAGTTCAACCCCAACCAAGTATTGAGTGCATATAGATGGACAGTTTTCAGAAGGCCAACATTTCTATATTAAAAATGCTTTAAAAAAATAAAAACCATTGCAATATTTCAATTTTGGAGATACTGATTTTTAGGTCTTCACTGAATGTTAGTCATAATTATTACTATTAAAATAAACTGAAGAAATAAAGACATGGGATTTAACATCCCATTCAGTGTGTAATGGACATATAGGCCTATATAATGTGTTAGTTTCACTTTAATTGAACACATTCTACATCGCGGAGGCGACGTCTCTCCTTCACCTCTGAAACGGGGCAGAGCTCCGTGGGAGACACCTGCCTGACACAGCAACGGACATGCACGGGGGGGAAAACGGCGGCGCCGTCGCACCGAATGCACGCGGATACGCGCCGCTTTGGGTACCGAGCGCGCACGTCGCGTCTACATTGGAGGTGAATAGGAAGGCTCTGGGACTGATTCACTGTGGACCACCACCAGTCTGATCAGGTCCATCACAGCACAGCAGCTGCAGCTCTGCCCCGCTGTCACATGACGCATATCAGCGCAATCTGTTTACATTAAACCGACATCAGGAGAATAATGAGAATTATGATTAAAAAAATATATATATTTGTTTCGAATTTTGGCCCCTGGATCATGATTTTTTTGGGCGCATTCTTGGTAAAAAAAAAAAAAAATCCTCTAAAAAAAAGACAGTTGGGATGCATAATGTGTCTCATAACAGTATACTGTGCGTCGTTACCATGGTTGGTGAGAGCAGAAATGTTGTTGTAGGCCTGTGCATATTCTCATTTGTCCAGGTCATAGTATTTCAAAGGAGGTTAAATCGAAAGCAACTGGACTTATACTGAGTCTCCACACCAGATAGTTGGACCAGTCCCAGCCTGGTCAGATGCTACATGAACTGATGAAGCCTCTTGGATGAGAGGTGAAACGTCTTCCTAGACTTTTTTTTCAAAGGAGGTTAAATCGAAAGCCGATTTAACCTCCTTTGAAAAAAAAAAAAAAAAAATTGTTGTAGTGAAAATAGGCGGGCTCGTGAATTTTTTTTGAAACGAGTGAAAACGAGCGCTAATTCGCTTATCTCGCGTATCTCGCGTTTGGTTGCGCGTAAAAGCTCGCGCGAAAAAAAAGCGTTCCTCGTGTTTGAGTGGGAAGCCCCTTTGGGTCTTCCCACCAAACACGATGAAAAGGACGAAGACGCGAAGGTCCCGTCGCCATAAAAGAATCGGGTGTATTGCGTCGCAAAAAAAAAAAGTCGCGTCTACCGCGTCTCGCGCCTAATCGCGTCTTTGCGTCACGGCCTTTTACACCGCGGACGTAACGAATAAACGGTGACGGTGTGAACGAACAACATAGAACAGGACCAGACGTGGCGTTGTTTCCTCTTTTCACCGACAGCTCCACTCTCCCTTACTTAGACTAACTACTGTTATTGTTGAGGCCAGAGGATTGTGGGATTTGTAGTTTTTGACCAATCGCAGGTTGTGCTCTTTCTTTTTTGTGATTTTCCTGGTTCACACATGTTTTTTTTTTTTTAGGGGCAAATGCGAGCGAAATGCTCGCCCATGGTGGGCATACGAAAATTTAAGAGCTGTCTTATTTAAGTCTTGAACACAATAATTCAACAAATTTAAGACATTTTAAGGCCTAAAAGTGTGTAATGGACATATAGGCCTATATAATGTGCTATAACCAGAGACAACCATGAATGAGTTCGCCTCAGTTTCACGTGATTGTCACTGTCAGCCTGTTAGAAAAACATTTTACTGACCCCAGCTGAGACCCCCCCCAAAAAAACAAAAACTCTTCGGATCTGAACGATTCACACAAGTCACCTAATTGGTCATGAAAAAAGCGAGTTTCGCTTTTCGGCGCGCTGTTTGCATCCCTGTACATGTAGCCTATTTATTTTATTTTCGGCGATCTGTACTGAGACTGTTGTTATTCTGTCACGTTAAAAGAGTTAAATGACTGCTGTGTGGAAAACCACGCTATGGTCCGTAATCAACCGTTTTGTTACATTGTTCTAATTGAAAAAATATACAAATGGCATTTAGATGATTTTCTGCATAAAAAATTAAGTGAAATAATAAAAAAAAATCGGTTATAGTAATCAACCACTTATAGTGATGACATTGACTCTGGACCAACATGATCATCTTACATGATATCTTACATTTATATCTGTTCTTTCATCTACTATTGTTACAGTACATATTATGTTCAACAAAAAGAGGGCACTGTGTCTGTATGGATGTACATTGCGCACATAGATGTGTATGCTGTGATGTAACTGTATAACAACGTGCTCTAACAGAAACACAGTGTGGATCATAGATGGTACAAACGTGCACGAGGGAAAATAATCCGCCTTTTCACCGTCTCACCTTGTGAGCAGGAAGAACATGATTCCCTGATGGGCCGCCGAGGCCGCGTTGCCAGACACGATGTCCGAGCAGAGCTGGACGACGAAGAGGACGAACCAGAAGACACTGAAGAGCACTGGGACGGCAAACTGGTTCCACAGGGAGATTCCCACGGCCAGAAGCCGGTACAGTTCAATCACCTGGTGGATGGGAAACCAGGGACGCGAGGAAGAGGAGGAGATAGATAGATAGATAGATAGATAGATAGATAGATAGATAGATAGATAGATAGATAGATAGATAGATAGATAGATAGATAGATAGATAGATAGATAGATAGATAGATAGATAGATAGATAGATAGAGGAAGAGGAGGAGGAGGAGAGAGACAGCAGACAGAGATATGGGTGAATGATACAGGATTAATTTTATTTCACCATCTCCCCATGAGATGGACCCACCTACTGCCCATTTCTGAGTCCTTGATGCTATGTACAGCTACTATACCCCATGATCTGCTATGCATTCAAGTTAACTGCTTGTAATAGCTCACTGTTTCTTGTACGCTTAGGCTGTAATGTTTGTAATGTCTGGATTACTCTTTCCAGTGTTTGTGTGTGAATGTTGTATGTATGTTGTATTTGTTATGTGTTTCTATTCTCTTTTCCTTGTCCTTCTGTCTTATTTTTACTTGGGACCCCCTCGAAAACAAGGTGATACACCTCAAGGGGTTAATCCTAATAAAGAAATTTGAAAGAATACTTAAATTTTCATTTTTGTTTTTACCTCATTTTATTCATTCTGCTATAGTCACTGCTGTTCCTACTGTTTTAATGGTACTTATTAATACTGATAGTAATTTTATTGTGTTTTTACTTGATTTGGTCGTAATTGTCTTGTTACCATTATTACTGACTGAAGTTTATATTACAGTATTGAACTATGATGTGCTGTTTAAATGTTTGAACTCAAGAAAGAATAGTTTGTGGAGGCTAATTGGGATCCAAATAAATAAGTAACAACTAAGGAAAATAAACTTGCACCAAGTCTAACTTTGACTTGCTGATTTGTAACGCCTCACTTAAACTGAATTTCTATTGATTTTTATTACTGAATATAACTGCAGATAATCACACATGTGTTGTAAGAGGCAAAATGCAGAGTTATAAATGAGTAAATGGAACTAGAAATGAATAAACAATGTGTAAACAGCCACAGTTAAAAAGTGTTTTTGTATCTTTCACAACTGAGGCATTGTTAGTAAACCGCCAATAAAAGAGAAAAAACAGCTTGAATTAAAGCTAAATTAAACTTTCTTAATGCTTTGTTAGATATTCAGGATCAAGAATCTCCTCAGATAAACATACCACATTGTGTGAAAATAAGGATTTCAAAATAAAAGTACCTCCACCTGCAGCAGCTCGGAGTAGGCAGCCCTGGCGAGGCGATATGGCACAAACAGATGTGAGAGGAGGAAGATGACGATGCCCACGGCGGTGAGGCCCATGGAGAAGGTGTTGACGGTGAGCAGCGAGGCGTGAGAGGCAGCGCCGAGTCTGGCCAGCAGGGGGAGCATGTGGGCGGAGAACAGCCACACCTTTCTGGTCTTCATCAGGAAGGCACACAGCGTGCTGAGGATAATCTGACCTGAAACATCACATCCACTGTAAATCTTGGCCTGGTAACTGCTCCACTCCTCCAAATGATATGAATTTATTTAAATATACGGTAAGTAAATATCGTGACTCACTAGTCATCGCAGAGACGAATCTGTTGAAGGCCAGAGAGTCAAGGTACACAGCTCCTTCGTAACCATAATTCACCTCTTCACGGACGTAATCCCTGTGAAACAAGCAGAAAAATACGTTCTTCTTTTAAATATATTTACACTGTTTGTTGTTGTTTTAAGGAGATACATGATGTCATCATAATTACAAATGCTGAGGTGAGATCTTGTCTTGCATATTGTAATATCCACACAGACTGCAGATCAATAGTAACCAACCAACTAATGCAGGAACCAAAATTACACACATTTAATGAAAACGATAAATCAATTAAAAGATGAACTAATGAGTAGATGCACAAACATTTGAGAGGAAAATATCTACGCCTGAGGAGACAAATTATGGGACTAATTCATCGATTTTGCGTGATTTTTTGTTTTGAACGCACTACACATTACACTTCTGTATAACTGCAATATTACTGATACTGTACTACTTGTGATTCCATCTGCATTTTATTTTTACTTTATCTTTTACTGTTATGTGTATATATGCTTGTATTGTACAGTGGCCTAAGCACTTAAAATTATTTCTGTAATAACATTGTTTTTGTATTGCTTTTCTTTGTGCTATTTCTTCTTCTTACTATTACTGTTATTTAAACCTTTTTTAATAAATAGTTTTCTACATGGATATTGATACTCTCTATCGTGCACTTTAAGAAGCTTTGCATTCTCATTCACGTTTTTAGGGAAAATGTTTTGTATATTGTATTTCTTTTTAGATGACTGAGGGCCTTTATCTTGGAGCAGTGTCCTTCTTACCTTATTTTTATGTTTTATGTACCCAACTGTCTTATTGTGAATCTCTCACAATTGCTTTCCAATGCGGATTTTACTGCAAATGGCAAATAAATGACTCTGACTCTGATTCTGTCTTTTCTATCTCTCTATTTTTAGGCATCTGGAGATTTTTCGTTGTAAATGCACAATGACAATAAAAATGTTATCTTATCTTATCTGAGGAGTTCATTGATTTGTTTTATTTATGCACAAATAAGTCATGCTTTGTCTTCCTTTATAGTATAAAGCCTGAGGCAATCTCACACATTCAAGAGAATGAGCGGTGAACAACAGTGTCCTCATCAGGAGATAATAAAGGCTGAAGACTTAAAGACACACAGAGGGAAACACTGTGATTACATCGAGGCTTTATCTGGAAAGAAACATGATCCAGGTGCAATAAAACCAGGAAGTATAGTAGTTGTAGTAGTTGTAGTAGTTGTAGTAGTAGTAGTAGAGTGACATCTCACTTGGAAATCTGATGCCCCATGTAGAGCAGCAGGGCAGCGAGGATATGGAGGTACAGTGTCACAATGTGTCTCAATGGCAGAACCAGCACCACCACGTTGATCACATGACCTGGAGGGAAAGAAAAACACACACACACACACACACACACACACACACACACACACACACACACACAGAATAAAGAGATGCACACAAGGTTAGATTCCCATTCACCTCTTGTCACCACTAGATCTGCTGCATGTTGCAGTTTTGATCATCTATAATTAATGATTGTGCAGTGTTGACTTTTCTTTTCTGCTGCACCAACCTGGAACATTTTACAAAGTTAGCTTTCAAACAGTTTATTTTCTTCTTTATATATATTGCTCTGTGTGTTTTTCTTCTGTGCTCTCAGCGTCATTGATTAAATGATGTAAACATACATCAGACATGAACGCTGTGTCCAGTATCTTATTTCAAAGTGCAAGTATTGACCTTGAGGAACATAAATGTGACGCTATACGTAAGTATTGCACATTAAGCAGCAGACATGTATAACACTCTATTCATAGAAGCTTTTATTTTGATTTCCTCTCTACTTCCTGTTTACTTCCTTATACCCAGATATAGACTTTTAGTTTAAAGGGATAGTTCACAACATTTTGGCAAATTGGCCCATTGCCCTAATCCCTATAGTTTTAGCAGTAGGTTCGTTACCTTTAATTGTCAGTGCAAGCTGCTCAGAGCTACGCTACAGAGGCTATGGGATTTCTTGGTTTCCCTCATCAAACTCATCAAATACACAATTCAACAACTCCAAAACGTTACCAGACAGCTGCACGTTCCTGTACAGGGCAATTTTTCAGCAAGCAGTCTCTGTATTTGCCTCTAAAACAACTCTGTCTCGTAACGTTCTGTTATTATCTCATAGCGTGGTGAATGTGCAGGTCATAACTTGTCCACCAGAGCGTTTTGGAGTTGTTGGATTGTGTATTTGATGAGTCTGATGAGGGAAACCAAGAAACCCCATTAGCTCTGAGCAGCCCGCGGCTCTGCTCCGCCGTTCTAAAAACAGCTTGCACCGACAAATAAAGGTAACGAACCTACTGCTATGACTATAGGGATTATGGCAATGGGCCAATTTGCCAAAAATATTGAACTATCCCTTTAATTCTAATTTAAATGTGGTTCACCTCACACACACACACAAAAAAACATACTCTCACTTACCAAGGTAGTACATGTTCCAGATGACATATTTGTATTTGAAGAGCATGTCTTCATTTTTGGCCTTGAGGTGCTCCGTGAGACCTTCAATGTCACATTTGTAGAGCAGGTCCAGCACCAGGATGCTTGGCACCCTGAGGGCAACGTTGGCCACTTCCTCCAGACGAGGCATCATCGATTATAAACCAACTTTTTTTGTTGCTGTTGATGTGGGAGAGAGAGGAAGAAAGATCCTCTCTGTCACATGCTGTTGGCTAAACGTGCAGGAAACATGTTTCCAGCAGCTTCACTAATATCTTTTCCTCGTTTTCTTGTCATCTGAAACACACAGAGAGAGAGAGAGACATAATTTAGCACTCCTGAATGAGCAGCCAGGCCGTTTTTTAGCTCTCCATTTCCGCATTTTAGCTTTTAATTAAAGCAGGAAAAGCACTGGAGGTTGATTCTTTAACATGCATCACAAAGAAGAAGCTGTTTTGAGATGATAATACACATAAAGTGACATAGTTTCACTTACTTCGCCCAGTGACAGACGAACAGCCATTTACTAGCCATTAGCTCCTTCTGCTCCTGCTGCTGCTGCTGCTGGTTGTGGTTGTTGAGCGGCAACATGTTTTCATATCACCGCAATACTTATTTATTCAACAACTTCCGCCCGTCAAAGACGCTCTAACGTGTCCGCCATGGAAAAATAGATTAAAAAACGAAATTAAAACAACTTAAATCAAACGATACAAACGAAGGATGAGTGGTGGTGGTGGAAAAGACACTTGAGACGCAGCAATGTTGTGATTCCGCTCGGCTGCGTGGCCACTTCCCGTGTTCGCGTCATGACGTCACGGCGGCGTGAGCCAATCAGATTCAGGTACTCTCGATTTCAAAATAAAAGCTGTGAATTAATACTGGCAACACCAATACTAATACTACTACTATTTAAAATAATAATGATGATGATGATAAAAGTACAAATATTAACAACAACAAGAGCAATAATAATAATAATATGGAAATGTATAAACAAAAAGGGTCTTTACATTTATGAGAGTACATTTCCCCCCTTTTTATATTATTAGAGCTCACTGAATTATTTCTATCTGCTGGGGAATGTGAGCCAGACCAACTTTATGAATTAAGTTTGACATTATTTCTTTGTTGTATGTTAAATAAAATATATATGTTCAATCTCATGGTACAAATAAGCATGGTACAAAAAAAAGGAAATTTTACAGAAACTGTTCTCAGAGAGCCTTTCACATACCCGAATGTTTATTGTACCTGCATGTTGAGCATGTGCATTCATGTTTATCTCCCATCTGTGGTCTTTATTTCACTGCTTCCCCTTGCTCTCAGTAAACAAACTGACTCTCTCTGACTCAAACAGATAATCACCACATTTATCTAAGCAAATAAATTACTAATGAATAAATTCTCAGAAGAAACCATTTGAATGTGTTGGCTTAGCTACAATGTAGCTACACTGTTATCGCTGCCATCACTGCAATTTTTCTGAGGCAGAGATTATAGATGACTAAGAAAGTACATTTCCTGATTGTGTGGGTGAGCAGATGCCTGGCCGCGTTTTTCATCTGCACAAAGGAAGGAAGTCGCTTCTCATACCACATGTAGTTTACGTATATTTGACTCCATTAGTACCTCAATATCAAATGTTATAATAGAAATTAATTTAAGTTTTTACTTAGAAAATCAAGACAGTTTCTACATTGAATTTACAGTATCCTCCTTTATTTGTGAAGGACTTGTACCAGAGCTAAAACCACAAAGTATCTTGACATGTTTACTTTATGTGCTCATGTGTTATGGATATTTTAATATATACAGCTGAGCCGGGTCTGTACAGTGTTTACATCTCTCACGTTTCAGTCCCTCCCTCTGTCTCTGTTATTTTATGGACAACATAACTGACATTGAACAGTCCGGAGGAGCAGCAGCAGCACTTGGAGCATTTCCACCATGAACTATGTGGCAGCAGAGGACGACCTGCATGAGCTGCTGAGGGGAGACTCATTAACAAACTCTCAGAGAGGCCAAGAGCCAAAGCTGAGAACACAAACAAATGCAGCCTCACTGCACAGCGTGTATACAAGCACATTATATATACAAGTATAGAGAGAACATCTGGGTAACAAGGTTCATGCACAGTCACTCCTTGTTCTCCTGCATGTCATCTTGCATTGAAAAAAACAACGTCATTTACCAGATTTACCGCATAACGACAGCCAAGTGAGTAAAAGAAAAGCTGCGTTAGTGTCAAGACAGCGAAACTTAAAATGCAACACAGATGTGGATGCAGTTCAACAAACAGTTCAAATTTGTCATATTTGCTGTAATCTGTCTTTACATGCAGGTCACAGTTCTGCAGCTGCAATAAATCACAGGCGCATCAACAACATTTAGATGTCTGCTTTTTTCCTCATATTATCATTTTAGACAGTTCACATTATTGTCTCAGCTGTTTTGCATTTGGGCTTTTTTTCTTTCTTTTTTTTTTCTTTTTCAGGAAACGAGACAAGGCTTCTTCTGAAGAAATGTCAAAGCTTCCAGCAGGAGATGGACACACAACAGGCTGGAAATGATGTTGGCACCGTTACAGAGAAGAACAAGGAACATTTCCCAGAGGGTGGGAGGGTTTTTCAGGAATGTAAAGGCAGCAGATGCTCTTCTGAAAACACAGGAGTTTCATTTCCCAATCGGATTAATAAAGTTAATCTTGTATTTTAAGATATTTTCATTGATAGTAATTAAAAAGACTGGTTAATAATGGGAATAGTGCTTAAGATAAAGCAGGATATCTTTATGTTAGGCTGACTTTTGCTGTTTTCAAATGAATGTATTCGACTTTAATTGTTTGTTTTGATCACTTATATGTTCTTCTCTCATCCTGCTATTAAAAAAAAGAGTAAGAATACAAGTAGTTGTTCAACAATGTGAACTTTCTGTACATTTACTTTGGCTGCTGAAGCATATAGGTCACTGCTCGGCACATAACTCACATTATGTAAACTGGATTCATGCACAAGTCCTTTTTTTTTTCTTTAAAAAAAATCAAATTATAACTTTTCACCTCAGGATTTAGCTGGAAATGTGGGAGGTGAGAGAGAGAGGAAGGGAGGGAGGGAGGGAGGTGGGATTGAGGAGTAGGAGGAGGAGGGATATGGATGGAGGTCTGGCTCTGACATCTCCACATAAACCGGCCGGGGGAATTTTCTTTTTTTTTTCTCTTCTTGCTCCCTCACCACTCCTGCAGCAGCAGCAGCAGCAGCAGCAGCAGCAGACAAAAGAGAGCAAGATGGAAAAGTCATTGTGCACGTTGTTGGCTGCAGTGGTTTTTCTGGGAGGATTTGTCGGTGCAGCCAAGACGCTGATAGACGATGCAGCGAACCAGATACCTTCAGTATCTAACAACAACACGGCTGCTGCTACAACTGGGACCGGCGGCGTGAACTGGACCAAGTCTGTCACTGAGGAGGGTCAGAGCAGAGGAGACGCAGCCGCTCCCACTACTACAGCGCAGACAAAGTTATCCACCGCTGGCACAGGGAAACAGCTGGACAGCAAACTAAACACAAACAAAGACAGTGAAGAGGAAGAAGAGGAGAAAGATGACAGCAAGGAGGAAGCTAAGAAACCTGGACTGGGTAAGAAACAACCTGGACGTCTGCCAAGTGGTCCACTTTTACTTTACATGTGAAGCCGCAGAGACTTGAAGCTAATTAAACCCATTTTATATTGTGAATTAAATAAGAAGCTAAGTGCAATTAAAATAATGATGCCTTCAGGGACCCACTGAGCCTCTGATTTAACTCTAATGTGCTAAGTGCAGCCTGCATGTAAACCTGCAGAGCAAAAATCAACTTATAATCACATTGTTTATGGAAATACAGAGGAATTATAAACAAAAGTTGCTTTTTATTATAGTAAATATTGTTACAGCTCATTTAATTAGTTCTATCTGCAGGGGAATCTGTCAGATCCTCTTTACAACCACTTTTCCTGCTTATTTTCTGTAATTGTTTAACTTCTAACCTAAAAAAAAAAAAACAGACCAGCCCAGATTTCATTTTTTAAAATATTACTTCATAATTAAAATCAACTTGTGCAGCTCAAAACAAAAGCTGTTTTGAGCTGCCATGCAGTGAGAGTAGTGGTGGTCGTGACTGATGGGAATGTTTTTGCTTGTTCCCAAAGCCGTAAAATACCCTGCAGCTGCAGATCTCGTCTTCCTGCTCGACTCGAAGGTTTGACTCTTTCACTCTTGGCCCCTAAACTTTGTCTCGGATTACATTCAAACTCTGCACAGATCACTTATCTGCAGTTTCCACCAGAGGAGCAAGAAGAAGGAGGAGGAGGAGGAGGAGGAGGAAGAGGGAGAGGGCCTCCAAAACTTCCACTGAACTGACCCAGGATGATTAGAGATATTCCACATAACAACCTCTGGGACCTCATGTTACATCAGCCGTGTGTTTGCTTACTCAGAGAGAAAGCGTTTAACCCTTCAGCACTCGGTCCCAGAGCTGTTTCTGTTTCCCTCAGCATCTCCAGACAAGCACAGGCAAACCCACAGATGATTTTTATCTCATAATTGCTCCTCTTTTCTTCTTTTTTTCCTTCCAGACTGTCCTCCCCTCGGCCTGGAGTCCCTGCGGGTCGATGACGGCCAGCTCACAGCCTCTTCCTACCAGCGGACGGGCCTGGGTCCTCACAAGGGAAGGCTGAACATCCAGGTCAGTCAGTCAGTGGAGATCTGGATCAAACACAAAAGTTTAGAGAACAGAGTCTGAGTTTGTTTGGTTTTAATTTAAGAGCAGGATGCAAACTCATGTGGACAGGATGTGGGCAGATTAGCTGTATCACTTAAAGTGATGGGAATAACGGCGTTAAAATAAACGGCGTTACTAACGGCGTTATCTTTTTCAGTAACGAGTAATCTAACTAATTACTATTTCCACCGTTACAACGCCGTTACCGTTACCGACAATTAAATGAGGCGCGTTACAAACTACTTTGAAGCCGTTGTCCTCCGACTTGGCTCATCTCATCTCAGACACAGAAGCTGCTAAACTGTTGTTGTTTTTTCCTCCTCTCCTTTGGTGAGGGGAGGGGGGAGGAGGGAGGGACGAGACAACCGCATAAGTGATGATGATTGGTTGAGGCAGAGTAAGGTTTCATGCTAAGCCAATCAGAGGCAGTGTTCAGTTTGTACACAAACCACACACGCACGCAGTTTAGCCTCACACACACAGACTAGCAGAGGGAAGCTGCCGAGATCGGAGGGAAAGTGGAAACAGACACTACTTTAATCTCCCTGAGGTAAAAGACAAGAACATGTGAGGTGTAGCTACATTATGTCCCGGAGCGAAGTGTTTGTCCTGAGCTTCTGCTCACCTGACTCTGTGCAGCTTCTTCATTAAATCCAAACAGTCCGACACAGCGACGCTCTGCTCCTCTTTGACTCTAAAGTCTCTGTAGCTCATCAGCTGGAACTCTTCCAGAGCAGCTACAGCAGCGTTGTGACCTCAACCATGGTTGGTGAGAGCAGAAATGTTGTTGTTGTAGTGAAAATGGGCGGGCTCGTGAAGACGCGAATTTACACAAAGTCAAAACGAGCGATAAATCGCATTTCTCGCGTATCTCGCGTTTGGTCGCGCGTATAAACTCGAGCGAAAAAAAAGCGTTCCTCGTGTTTGGTGGGAAGCCCCTCGTGGGTCTTCCCACCACACACGATGAAAAGGACGAAGACGCGAAGGTCCCGTCGCCATAAAAGAATCGGGTGTATTGTCGCAAAAAAAAAAAAAGTCGCGTATACCGCGTCTCGCGCCTAATCGCGTCTCGCGCCTAATCGCGTCTTTGCGTTACGGCCTTTTACACCGCGGACGTAACGAATAAACGGTGACGGTGTGAACGAACAACATAGAACAGGACCAGACGTGGCGTTGTTTCCTCTTTTCACCTACAGCTCCACTCTCCCTTACTTACACTAACTACTGTTATTGTTGAGGCCAGATAATTGTGGGATTTGTAGTTTTTGACCAATCGTGTGCTCTTTCTTTTTGTGATTTTTCCGGTTCACACATGTTTGTTTTTTTTAGGGGCAAATGCGAGTGAAATGCTCGCCCATGGTGGGCATAAGAAAATGTAAGACCTGTCTAAAATTATTTAAGACTTGAACACAATAATTCAACAAATTTAAGACATTTTAAGACCTAAAATTTAGATTTTCACATTTTAGACTTTTTAAGACCCCGCGCGCATACCCTGTTATTTCATATAAAAGTTTAAGTGCATACATATTTTATGATGCTGTGTATTATATATTTAAGACCATCTTAGAATTTTCTAATAAATGTAATACTTTTTAAGGCCTTAATTTTAGATACATGAATTTAAGACTTTTTAAGGATCCGCTGATACCCTGTTGTGCGCTCGCAGCAGGACAGATAATCAGATGGATAATCGGTAAAGTTAATAATTTCACTTAATGTGGCCATGAATAAATTAATTTCGATGTTTCGCCTGTTATTAAACGCAAATCTTGAATAGGTCTCCGCTGTTTTCACATTTAAAAAGGTCTTTGTTGTCTTTGTACAGAGACAATATGAGATTTGCTTGTAGCCACAGCACTTAAAAAACCCACTGTAACCTATTTTCATAGGCAGCCTCGCGTTCAATAAAACACACACTCGCATTCCATAATTGCGATCAGTGAAATATATGAAAACAATAAAATACAATTTAAAAATGAGAGAAAAAAAATCCAAATTCTTCGACATATTTAAACTTAAAAAAAAGAAAGAAAAAGTAACGCAATAGTTACTTTCCCTGGTAACTAGTTACTATTATAGTGAAGTAGTGGAGTTACTAACTCAGTTACTTTTTGGGAGAAGTAATTAGTAACTATAACTAATTACTTTTTAAAAGTAACGTTCCCAACACTGATCACTTTGCACAATGAATCTTTGGAGAGATATTTTGTTATTTGGAAAGAAACTGAAAGATAATCAAACAAAAAAAAGTATGATATATTTGAGAAAAAGCTGCAAGAAAAGTTCCAATAACCTCGAATGGCAGATTATTTGTTTTCTGTGGAAACAACAGTTAAAAACCACGAAGACACTCAGAGTGCTATTGTGTAAGACAAAGAAAAGAAGCACTTTTCTGCATGATTCAGGCTGGACTCATCACATTTTTGGCATTTTGGCTGGAACAAGACTAACAAAAAAAGTCCAGGTCAGTGGTTTTAATCCACGGATGTTTGCACAGAGTTTTCACGGTGATCCAATGTGGTGAAGCTGATCAACTGACCGATCATTAGACGTATTGTTTCAGCTCCAAAAGGATAGCTGGAATAACAAACAGGGGAAAACTTAAGTTCATGTTTTTATTCATTCTTGGTCTTTGTAAAAGTATCAGTTGTTCAGTTGCAGCTGCTTTTACTTTGGGTTATCTTTAGCTTTGGCGAAGGTCAGGTAACACTCTGACTTTACTTTATGTTTTCAATATGAAAATGTACAAATCAACACAATCAGAGTAAATTATCTCACTCATTCTGTTCCTGTTAAGTGTATTTTATTTCTATCCATCCATTTCCACTGCACATTTCTGAAGCTAATGGACTATAAAGTGAAGTAAGTCACCCACAGTCGCCGTCTTTTTCTTTTCCAGTGCTTTTATTTGCGTGTAAAATTACCACTGTAATAAAAACTGCAGTGACTGGATTTGCAGTTGAAGTTGTGTCATTGCTAGAAACTTTTATGCAGATTTTCAATTTCAGCAAAATGCCAGAAGTTGTTATTCAATATCCCTGCCATCCCCCCACCCCACCTCTTGTTCTGCAGTCTACAGTCTGAAAGCAATTATTTTCCAATCAGGTCAATGGCAAAGTGTTATGCAATAGACGCAGAGCCAGAAGCATTTACGGTCGGTTTAATGGCTTCTGCAGTTGACAAAAAAATTCTGTTTAACATGATTTTTTTTTCCTCTCTGTCTTTTTTTGTGTGTGTTTTTTTGTTAGTCTGGTATTGAGGATGGGGACATGCACGATGGAGCCTGGTGTGCAGCTTATAAAGACAAGAACCAGTGGCTGCAGGTGGACGCTCTCCACCTCACCCTGTTCACCGGAGTCATCCTGCAAGGCCGAAACTCCATCTGGAGGTCAGGTAGTATCAGGATTAAAAAGTCTGAGTCGTTTCTGTCTCAGAAATTAAAAAATACACACAATTATTACACAACAAAATGACTGAAATCGCTGAATAATTTGCTGATAAGCGATTATTGCACACATCTGGAAAGTGAAAACTGTCCTGTGCAACAAAGACAGAGCACGCTGTTCTTGATAAACAGCTGATTCTCGTTCTTCTTCCTGTTCGCTGTTGTGTAGTTTTGACTGGGTCGAAAGCTACAAAGTGCAGCTGAGCAACGACACCATGAACTGGCAAACCTGCATGAATGGGACGGTCGAAGCGGTAAGAGCTCTATATTTTGCATTTTCAGATTTTAAGGAATGTGACCAGCCGTGACCAGTTGGGCCTCATGCTGATGATGGAAAACAGATTTTAAAGAGTTTGTGCCAAAGTAAAATATGAACCATGAACAAAAATATTAGAGGAAAGTGTTGCAATAGAGCAGTTAAACCCAGTTACTGGTTTGAATGTTGCAACAGATCAATGCAGTGAGTTTATCATGTGCTGTTACATTGGATTGTGCAGATATTTGAAGGGAACCAGCATCCAGAGATTCCGGTGCTCGCACTTCTTCCTGTTCCCACCGCCGCCCGCTACATCCGCATCAACCCGCAGAGCTGGTACTTCAACGGCACCGTCTGCCTCAGGGCCGAGATCCTGGGCTGTCGTGTCAACGGTAGGCAAGAACACTGTGGTGCAGATGTTTCAGGTTCTGAGTAACAATGAGTCACTGTAAGGGGTTAGTCTGAAGACACAGACATGTTTACAGTGACTAATGTGTTAAATGACCCACATTGTGTAAAAGTCAGATTTCCATGTGCAACAGTTTACTAGTATCAACACCTAATTCACAGAGAAATGAAAATGACCTAGTTCAGCATTTTGGCAAATTCTCCTCTCACCATGATCCCTATAGTCATAGCAGTAGGTTCGTTACCTTTAATTATCGGTGCATGTTGTTCTGAGATCCGTGAGCTGCTCAGTGAACAATGGAGGTGAACGGCACAGGTCCCCTGTCCCTCATCAAACTCATCAAATACACAATCCAACAACTCCAAAACGCTCTGGTGGACAAGTTGTGACCTGCACATTCACCACGCTATGAGATAATCATGTATATTTATGTAACATTATGAGAAATGAATCAAATACTCTGGACTATCTGTGCTTTTGAAATCCCTCCGCCCAGCAGCCGTGTCTGAAATGTAGTTCCGGTTGTATTTGCCTCTAAAACAACTCTGTCTTGTAATGTTACATAATTATACATGATTATTTCATAGCGTGGTGAATGTGCAGGTCACAACTTGTCCACCAGAGCGTTTTGGAGTTGTTGGATTGTGTATTTGATGAGTTTGATGAGGGACAGGGGACCTGTACCGTTCACCTCCATTGTGTTCACCGAGCAGCTCACGGCTCTGCCCCGCTGATCTCAAAACAACATGCACCGACAATTAAAGGAAATGAACCTACTGCTAGGGATTATGGTGATAGGATAATTTGCCACAATGTTGAACTATCCCTTTAAAAACGAGCTGTCAGGACTTCCTGTAACTTTGTGATGTCACAACAAAGCAATCACCAAGCCCCGCCCACCTTGCCGGATTTGTTTTCTCCAAGAGTTTAACTAAAAATCTACTCTTCTATTTCTATTTTACCAATCACTATCCAATCAGAACAGAGGCTCGGAGCTTCCTCTCCTCTGATTGGCTGACACCAACCTGTTGAAATATAAAACCTTGTGTGTTATTTCCTCTCAGGTCCAACAGACCCCTACCACTCAGAGCAAGGTGCAGGATCGAAGGACTCTCTGGACTTCAGACACCACAACTACAAAGAGATGAGAAAGGTCAGAGCAGCCGATGATGAGTAACTTTGGTTCCTCGTTCCCCCCTAAAGCTAATGCCAACGATTTTACTCACAGTCCTAATAACAGTTTGCAAACTTTTCCTTTTAGAGTTGTTTGTTACATTTAACCCTTTGATTTGCCAAACAGCTCATGAAGTCTGTGACAGAGGCGTGTCCGGACATCACCCGCATCTACACCATCGGGAGGAGCTACATGGGCCTTAAGCTCTACGTCATGGAGATGTCAGACAACCCCGGCAAACACGAGCTCGGTACGAATGGGTGAACTTTTTCTCCAAGTTTCTGGACCAGAATTCCTCATGTTTCTATAAAGTTTAGCAGCTCACGGACCCAAGTTCAACGTTTTTTCAAGTGTTTATACAGCCCTGGTTTCTGTGCAGCGGCTCGTAGAGGAGGCCTCTCTCTTCTATAAACAAACTGATAATAGTTTGAAATTAGAAACTGCAAACTAAACTCCCAAACATTGAGATATTGTCTTCAGATGCAGGCAGGGGATTGTGGTCGCTCCACGTCTGCCAAGAAAGTTAAAATAAATTAAGTGGAGAACAGCTCCGGCTCGTCTTTCTTTGCTCTCGGTGAGAAAGGCATAAACACACTTCAAATGTGCTTCTGCTTTAAGCGTCAACAGCTGTCAACAAAACCCAACAACTTCAATTATGAGCGGTTCTGTTGTTTGATTTGGTTCCAGATCCGAGAAGAAGCACGACAGTGGCGTCTTTTTTCCCCCGAAGTTACGAGAACATGTTCATGTACCAAATGCAGATCTTTTTCGTTTTTATATTCAGGAATGTCTGGCCATCAAGTCTGGCCGATACACGTGTGATTATTGGCAAAGTGCTGCACTGTTGCCCAACACAATACACAAGGGTTTAAAGTTTTATCGAAGATGTTCAATATATTCCTCATGTGCTTCTAGGTTTTTCACTCTGACCTGCAGAACAAAACCAAAAAAAAAAAAACTCCAGGTTGGTTGTGTCTTTGCACATGTGTTGCTTGGGCTTGGCAGGTAAAGTGACTCTCTAGGTTTTATTTCTGTTACTCTTGGCAGGCGAGCCCGAGTTTCGCTACGTGGCTGGGATGCACGGGAACGAGGTGCTCGGTCGAGAGCTGGTCCTCAACCTGATGCAGTACTTGTGCAGAGAGTACAAGAGAGGCAACCAGCGCGTCGTACGACTGATCACCGAGACGAGAATTCACCTCCTGCCCTCCATGAACCCTGACGGATATGAAGCAGCTTATGAGAAGGTGGGTGATGGTTTAAAGGGGACATATTAAAGAGATATCACTTTTTTGAAGCTCTTTAACATATATGTGGGTGTTTGTCTTGCCTTCTGGCCCCCAAAATGTGAGAATTAACAAAAAAGATCTGTAATTTTCAGGCTCCCTGGAGTTAAAATCCATGTGGGTTTACGAGCTGTTCCCTCAGCTGTCATACAATGATGTCACTAGTTTTTTTAATTAGCATAATATCTGTGGCTCATTTGCATTTAAAGGGACAGACACTGAAACAAGCCATTCTGAACAGGGCTGTTTAGAGCAGATGAAAAGAGCTGTGATGTTTGATCCTTGGGGTATTTTGACCAAAGCATGTCACAGACATGTCTTTAAGACACCTGGGAACTATTCTAATTTGTAGAAAAGAGGCAAAATATGTCTCTTTTAAAAGGAGAGTCTTAACAGAAAACAGCGGTCTTCCAGATTTGACCATTTGGATAAAAGCTGCACGATCACAGAGGTCACATACTGTAGGTCTGATTACTTAGTTTATTTAGCTAACAGTAAATTGATATTTTGCAGATTATATGTAAATTAGACGTCCATTAAATAAAGATTTTTATAATTCAGTTTTAAAAAAAGTTCCTTTATTTGTGGACGGTGGTTTTTAAGGTGGGATTGTGAAGCCCTGACCTGCTGTGCAAACTGCTTTTAGTGGAAATGTTTGCTGCAAAAGGTAGACATGCACAAAGAGTACAAGAGCGCGTTGTACGACTGGTCACCGAGACACAAACTCACCTCCTTTGCCTCCATGAACCCTGACGGATATGAAGCAGCTTATGAGAAGGTGGGAGATGGTTTACAGAAGAGTCTGCAAACCGGTTAAAGGTTGAGGTTTGTCTGTGTTTGCAATAATAAAAAAAAAACATCAACCTAATAAGAGCTGTAGATTCACTGTGAGATAAAGCCTGGCTGTCTGCAGCGTGTATGATCTACGTGAACTGTGGTTTGTAAAACTCCCTCAGTGTGATCTATGACCTTTTGAAGAACATCAACTCTTAACTGGAAAAATGCCACTTTTGAAGTTGCAAAAATGTGCAGCCCACATCTCGTCTGTTAGTCACCACCCAGCTACCTCCATCATTCATCCACAGACATTTTATTAATGTGAGACAACAGGAAGGAAGGAAGGAGGGAGGTGTGATTATCTCTCTACATACGTCCTCCTCTATCTGTCTCATCGTCTTCACCGATCTGTCCCTCTGTGTTTTTCTGACCTCAGGGCTCGGAGGCCCACTGGGCTGAAGGACGGTACAGCTACGAGGGAATCGACCTGAATCACAACTTCCCCGACCTGAACAACATCATGTGGGACGCGATGGAGGCGGCAGCAGATCCGTCCAAAGTCCCCAACCACTACATCCCCATCCCAGAATACTACACCCAGGAGGACGCCATGGTGAGGACGAGCAGCTGCAGTTGTCCAACTATCAGCACACTTGCATGTGTCGCATTTAAAGGGATAGTTCAACATTTTAGCCAAGTGGCCAATTGCCATAATCCCTATAGTCACAGCAATAGGTTCATTACCTTAAATTGTCGGTGCAAGCTATTTTTAGAACGGCGGAGCAGAGCCGTGAGCTGCTCAGAGCTACGCTACGGAGGCTAATGGGATTTCTTGGTTTCTCTCATCAAACTCATCAAATAGACAATCCAACAACTCCAAAACGCTCTGGTGGACAAGTTGTGACCTGCACATTCACCACGCTATGAGATAATAACAGAACGTTACCAGACAGAGTTGTTTTAGAGGTAAATGCAGAGACTGCTTGATGAAAAACTGCCCCTGACGGGAATGTGCATCAGCGGTTTTGCATGAATTTACCTCAAAAACATTTCTGTCTCGTAACATCCTGTTATTATCTCATAGTGTGGTGAATGTGCAGGTCACAACTTGTCCACCAGAGCGTTTTGGAGTTGATGGATTGTGTATTTGATGAGTTTGATGAGGGAAACCAAGAAATCCCATTAGCCTCCGTAGCGTAGCTCTGAGCAGCTCACGGCTCTGCTCCGCCGTTCTAAAAATATCTTGCACCAACAATTAAAGGTAACGAACCTACTGCTATGACTATAGGGATTATGGCAATGGGCCAATTTGCCAAAATGTTGAACTATCCCTTTAAGAAGTGTCTTCCTTTAGCGCCACCTGGTTGTTTTTATTAAGAATTAACTGGTGGAAAAAAGATTCAACTATTGCGTCAAGAGTGAAAAAACCAAAAATACTCTGCTGTGGCAAATATTACCGGATAACGGATACTGAGCCAAAGACAACTGCACCACACAGCCGAGCTAAAACTGTAATAGTTCAGATGTTTTCAGTTCAGTTTGAGCACAAATGTAGGTCACACTGAGAAACACTTTTTTGTTCCTTACTGGTTCCACTTTAGTGGCAACGCAGGAAATAATTTCGAGTCCCACAAAAAAAAAAAGAAATGTGGGTTTTCCTGGAAGTCTGAGGACTGTCACTCTGTGTTTGGAGACAGTTTCCTTGTTAACGACGAACGTCCTGCCTTCGAATATGATTACATTTTAATTTTAAAGCATCTTTTTCATACAAATCCCTGCACATAAATACAGTATACAGTTGTGTTAAAAGTTTTTACATGAGCATGTGAAAGGTTTTTGTCAGGAAAAACCTTGTGACTCATTAAAAATGATGAATGACATTACCAGCTTGTGGATGAACACAAAGGAAATACTTATTTTTGAGGTACTTTACTTGAGGTTTTGCTTTTTAGGTGGTTTTATACTTGAGAACATGTCAGAGGAAACACTACACTGTTAACTTAACTACATTTATTTGTCAGAAAGAAGTGTTGTGAAAGACCTTCACAATAAAGGTCATCTATAATTGGAGCCTCTAAATTGTTTTATTTAACCATTAAAGGCCAAACACCTCATTAAATTAAGGCCAAAACAACTTAAAGGGATAGTTCACCCAAAACTCATTATCTACTCACCCTCATGTCGACTAAGGGCTGGGAGAAGTTTCAGAGTCCTCCGTGCCTTCTCTGAGTTACGGGGGGTCCGCGCAGCAGTATTTGTCCATATTATGGATGTCAATGGATACCAACTTTCTTCGTCCAAAAAGACACACCAAAAAACATCCAAATACCTCCATACTGCTCGTCTGTAATGTCCCTCTATTGAAGCCCCGACATGAGAAATTGTTCCGAAAAAAATTAAATAAGTCTATATTTTAAGCGTGTTTGTAGCGGAAGCTCCCAGTGGAACAATTTCTCATGTCGGGGCTTCAATACAAGAGGGACATTACAGACGAGCAGTATGGAGGTATTTGGATGTTTTTTGGTGTGTCTTTTTGGACGAAGAAAGTTGGTATCCATTCACAACCATTATATGGACAAATACTGCTGCGCGGACCCCCCCGTAACTCAGAGAAGGCACGGAGGACTCTGAAAATTCTCACAGCTCTTAGTCGACATGAGGGTGAGTAGATGTGTGAACCATCCCTTTAATTATACTAAATAAAATTACCCATTAATCATCTCATGAACCCCAACAATCCAATTTTATCTTATCTTATCTAAATCTTTGTACTTTTATACCCCCAGGTTGCCCCAGAGACCCGTGCCGTCATCAGCTGGATGCAGGACATCCCCTTCGTGCTCAGCGCCAACCTGCACGGCGGAGATCTGGTGGTGGTCTACCCCTTCGACTGCACCCGGGACTGGGCCCCTCACGAAAACACGCCCACGCCGGACGACGCCTTCTTCCGCTGGCTCGCCACCGTCTACGCCTCCACCAACCTGGTGATGGCCAACCCCGAGCGCCGCCGGTGCCACTACGACGACTTCCAGAAGCACAACAACGTCATCAACGGCGGAGCGTGGCACACCGTCCCCGGCAGTGAGTCTTAAATACCAAAGATATTAACCATCTTTTATGGGTATTATGTTCTCTAAAGGATCTAATTCAGTCATTTTCCAATTTGAGGATACTAATCCCATGCACATAAATCGGATTTGAAACAGGGAAAAGGTGTTTTAAAGTGGAAAATTAAAGGATTTTGTACTTAATCTCACATATTTTAGTTGAATTAACCTTTGAGTTTTGTCTTTTTATTAAAGATCTGGTATGCACACACAGGGATTCAAGAGAGATATATCAAATTCTTTATTTGTTTTTTAATCCTTTCGTTCTAGTTTCTCTCCTATGCACTAACCTCACCTGAAAAGCAAAGTGTCTCTATCAGATAACTCTAATTGTTCATCTCCTGAAGCAGCTTCAGCCTATTTGTATTTTTTTTCCTGTTTGTTTTTAATGTTTGCTCGCTGTGTGTTTCTCCTCAGGTATGAACGACTTCAGCTACCTCCACACCAACTGCTTCGAGGTGACGATGGAGCTGTCCTGTGATAAATTCCCTCACGCCAGCGAACTTCCCACCGAGTGGGACAACAACAGGGAATCTCTGCTGATTTACATGGAGCAGGTCGGCAGCAAAAAAAGCAAATTTCTAATAATTGATAAGTCATAATAACAAAAATAGTTTAGTTTCTGCTGTTTGGAGTCGTGACACTGCAGCGTTGTGTCTTCTCTCAGGTTCACAGAGGGATTAAAGGTGTGGTGAGGGACAAGCTGACCAGGAAGGGGATTGCAGATGCGATAATCCGGGTGGAGGACCACCACCACGACATCCGAACAGGTGAGACAGCAGATTTCAAGACTCTGTTTTAATTTCTTCTCTTCCCTGGGACTTTTTAAAACTTAGTGATTTAGTTTTCACATCAGAGGAGATCTGGGCTGCAGAAACCATCCAGACTCTTTATGTCTAAATCAGCCGAATGTAAAAAACAAAACAATATGGAGATATTTTCAGTGCACTTTAGTGATGTGAATGAGTCCAAGGAGGGAAAACTGTTATATCTTAAGAATTTGATATGTAGGCTCAAGTAAAATTTTGTTGTGGAAAATACGATCCAACCGACATAATTGTCTGATTTGAGGGTTAGGGTCTCATTTCTCTGCGTTTGCACCACACAGGGGGCAAAAAGGGGGGGAAAAGTGTGTCATTCATCCATTATAGACTTCTGCCTTCTTTCTAGTTATTTGTATACATTTCATTTAATTTTTCCAAATGTGTACAGAAGTGCTGCACCGAGGCCGATTTGAATAAACAGTAAAATGTTGAGCCTCTAATACTTGTGTTTGTACAAAAAACTGGCATTATTGCAAAATAAATTAGGGATATTGGCCAATTTTAACTGGTTTTCCTAACTTTTGAATGCATAATATTGGTGTCGGCCCCGAATATCCTATATCAGTCCAGCTCTATAGTGGAAAACCAGGACAGTTTTAAGTTTTTCTGCACAGTTTGTGTGTTTCTTCTTTATCCTGCAGCTTTATTCACTTGTTCTGCAGCAAGTGTTGTTGCACAAACCTACAGCTCACTCCTGTTCTCTGGCATTTTGAGGAACTGTAGTTACTCATTAACCAGAGCAAAAGCACAAACAGCAGCACAGCAATGAAATGTTATAAGACTTGGCAAACACAGTGGTTATGTGAATGTGTTGAACTTTTATTTTATTTTTTTGATGGTGATGGTTTAATGGTAACTCTGAAATGTTACTTGTGTATTATGGACTTCAATGTGAAGTGTTTGATGACCATCATCATTGAATTACACTCAAGGTGAGAACTAATACTGCCCTACAAAGGCAAAGTGCAGTATCTGTAAAAATGCCAAACTGAGAAAAACAGCTTTTTGTGTTTTTCATTGTTAGGTTTAAGCATCAAATTATGAATAACTACCAAGTCTATAATTGATTAGATAAAGGTGGACTGAATTAAATGTATTTTGTAGTTTGTCTTTCTGACCAATTTTGACCATTTTATGGCAGATACTGCACTTTTGCCTTGGTTTTGGTGCAGATACTACACTTTTGCCTTGGTTTTGGTGTAGATACTACACTTTGCCTTGGTTTTGGTGCAGATACTACACTTTGCCTTGGTTTTGGTGCAGATACGCCACTTTTGCCTTGGTTTTGGTGTAGATACTGCACTTTTGCCTTGGTTTTGGTGTAGATACTACACTTTGCCTTGGTTTTGGTGCAGATACTGCACTTTTGCCTTGGTTTTGGTGCAGATACTACACTTTGCCTTGGTTTTGGTGCAGATACTACACTTTGCCTTGGTTTTGGTGCAGATACTGCACTTTTGCCTTGGTTTTGGTGCAGATACTGCACTATTGCCTTGGTTTTGGTGTAGATACTGCACTTTTGCCTTGGTTTTGGTGCAGATACTGCACTTTTGCCTTGGTTTTGGTGCAGATACTGCACTTTTGCCTTGGTTTTGGTGCAGATACTACACTTTGCCTTGATTTCAGAATGTGTTGAACTTGACAGGAAGCGAGCGCTAACTTAACCTCCAACCTTTTTACTTCCTGCAGCCACTGACGGAGACTTCTGGCGCCTCCTGAACCCCGGCGAGTACCGCGTGGTGGTCCTGGCCCTGGGCTACCTCCCATCGGTGCGCCGGTGCCGCGTCGGGATGGAGCCGCACGCCACCATCTGCGACTTCACCCTCACCAAGACGCCCATCGAGAGGCTGAAGGAGATCCGGGCCAAAGGGGGGAAGATCCCTCAGGACCTCCAGCTGCGTCTCCGCGCCCTCAGGCTCCGGAAACTCCGCGCCACCACCAAGGTCCTCAACCGGCGCCGGGAGAGCCAGCGGCTGCAGGCGAGGAAAGCTCGGTCCTCTGGAGCCCAGAGAGCCTGAGAGAGGAGGGAGAGAAGAGAGGGAGGGACGACGGGCTGAAGAGGCCTCAGAGAGGAGCTGGATCAAAAACGAGTTAAAGGGAAAGTTCAACATTGTGGCAAATTGGCTCATTGCCATTATCCCTATAGTTTTAGGAGTAGGTTCCTTTACCTTTAATTGTCGGTGCAAGCTATTTTTAGAGCGGCAGAGCAGAGCTGCGAGCTGCTCAGAGCTACGCTACGGAGGCTAATGGGATTTCTTGGCTTCCCTCATCAAATACACAATCCAACAACTCCAAAACGCTCTGGTGGACAAGTTGTGACCTGCACATTCACCACGCTATGAGATAATAACAGGATGTTACGAGACAGAAATGTTTTCGAGGTAAATTCATGCAAAACCGCTGATGCACATTTCTGTCAGGGGCAGTTTTTCAGCAAGCAGTCTTAGTCCAGTCATTTTATGAGAAAAGGTTAAACAAATTGCAACAGAAGCAAACTCAACTGATTTTGTATCCTCAGCATGTCCTGATTGAGGGAAAAAAAGCCCCGAAGAATCCCATTAGGGGAAAGTTTTGAAAAACACCCAAACATATCCCATTTATACGCATATAAACAATTTTTTTCATATGAGTAAGGTAAAAATTTTAACCTTTAGATATCTCCATGAAAATTACTGAGTTGATTACTTACATTAAGACAAACAAAAAATGTATTACGTAAAAGTTTTTTGAAATTTTTTGTTAACATGAGCAAATTTGCATAACTCTGCATAAATTTGCATAAATTGCACCGTTTTAACGACACATGTATATATGAAGTTGCTGTGGTGGTACCGGCATGAAAATTGGAGTGAGTTGACTCCATCGGTCAACCGACAAGTTGACCACTTTAAATTTCAAGATGACTGTAAAATCCCCTGATTCGCACAAACTGAAATACGCTGCTATGGCCGGGTTTTGGTTGATTTTTCAAGACAGCCACATCCTTAGTAGAGCAGGTATGACATGAGCCAACAGTGCATAATCCAATTACGTATGGCTAATTTGCATATACAGCACCTGATCTAAACATTGGGTAGAGCAGGTGAAAATGTCTTGTTCAATCTTGTTAATATTACAGTTAAAAAGCTTAAGGAATGGAACCAATTTAGGCCCATGAGCATTAATAGAGACGGAGTGTGTCATACCTGCTCTACTAAGGATGTGGCTGTCTTGAAAAATTGCAGTCATCTTGAAATTTAAAGTGGTTTCGTGTTGGTTGACCGATGGAGTCAACTCATTCCAATTTTCATGCCGGTACCACCACAGCAACTTCATATATACATGTGCCGTCAAAACGGTGCAATTTATGCAAATTTATGCAGATTTATGCAAAGTTGCTCATGTTAACAAAGAATTTCAAAAAACTTGTAATACATTTTTTGTTTGTCTTAATGTAAGTAATCAACTCAGTCATTTTCATGGAGATATCTAAAGGTTAAAAATTTTACCCTATTCATGTGAATTTTTTTTTTATATGCGTATAAATGGGATATGTTTGGGTGTTTTTCAAAACTTTCCCCTAATGGGATTCTTCGGGGCTTTTTTTCCCTCACTCAGGACATGTTGAGGATACAAAATCAGTTGAGTTTGCTTCTGTTGCAATTTGTTTAACGTTGACCCCTTTTTTGGCCTAAAATTACTGGACTATCTCTGCATTTACCTCAAAAACAACTTGGTCTCGTAACGTTCCGTTATTATCTCATAGCGTGGTGAATGTGCAGGTCACAACTTGTCCACCAGAGCGTTGTGGAGTTGTTGGATTGTGTATTTGATGAGTTTGATGAGGGAAACCAAGAAATCCCATGAGCCTCCGTAGCGTAGCTCTGAGCAGCTCGCGGCTCTTCTCCGCCGTTCTAAAAATAGCTTGCACCGACAATTAAAGGTAACAAACCTACTGCTAAAACTATAGGATTATGGCAATGGGCCAATTTGCCCCCAAAAAATGTAACTATCCCTTTAAAGAAGCTCAATCCACAACGAGACAAACGTCATTTGGGTTTCCATTGTTACTGATATCAAAGAGCCAGTTCATAAAAACACTTCTCTACGCACGGCTCCAGTGGTACCAAGGTTTTAAAACACCTAAACTTTCACCAATGTGGCGTTAAAAGCTTTAAAACGACCATATGACTGTCACACAAACACCTGCACAAGTTGACCAGGTGTGTTAAAGCAGGTTTTGTTTTTATAGAAGTATAAGATCAAAATAAGAAGTTATGGGACATTTTAAAGGATAGAGGACATCTACATAGACAGGCATCCTTGAATAATAATAATAATGTTGACATTCACTCGACTAGACATGACTGTGTTTAGTTCCTCATTGTGGTGGATGATGCTGTAGTGTTTGTCGATTATCTGTGAAGAGACTGAGTTGAGGATTTAAGTGTCAGCTGGTCTGATTAATATGTGTCATGTATTTTTCTTACACTTTGTTTGACTGAAGTCCAACAGGACCAGAAACTCTACAAATAAATATTCATTTTTATTTGTCTGAACTATTTTCCCGTCTCTTAAAAAAGTTTCTGCTCAAGGAAACAGAACTAGTTTACAGCGATGCCTCTGACTGCCCCCTAGTGGTTAATTAACATCAGTGCATGTGTGAAAACATTTAAAAACACAGGAAACAAACAGCAAGGAGTCAGCAGTGCAAAAGAAGCTAACCTTTTTTTTTATTTCAGTGATAATAAGTACCGCTTTAGTATCATTGTCGGGATTATTTCCTGTGTGTGTGTGTGTGTAGCGATGTAGGAAAACAACAGTGCGAGCAGTTCAACATGTTTTTGTCTCTTGTCCCCTCCTCCTCTAGCTGTGAGGTGACACAGGTGCACAGGTAACAACAGAACAGACAGAGGACATTCATTTGAGCCACAGCAGGAAACAGGTTAAAAAAACTAAACAAAAAACGAGGACTGATGACAAAACAAAAAAAAAACTAACAAAAACACAAAGTTATTAATAAAAATGAACCCGGTTTTTCTCTTTTAGTCGCTTTACCTGAAGTGAAAATGGCAGATAAGACACTTCTCTCCGAGGAGCTCGTGAATATAAGTGAAATAATATAACAAAAAAAAGCAGCAGTGAATATACAGCATGGCTGGTCATTCAACCTTTAAGCTCAGTCAATTATAAACGTAGCAGTCTATGGGTGAAAGTATTCAGGAGGAGTGTTTATTAATGCCTGTAATTAGAGAAAGAGAAGAGGAAGAAGAAGAAGAAGAAAGTCCCTGAATTGACTGAACTGAAAGTGAAATGGACTCTGAACAACACCAACAACACACATTAAACTGAGGTACTAAGTGTTAAAAGCTTCCTTCCTCTTACAAACAGGACCTTGTTATGGTTCAGACAACTTCATCATCATCTTATCGTCTCAAATCTGACGTCAATTATCAATAACTTACTTTTTTTTTTTTTTGGAAATTACACTTTCAACGTCACCTTATGAACTAAAGTAGCTTCAAAAACTCGGCACAGAAAAGTGAGTGAGTGTATTCCCCAAAAACGTCCAACTATTATTTTAAAGACCAAGCTTTTGCCACATTTAAAGAGTTTTTTTTTTCTTCTTCTTTTCTAAATCCACCTTTAATTCTCAGCTCGCAGCACCACCACAGTAGAGGAGAAGCTCCGCCTTGTCCACACACACACACACAAAAAAAACATATTTTGGCATCTGACAGCTCCACACCGAGCACATAAATAAGAAAAAGGGAGAATCTTCATAAAGGCTGGTAATGCATAGTAGTATACGCTTAATGTCTTCTATCTATTGTTTTGTTTTTTTGTAAAAACGCAACGGCACGTTATTATCTTATTCTGCACTGGGACCAGTTTACATCAACGTCACCCACACGTGTGCTTGGCTCTTACAGCAGCTAAACTACAACTGGTCGCAAACACGAAGCATCAACAGTCAAAGCAAAATCCGTTCGCTACTGAGAGAAGAACGAAAAAGAAACAAACAAAAAAGAAAAAAAAAACGCCTTTAGGAAAACATTGTAAAAGTTAGAAAGTGGATGAGATGAAGGGAAAAGAATCAAACAAAATACTGATGTGAAACGACGCTCTCTTTAACGTGAGGTACAGAAAAACTGAGACAAATGTTTCTTGGCAAAGATGAAACCAACGATGCTGAGGCGATAAAACAAACTAACAAACACAAAAAAAACGAGGCTGGAAATTCTAGATTTGATCTTTCTGAAGAGACGAGAACTGATTTTACTGATCGGTCAAACACAGAAGTCACAGTTGACCTTCATTACTGTCAAAATGAGCGCTGTATTTAATTATGAGGAGCTGGAATATTCACTAATGCACCCAATGTGTATCAATCCGCCACTAAAAGTAGTCCCAGCTTCTTAGCATGTCTTAGGTTTGATAAAAACAGAAAATTAGCCGTTGTTTTTTAAGTTTTACACCAAGTGCGAACCAATGAACTTGAGCTGAGCAACACAAACAAGATGGAGACGATGGGTGAAAAAAAAAAAATCTAGAACACCAGCCTCGTCTTTTTAGAGTAGACAAATGATATGTCATGATGTTTCAATACTGGTTTGTAAAGGAAGTACATTTGTAGATGTCAGCGTGACGGCAGCAGCTGAGCTTTCAGTTTACAGGATTAAAGATTAAAAACGCAAAACAAAAAACACGTGCGATGACTTTAAACAGTGGTGAAAAGTGAACCTCCGAGTCCGAACACCGCGCTGTGAGTAGTGATGACGCCAACACACACACACACACCTGTAAAACCTTTAAAAAAAAACCTCCAAACAGCATGAAAACAGGGCGGAGATGGAAAGAAAAGGAAAAAAAAAAGTAGAGGAAGAGTAAGAAAGGTGGAGAAGCGACCGTCCATGAGCGAAGGAGAAAGGCGTTGGTTGATGATGAGGTCCTTTAAGTCCAGAGGAGGAGGAGGAAGAAGAGGAGGAGGAGGAGGGGGGGTGAGGAGTCAAAGTTCAGATTGTTATGAGCAAAGAAGCAGCACCTGTAGAAAAAAGGCATGAGCAAGAGCGGAGCAGCTGAGAGCGACCGACGCCATCCGCAGTCGGGACGAGCAACAACAGACGCATACGCCCGTTCGTCTTGTCTCGTCTCATCTGGGTTCAATGGATTCATGTGTCCGTTTGCATCCTTAGTGTCAAAGTCAAAGTCAAAGTTTTCCGCTGCTATAGAGTCCAAAATGAATCTTTAGTATGAAAAAAGGAGCCACAGACAGACGACCTGCAGAGTTTCACTGTTGCATCTCTTGAGCTTCAAGGTTTTAGATTTTCTCAGTCTGGACTTTCATTTTTTTTTTTTTTTTTTTTTTTCTTCTTGTTTCTTTTATTTCGTTGCCTCAAAGTCTTTTTTGTGTGTTTCGGGTCAGACAGGCTGAATGTTTCCATCCTCTGCTGCAGCCTGGTCAGGGGCCACAGCTGAAGTCTTTTTCCTTCTTTCACTTTTTTTTCTTTTTTCTCTTTCTTGCTCCAAACAAACTCAGTCTGCTTCACAGCTGCAGACCTGGGTCCAGAAGTGCTTCAAATATTGTTGTTTTTATTAGCATGAGGTGCCAGTTGGGAGGGAGTAATGAGTTTTCATTACATACAGTCTTGGCTGAGGCCTCAGAAACCTCACTGTGTTCAAATTAGTATTTTAAAGGGATAGTTCAACATTGCCATAATCCCTATAGTCATAGCAGTAGGTCCGTTACCTTTAATTGTCATCAAACTCATCAAATACACAATCCAACAACTCCAAAACGCTCTGGTGGACAAGTTGTGACCTGCACATTCACCACGCTATGAGATAATAACAGAACGTTACGAGACAGAGTTGTTTTAGAGGCAAATTCATGCAAAACCGATGATGCGCATTCCCGTCAGGGAAAGTTTTTCAGCAAACAGTCTCTGTATTTACCTCTAAAACAACTCTGTCTGGTAACGTTCTGTTATTATCTCATAGCGTGGTGAATGTGCAGGTCACAACTTGTCCACCAGAGCATTTTGGAGTTGTTGGATTGTGTATTTGATGAGGGAAACCAAGAAATCCCATGAGCCTCCGTAGTGTAGCTCTGAGCAGCTCGCGGCTCTGCTCCGCCGTTCTAAAAATAGCTTGCACCGACAATTAAAGGTAACAAACCTACTGCTAAAACTATAGAGGTTATGACAATGGGCCAATTTGCCTAAATGTTGAACTATCCCTTTAAAGTCAACTTAAAAAAACCTCCAGTTAACTGACATTTACACCACGTGTCACTCTATTGGAAATATCTGCATGCATGAACCCCGCCCAGCTGCTGCAGCCGTAGGGAAATGTTATTTAGGGCTCCGACATTTTGAGATTTATAAAAAAAAATGCAATTTCTTCTGATGGTTTTGATAGAAATCAAATCGCTCTGTGGATAAATACTAGTTTTGCACAGTAAATGTCAGCATAAATTGGACGCCAAGGGTCTAAAATCATAGAAAATATTTACTTCTACAAACAATACGTCGAGCCAGTGCAATACTTTGACTGATCTTTGTGCAACTTTCAGAGTTATCGAACCTGGGCAGCACTAAAATGCTTCTCGAATCTCTTTCCAGACTCTCCAGGTTTTGAGCTGGAACCCTGACCGGGACCCAGGTCTGCGCGGCTGCTCCGTCCGTTCCCGCGGCAACTGGAGGCTAAAACTTGGGCTGGTAGAGCGCCACACGTCCGCTGAGGCAGCCCGAGGCCAGCTGGCAGTGCGTCGGGGAGAACTTGGTGGTGAGCACCACGTCGCTGTGCGAGTAGATGGAGCGGATCTCCCTGAGGCAGCTGGTCTGGACGGGCAGGCAGTCGGCCAGCTCGCCGCAGCGCTCGTCGAAGGCCAGCAGGCGGACGCCGTAGCCATACGGCGAGCAGATGAGCCGTCCGTCCGGGCTGAAGCACAGCTCCTTGATGTAGCCCCGCCCCACGTTGGCCTCCTCGATGTAGTGGGTGAGGCGGAGGGAGCAGCGGGGGGAGACGAGCGGGCGAGTGGGCGCTCCCTCCTGGAACTCGTACACACACGTCCACTGGAGAGAGAGAGAGAGAGAGAGAGGGAGAGAGGAGGGAGGAAGTGGGATGGAGTCAGTGAAGTGTTAATTAATATGACGTCATCGCCGGAAACAGTGCGTCAGAGCAGCATGTGACACAATCAGCAGCAGGAAGGAAGGAAGCAGCAGCAGTAGGAGACTCTAAATGAATTCTATTTAAAAAAAAAGGTTCAACGTCACCAAATGTGACTTATTTTTACTTATTACAGTTTTTTTGCCCCTGATTTATTTGAAAATTACGGAAGAGTATAGAAAAAGAAAAAAAAGAATGAGAGGGAGATTTTTTTTCATTATGCACTCCGAGAAAAAAGTGGGAATGTTATATGTTATATGTGAATAAAGTCAAAATTTCCTCAGATTAGGAGTGGATGGTGACTGACAATCCTGATATTACATCACATGTTTTCAAATTTTCACTTAATTCTCTCAAGTGCATAATGAAAACAATTATTCCTCCTCACATTTTTTTTCATCATAATACTCTTCTGTAGAAAATGAATGAGGCCTGAATCATTTGAGATTCCCGGGGCCGATCCCAGAGTAAAAACATCCAAAAACCGATTAATCAGTTGATATTCCTCATGTTTTACATAAACACACATTTTTTTTGCAATGATGTGGTTCAAAAGCTTGTGACAGATTTAAACTGGAGTCACAACTTTTTACTGTGTTACAATAAATAACTGTTAATATTCAAAACGGCCTCAGTACATCACTGCAGAAAATGTAAATTAGATCAATTTTGACCTACTACTTATTTTTATGTATTTAATTTACATTTTACCTTTATTAAATAATGATGAACATTCATTCACAAGAGATCAACAACTGTTTTCATGTTGAATAAATTGAACTGATTGAATTGGCTGTTGTTGCAGTTTGCTATTAATTTACAAAAAACAGTGATGATGTAATTCCAGTTGTACACCAACAGAGGTCAACAGAGGTCATATACTAATGACACATGTTATCACTGCGTGCGTGTCTAGATTGTGTGAAGCGTCTCACTGTGACAAGCTCTAAGTGTTGAATCTGCAGCCGAACGTTTCTCACCTCCTGGTCGTCCATGTTGCTGGAGCAGCGGATCAGCGTGGCCCAGCCCTTCGGGTGTAGTTGCAGCGAGGTGATGCAGTTCCCCCGGTCCCTCTCCCCGGGGATCTCTGGAGTCAAAACCTCCAGACTGTTTCGTGGAGAAAGACCTGCAAGAAAAAAAAAGGTTTGTGATGAGTTTTATCGTCCTGAAACCTGATTTTATTCATTCAGTTTTCTAGCCTGAAGAGTCCGACCTTCTCTGTGAGGGTGGAGCTTGCTGGAGTCGTTTCCCTGTCGAGGAGTTCCAGCTGATCTGGACGCTGATGTGCCTCCGTCTGCAGAATCAGACACATCAGGGTCAAAATTTATTTTCTTTTAACTCGAATCAGCGATTATCCATTTAACATTTAATCAACAAAACCTCAGACGGTGAAGCTTGAAACATCTGAACAACAGCTAAAAACATGAATTATATCAGATGGAGGAAATCAATCCTTTGCATTTATCAAATTGTTATCGGCTAATACTTGAAATATTTAGATCAGGGTTCCTACACATTTTACATTTCCAAATTCGATACTTTTTCCAGACCCTAATTTCCGGACTACTCAGTAAAAAAATTCAAATAATGTGTGAGATGTGTATCATGTTAATAAAATCATGCAATTAATCTTTTTTTTCATTATTCTGAATTTGTATGCCATTGTATAACCAAATAATTTCCAGGAGATTGTAGCTAGGTACAATAGCGCATACAAAATAATGATGTGAATAAGACCAAACCCAGATAAGTATTAAGATAAATATATTTCCATACAATAGTTTCCATTTTCCATACTTTTCCAGGGCCTGGAAATGTATAAAATCAAATTCCATACTACTTTCCATAATTGCGTAGGAACCCTGTTAGATGATATGAGAATAAAACACTTGATTCAATATTTCCTCAACAACTAATTGAATAACAGCTAAAAACACAAATTATATCGGATGGAGGAAATTATTTGCATTTATTAAACTGTAATCAGCAAATACTTGAAATATTTTGATGATATGAGGATAAAATCAATCACTCAATCCTTTAAAACACTTGATTCAATATTCCATCAACCACTAATTGAATAATCAGTCACTTCTTTTGGCACTAAAACACTAAGAACAGTGAAAAAAATAAGCCAAAAAGAAAACACAGACTCAAGAAGGACCAAGACATTTTTCAGTGATACAATTTAGCGTGTCTGTGTGTATGTGTGTGTGTGTTTGATCCAAACCTGAGCTGAGCGGCGTCCGTCGTGCTCGCAGCATGCGGTAGCTGCCCACCTCCAGGGACTGGGTGAGGTCCAGGTCGTGGAGGATGAGCAGATAACCCGACGACGTGGAGATGAGCATCTTGGAGCAGTCGGGCGTCAGACGCATCCTCATCAGGTAGCGGGTGTGGAAGAACTTTTTGTGCGGGCAGCCGTCCTCCGTAAACCTGCAGCGGAGAGATTTCTTTCAGTTAAAATTGTTCAAAAAGACAATGATCTAGGGCTGCCCCCGACCAAAGATTTTGTTGGTCGACCAGTAGTCGTCACTTATGGCGATTAGTCGACTAATCGACCCCCCACCTTGAGGGGGGAAAAAAATTAAATTAAAAAAAAAAAAAAAATTTTTTTTTTTTTTTTTGTGTGCCCGCGGTCAGGTTGAGAATTAATTAATTAAATGCTCGTGACTCCGGCCGTGTTGGGTCCGAGATTCAACAACAAGCCGGTCGTGTTTCACCGTTATTACCGGCAGAATGCCTGTTTATCACCAATAAACACAGTAGATGAGGAGGGTAAAAAGTTACTGAGCTCAGGCTGTGTGACGGGGGTGCGGGGGTGGGGGTCCGCGGCGTGGAGCGGTGCGGTCATAGTATATGTCTATGGGTGTGGGCATAGACATATGTCTATGGGTGTGGGCATAGACTGTCTATGGGTGCGGGTCTCTGACTGCAGCGGGGACCATCATGGATCCGCTCCGTGACACTGAGACTGACCGCCGGTGAGCGCTGTGGGACGGGACCGGAGCTCAGACAGCACCGCTAAGGTTGAAAACAGCGGTGATACGAGAGAGACTGCCGTGCCTTGTAAAAAAAAAAAAAAAAAAAAAGTGTCACGTAACGACTTCCTGTATCTGGCCCTTCAAAATAAAAGCCCCATAACCTTTCCTATACAGTTCAGTCATTGATGTTGGCTTAATTTTGACAAGACACGGCTCCAAATGTTTTTTTTTTTTTTCCTGCGACCAATCGACCAATGAAATTGTGGTCGGCTAATGATTTTTTGGTCGACCAGTGCTTGGTCGACTATTTGGGGGCAGCCCTACAATGATCCATAGTGAAAATATACGTAGAAACTTTAGACTCTTCTGCTCCTCGGGGTTAAAACTGGTTTTTCATGGCTGAAAGAATCTCATTCATTCACTGTAAAAGCTGTTTTTTTTATTTGATGGGGAGCTGAAGAAGGAGCCTGTTAAAAGTCAGTGATGTATTGGTATTGGGAGTTTTATGTGCAGCTGCTGCTGGTGCAACATGAAGTCACCATGACAACAGACTATTTTCCAGGTGGCAGAACTGATAGAGATTTGATGAAAAAGACGGGTTTTCTTCTGTATTTACACTGATACCAAGATGATTCACCTAAGATGACCTTATAGCTCCTGTGATAATCAATGATTTTATAAATGAATATTGACTTTAAGTATCATAAAATCTACTTAAAGGGATACTTCACCCAAAATTGAACTTTTGGATCGTCCAAAACACACACTATGAAACATCCAAATACCTCCATGCTTCTCCTCCGCTGCAATCCAAGTGTCCTGAAGGGATATAGTCAAGAGTTTACTTGAAACAACGTCATTTAGGACATTTTTACAGCCTAAACAGTCCTGTATTGGGCTCTGACATTCACGCTTGTGAACGTGAGAGCACGCCCCCAGGCAAATTCAATGCAGGACTGTTTAGGCTGTAAAAATCTCCTAAATGCAGTCGTTTCGAGTAAACTCTGGACTATATCCGTTCAGGACACTTGGATTGCAGTGGACGAGCAGTGTGGAGTGTTTTTGTGTAGTTTTATGGACGTTTTTGTGTCGGGTGCTATTGACTCTCATATAAAGTTTTCACTGGACTACGAACCGGCCTCCAGATGCACTTTGAGGAATAAAAAACTACTCCAGAGTATTCATCAGCATGAGGGTGAGTCAATAATGACTGAATTTCATTTTTTTGGTTAACTATCCCTTTAAAAATGCGCAGGCGACTTCCTGTGCGTGACGACCGACCTGTTAGTGTCCCATGTGATGACGTTGCCGTCGAAGCCGGACGTGACGAGGAGACGGGTGTTGGTGTCGTACTCGATGTTTTTCACCCAGCTGGCGTGGCCGTGCAGGGAGCAAACCTTCGAATTCAGCTTACGGAGATCCCATAATGCAATTGTGGTGTCGTCCGAGCAGGTGGCAAACAAACGATTGTCCAGAAACCTGCGGGGGACAAGACGGATTTAGATTTAGATTTAGAGTCCCTGCAGAATCAGATCACTCAAGTTAGTCTTTACACTTTGAGCGATCACACTGCTGCTGTTTGAATCTTTTTGTTTCACTGCTTTGAGCTTCATCTCTCTTGGTCCCATGTGTCTCGTATAAACTGTGTGAGAAGCCGGATGATGCCAACGTCTTCTGTAAAAAGAAAAACCTCTCTGGATGATTTAAGATAATAGAAAGTAACAGACCTTATGTTGTTGACGCAGTCCTCATGAGCCTCTGTCAGCGTTTTGATGTGTCTGGATGAGATGGGATCAAACAGCAGGACCTCGGTCTGTTCGCAGGCCACAGTCAGCACGGACCTGAGCAGAGCACACACACACAAGCACACACATGAACACACATTATCACAAAACAACCCTCTTTATATTATATTTACATATTTATTTTTATCGATCATTTTATTTTGACGCATTCGGTTGAACTGTGTGATTTAGAAATTAACATATTGAGCTATTGTATTAGTTTTGTGTTTGTTCTGCATCTGTGTTGGGTATCGTGAGTCTGAATGACATGGATTGTGTATTGATAATAAATATGCTGTTGTGTATTTTAGGGGACCCAAGGAGCCACTGTTTCTGTGCAATACTTTCTTCTTTATGCCTTACAACTACCAACACTGTGTATATAATTTTATTCTTTTCTTGTAAATAGCTGTACATATTCCTGAAACGTTTTGGTATATAACGATATGTTTGTTTTACATTGTTTTTTATAGCTCTATATTTGCATATTCCAAATTTCCCATGTGTGGGATTAATAAATAGTTTTCGTTGTAGCCTTGTAAACTGATCTGGACTCTTTAAACTTTTTTAAAAAACCTTATAGATAGGTTTTAGTATTGTTATTTATTTACTGTTTTTATGTGTATTGTGGAGCACCCCCCAACTTAGGTTGTACACAATGCATGTACTTGTGCATCTGTGTGGCAATAAAAATCTTGAATCTTGAGTCTTATAACCAGGGATGCAAACGGGTCAGGACCAAAAAAGAGAGGAATTGTCGTGGGGGGGGGCTCACCATTAACAATATCACAGAAAAGTCTATTTCCAGTAGTTCAACCCCAACCAAGTATTGAGTGCATATAGATGGACAGTTTTCAGAAGGCCAACATTTCTATATTAAAAATGCTTTAAAAAAATAAAAACCATTGCAATATTTCAATTTTGGAGATACTGATTTTTAGGTCTTCACTGAATGTTAGTCATAATTATTACTATTAAAATAAACTGAAGAAATAAAGACATGGGATTTAACATCCCATTCAGTGTGTAATGGACATATAGGCCTATATGTGTTAGTTTCACTTTAATTGAACACATTCTACATCGCGGAGGCGACGTCTCTCCTTCACCTCTGAAACGGGGCAGAGCTCCGTGGGAGACACCTGCCTGACACAGCAACGGACATGCACGGGGGGAAAAACGGCGGCGCCGTCGCACCGACTGCACGCGGATACGCGCCGCTTTGGGTAACGAGCGCGCACGTGGCGTCTACATTGGAGGTGAATAGGAAGGCTCTGGGACTGATTGACTGTGGACCACCACCAGTCTGATCAGGTCCATCACAGCACAGCAGCTGCAGCTCTGCCCCGCTGTCACATGACGCATATCAGCGCAATCTGTTTACATTAAACCGACATCAGGAGAATAATGAGAATTGTGATTAAAAAAAAAAGATATATTTGTTTCGAATTTTGGCCCCTGGATCATGATTTTTTTGGGCGCATTCTTGGTAAAAAAAAATCCTCTAAAAAAAAGACAGTTGGGATGCATAATGTGTCTCATAACAGTATACTGTGCGTCACGTTATCGCCCCCTCCCCCCCCTCTGTACTGAGCTGGCCGGTACTGGGTAGGCTATAGCGTCCTGCTGATCACCGCGCTGAGGCACCGGCCGGTCTGAGCTGCGTTCATGTGCCGACTTTAAAACTCTCCAGTCAGTGACCTGGTGGCGGCTGTTTTGGTCGTCAGCATTTTATCCACGCAGCGACCGTCCACGGCTTAGTGGTGTTTTATTCTAGGGGTCGGTGGTGTTTTATTCTAGGGGTCGGTGGCGGCTGTGAGACAGCAGCGGCTCCTCTTTGACTCTAAAGTCTCTGTAGCTCATCAGCCCGGAACTCGCCTCATGGACCAGAAGCGACGGCGTTTGGCCTCAGTGTCTCGGACTTCCAGAGCAGCTACAGCAGCGTTGTGACCTCAACCATGGTTGGTGAGAGCAGAAATGTTGTTGTAGGCCTGTGCATATTCTCATTTGTCCAGGTCATAGTATTTCAAAGGAGGTTAAATCGAAAGCAACTGGACTTATACTGAGTCTCCACACCAGATAGTTGGACCAGTCCCAGCCTGGTCAGATGCTACATGAACTGATGAAGCCTCTTGGATGAGAGGTGAAACGTCTTCCTAGACTTTTTTTTTCAAAGGAGGTTAAATCGAAAGCAACTGGACTTAGTTATAATAAGTAAATAACTAAGTCCAGTTGCTTTCGATTTAACCTCCTTTGAAAAAGAAAAAAAAAAAAAAAATTGTTGTAGTGAAATTTTTTTTTGAAACGAGTGAAAACGAGCGCTAATTCGCTTATCTCGCGTATCTCGCGTTTGGTTGCGCGTAAAAGCTCGCGCGAAAAAAAAGCGTTCCTCGTGTTTGAGTGGGAAGCCCCTTTGGGTCTTCCCACCAAACACGATGAAATAGACGAAGACGCGAGGGTCCCGTCGCCATAAAAGAATCGGGTGTATTGCGTCGCAAAAAAAAAAGTCGCGTCTACCGCGTCTCGCGCCTAATCGCGTCTTTGCGTCACGGCCTTTTACACCGCGGACGTAACGAATAAACGGTGACGATGTGAACGAACAACATAGAACAGGACCAGACGTGGCGTTGTTTCCTCTTTTCACCGACAGCTCCACTCTCCCTTACTTACACTAACTACTGTTATTGTTGAGGCCAGAGGATTGTGGGATTTGTAGTTTTTGACCAATCGCAGGTTGTGCTCTTTCTTTTTTGTGATTTTCCTGGTTCACACATGTTTTTTTTTTTTTTAGGGGCAAATGCGAGCGAAATGCTCGCCCATGGTGGGCATACGAAAATTTAAGAGCTGTCTTATTTAAGTCTTGAACACAATAATTCAACAAATTTAAGACATTTTAAGGCCTAAAAGTGTGTAATGGACATATAGGCCTATATAATGTGCTATAACCAGAGACAACCATGAATGAGTTCGCCTCAGTTTCACGTGATTGTCACTGTCAGCCTGTTAGAAAAACATTTTACTGACCCCAGCTGAGACCCCCCCCCCCCCCCCCAGCTGAGACGCTGAGACCCCCCCCCCCCCCCCCTCCCAAAAACAAAAACTCTTCGGATCTGAACGATTCACACAAGTCACCTAATTGGTCATGAAAAAAGCGAGTTTCGCTTTTCGGCGCGCTGTTTGCATCCCTGTATAACACAGAGTCTGACAGGGAACTAACTAAATAAATACATAAAACATCACTGAAACCTGTGGTCCGTCACCTGGCAACAGCAATAAGATAAGTAACCTAGTATCATTCACACTTACAGACTGTGATAATTAGATTATTAATACTGTGTCATGAGATTAGATCAGTTTTCTGATGTAGAGAGTCTCAGGATGAGCGTTCATCTGCAGGTTTTTTAATCTCCTGCAAAGGTGCAATTTCCTGGAAACACTCTCTCTCTCTCTCTCTCTCTCTCTCTCTCTCTCTCACGCACACACACACACACACACACACACACACACACACACACACACACACACACACACACACACAGATACGGTGTGTGTATGAGGGACATGTGTCGTCTCCTGCTGTTACATGAGCCCACACAAACAGCATTTGATCCAGACTGGACACAGCTTGACCTGGTTTGGCTGCAGGATTTATTTCCTACATCTGCTGCCACGGTCACCGAGGCTCACACCCTCATTACTGTGGGTGTTTACTGCGAGGGGCTTATGCAGCAGGACTATAAAAGGTTTTTGTCTGGTGGGAGGAGAAAAGTCAAGAAGATTGTCTGATTAAATTGCCAGTTTGCAGCTTTTACTTCACCAGTGAGATGAAGCAACGTGATGTTGAATTTTTAAGTTCTTATCTGGTGTTTTTTCCCCCCCAAAGCATTTTCAGTGCACTTGTTTCATTTTTCACCTGTTTCCTTGTAGAGAGTGAGTGAGACACCTGTGCACACATGGGCTCCAGGTGGATGAGAGGCAGTGGTGTAGTCTACAGTATGTGATACTCAGGTATACTCAGTATACCCACTGAAAATGTGGTCTTCCAGCAGGACTGAAATCAGACCCAACTCTAAGTCCGTGAAGGTTCCCAGTCATCCAGGTCATCTTATTCTTGTGGAGTTGTAGTAAAAAAGCAACTGGACTTATTTTCTTGCTTGAAGACGTTTCACCCATCATCCAAAGAGAACTGAAGAAGCCTCTTGGATGAGGGGCAAAACGTCTTCAAGCAAGAAAAGAAGTCCAGTTGCTTTTTACTACAACTCCACAAGGACCCAACTCTAAGCATTTTTAAATCCAGGTTAAAAACATTATATGTTTTCATGTGAGCTCTTTTAAAGAACTTTAAATCCTGATCTTGGATTCGCACTGTAAGTCCTCTTAATTGTTTTAATACTGAATCAATATTTCATGCTGCAAACTCTATTTTGATGCCGTTTTTATTGTATATGTGTGTGTGTGTGTTTTGTTTTTATGTAAAGCACATTGAGTTGCCTCTTGGTAGCCTATACAATGTGTATAAATAAAGCTGGCTTGCCTTGTCTTGCTCTGCCTACAACAAAACTATCTAACTATGTGATGCAGGTATACCCACTGCAACAAAGTAGACTACTACTACTAGCTACATGTTTCTTACCCGTCCGGGGAGTACTCCAGGTTGAACACGGCGCCGTGGGTCTGAGTGCTCAGGTTGACAGACTCCACCGCCGGGTTCATGGAGCAGTACAAACTGGTCATTGTCCTGAAATTATCCCGAGCTGGGTCCACAAACACCCCGCGTCTGATAGTCCTGCTCTGCAGCCAGGCAAACAGGCTGTCTCCCCTGACGTTACCGCTGCCGTTGTTACCGCTGCTGCCGTTGCTACTGCCGTCGTTACCGCTGCCGTTGCTACCGCCGTTGTTACCGCCGCTACCGTTGCCTCCGTCGCCGCCGCTGCTGCTCCCGGTCTGCGGCGGTGGCGGCGGCGCGGTGGGCGGTTTGTTGCGGGGCTGAGGCTCCCTCTCCTCCGGCGCCGGGGAACCTGCTGCGCTGCCGCTGCTCCTCCCGGGCGGTGGGGCTGAAACCTCCCGACGAGCGATGTCATCATCTTCCTCCTCTTCCTCCGAGTCGTCGATGTCAGGGTCTTCCTCTTTGTCGGAACCGCCGTTGCTACCGTTGCCGTTGCTACCGCTACCGTTGCCACCGTTGCCGTTGCTACCGTTGCCGTTGGGCCTGTCCTCACGCGACTCGTCGGCGGCGGCGTCGTCGCTGGTGCTGCTCTGCTGCTGCTGCTCCGAGCTCATTGTCGACGGCGGCGTGAAGGTAAAAAGACGGACTCACTCCGACCGGTGGTCACCGACCTACCTACCGAGCATGAAACCGTGTCTCTCCCTCCAACGTCGCTTCGTCTTCTTCTTCTTCTTCTTAAGGCGCCATGGCAGTAGAAGAGTTTAGCTGCATTATAGGTAGGTAACGTTACACAATTTATATTTTGATAGCTACCAAGACTTGGCAGCGCCTGGTGATGATGATCGCCGCGCGTCAAGTTAGCCACGCTGAGCTAGCATGCTTACCGGAAGACTACAGACTTAACTTTCAAAATAAAGTACAGATTTTTATTTTTCAACCGAATAAGAACTCGGAAGTCTTGAATAAAAACAAAACACGTTATATAATCACTTAATTGATTTCAATCCTACTTTTAGTAATCCGTTTAGGGCGATATTACGTATCAACACACCGTTTTGTGTTGATGTGTGTTTTAAGCTGAAAGGCCAGGGCGGAAGTGTGGTCTCTTTTTAGTTAGAGCAAATTGACTGTTCTCTCTTCACCAAAACAAATGCGAAATAAAAAGAAATGACGTATTTCCGCTTCCTCGTCGACTTTCAGAGGCATCGGATATTTGTTTCTGCCACTTGGTGGAGAAATGCTGCAAATTCATTCACATATTTTAATGATTGTACATTCACGATGAAGATAAGAAACTTAGGCTATTATGTTTGACCTCTTACAGTCTTTTTATGAGTTTTGGTTTTTTAAACAACATTCAAAGTGAGATTGTGTAGCTATATGAATTGCATATGTTAAACATTTAATACAAATTTGTAATTCAAATCATCACTTAAACAATAAAAATAATAATAATACTATATTCTGTTTAGTATCAGATCTTGACCTTTATTAAGCAGAATTATCTACAACAGGCCTGTTTCTTCCACTATCACCAATATCTACTTTTTTACTATGGCCTATGCTGAATTCTGCCTGACAGGAGGTTTGCTCTGTGATATTAAAGAAAACAACTTAATTCATGATCACCCTCCATAATATTCACAAATAATAAACATCTTGAAACAGACACAGTCTTCAAAACAGGGCCTCAAACTCAGCTAATAAAACAGGGTCCACTTCCTTTCACACCGCAGTGTGAGTTGATATTGTCTTCAGTGATGCATCTTGGGGTTCAAGTGAATAAACATAAAATACTGGTCCTTTGTAAGACCCTTTTTTGGGACCCAGGGAAGTTAAACTTCTTGTAATCTTCTTCTTCTTTAACTTCTACTGTACAAACTGATCAACAGAAGAAATTAAAATTATGATCTGAAATAAACGGTGCCAGAGTTTTTCTTTGTTGTGTGGCATATACTCTTTTATTCAGTTGATAACCTACTTCCTATGAGCCTACAAATTATTGTCTATACCTGCTCTATCCCTCTGCTGTCAGTGTTGAATTTATGTATGTGTGGTTTACAGACATGAGAGTAGATATATGTCTTCCAGCCCCCTTTGTTTTCGTGGCACCAGTGAGAAATGATGACAGACACTTTTCCTGTGTATTCAAATGAGAGTTGACATGCCGGGACAGTAGATGTGCAGGATGAAGCACAGCTGCTGCTGCTGCCAACAAACAGCCAGCTGCCCCGGAGGCGCTTTTACGCGCAAGTGAGTCAAAATTACAGTTTGTGTTGTGTTGTGTGTGTGCCTATTGATGTTTAGCATGTCTCGACACTGTGCCTTGTTTGTGTGTGTGTGTGTGTGTGTGTGTGTGTGTGTGTGTGTGTGTGTGTGTGTGTGTGTGTGTGTGTGTGTGTGTGTGTGTGTGTGTTGTAGAAATTTGTCCATGCCTTTCTGCCAACTTCACCGGGGGCTGCTGAAAAACCACTGTTTGTGGTGCAGAGCCAAACATGGATCAGGTAACTTCATTAAGAAACGGTTGTGGTTTAATTGCGACTAATTGGCCTTGATGGGAGATAGAGCTGGGGACAAGGTGTGTTTTCACCTGGCTGGAGTCAGGTCAGGGGCTTTCAGTCCAGCTTCAGATTTTACGCACGCGTAACACACGCATTTACGCGCACGCTGGCTCATACTTAAAAGCAGAGCAAACAGTTGGATCCTTACGGGGGCACACAGCGAAAATGACAAGTAGTAGGACGCGGGATGCTGCGCTCCATCCAAGCCGCGCGGTTTTACGCACGGCCGGAGGTCCGATCTCATCTTCCGGGTTGGTCCTGGTCCTGTCAGTGATGCTGCTGGTCCCGGTCCAGCAGCAGCAGCCTGCATCAGCTCACCCCCAGTGCCTGGACTTCGAGCCGCCGTTCAAACCTCTCTGGCACCTGGAGTTCTGCGCCCAGTACGAGCAGTTCGGCTGCTGCGACCAGAGCACGGACAACGCGATCGCAGAGAGATACTGGGACATCATTGACCAGCTGGACGCGGCGGGTTATGAACTCTGCGCTGACGAGCTGAAGGAAATCATGTGCCAGGTAAATATGTTGTCTTCTTTCAAAGTGTGTGGGTTGTGTACTTTTGAGGATGCTGCAACATAAAAACAAACCTCTAGCAATGAAAAAATACCATATCTTTTAATTTTAATTTTAATTTAAAATCTTTTAAATTAAAAGATATGGTATTTTTGTTATGTTAATTAACAAGGGTCTTCAACAGGGGGTCCATGACTCCAAGGGGTCCGTGGTGGAGCTGCAGGGGCTTCGCAAAATTTTTTGGTTGATTAGATTTTGAATAGCTTGTCTGTGTGATTATCATGCAATTGACAGACATTGTTGATATTGGCAGTGAACAAGGTCTGTATATTAATGGCAGTGGCTTGGCCCCCTACTCACTGTAGCTTAAAAACATGAATATGAATATGAATTAGAAAAGCTTACTATTAAATGCACAATAACAAGGTACGTAACGTTAATACAAGGTACTAGGCCCAGTTTGATATAAAACACAATTTTATAGTAGGGGGTCCCTGCTCCATGAGTTTCAAACTGATGGAGCAGGGGCCCCCTACTATATTGTATAAAATTGTGTTTTATATCAAACTGGGCCTAGTACCTTGTTATTGTGCATTTAATAGTAAGCGTTTCAAATTCATATTCATGTTTTTAAGCTACAGTGAGTAGGGGGCCATGCCACTGCAATTTATAAACAGACCCTGTTAACTGATACCAATGCCAATATCAAGAATACCTGTCAATTGCATGATAAGCTATTCAAATTTAAGTTTTTATTTTAAACATAAATGTAAAAAAAATTTTTTTTAAATGATCTAATCAACCAAAAATTTTGCAATCCCCTTGCAGCACCACCACGGACCCCTTAGGGGTCACGGACCGCCTGTTGAAAACCTCTGGCTTAACATAAAGCATAGTCTTTATTAGGATATTAGTGTCTACTATAGTCTCTATCAACTTTTTAATTGATCTGAGTTTTTCCAATTAAAGCCACCAAACATGTTGTAAATATTGGACTTTTATTTGTAAGGGGGTCATGATGCACCTTTTTTAAATTAACATTCACAGGCCTCCTCCTCTTGTCTTATTTAATCTTAAACAGCCAGAGTGAACTTTCTAAAATGACATTTATAATCAGCTGACACTGCAGGCAACCAGAGTCAAAATGTAATCTGCAGCATCTTGATATTAGATCTATATCATTATGCCAATGAAATGTCCCTGGGGAGTAAGGGAGGTTTGGAGGTGTGTAGCTGCTGAAATGTCCTATATTAAATACTGTAATTTGTGATGTAATTGGTTTATTTGTCAACGATCAAGTCAACACAAGAGTCCCCTTGATTTATACTCCCCGTCTGATTGTTGACGGGAATGAAATGTCTCAATGATGATTTGTATAGTGTCTCATCTTAACTCATCTTGAAGGGATCGTTCACCCAAAATTCAAATTTCACTCATTATCTACTCACCCTCATGTCGATTAAGAGCTGGGAGAATTTTCAGAGTCCTCCGTGCCTTCTCGGAGTTACGGGGGGGGGTCACACCAAAGACACACCAAAAAACATCCAAATACCTCCATGCTGCTCGTCTGTAATGTCCCTCTTGTATTGAAGCCCCGGCATGAGAAATTGTTCCGCCGGTCAGTGCAAATCACGCGAGATTTGCACTGACACAGGAAGAGCAGTGAACTGAGACACTGGGAGCTTCCGCTACAAACAAGCTTAAAATATAGACTTATTTAATTATTTTCGGAACAATTTCTCATGTCGGGGCTTCAATACAAGAGGGACATTACAGACGAGCAGTATGGAGGTATTTGGATGTTTTTTGGTGTGTCTTTTTGGACGAAGAAAAGTGAGCACCATTCACAACCATTATATGGACAAATACTGCTGCGTGGACCCCCCCATAACTCAGAGAAGGAACGGAGGACTCTGAAAATTCTCACAGCTCTTAGTCGACATGAGGGTGAGTAGATACTAATATTAAACTATCTCTTTAATCTGATCCGATCCAGGAGTGCTCTCCTTACGCCGCCCACCTGTTCGATGCCGAGGACCCCTACACACCTGTCCGAGAGCTGCCCGGCCTCTGCTTTGACTACTGCTCAGAGTTTCATGGTAAATGTGGCCACGTGGTCAGATATCTGACAGAGAACCGGCTGCTGCAGGACACGTCCGAGCGGGACGTGTCCACCTTCTGCAGCCTGGTCGACCTGTCCGACCAGGACTACTGCTACCCCAACGTGCTGCAGAGCCCCGGCCTCAACAGCAACCTGGGCCAGGTGGTGGAAGACCCCAGAGGTTGTCTCCAGCTGTGCCTCACCGAGGTGGCCAACAACCTGAGGAACCCTGTGCTGATGCTGCACAGCGGCGACGACACACACAGGATGTTCATCGCAGAGCAGGTTTATTGTTTATTGTATTCTTTCTTTGAATCCCCATTAGTCAACATAAAGATGAAGACTATTCTTCCTGGGGTCCACATTAAACCAAACACTTATTCCAACAATACAGTGTTTATACAAAGAATTACATAAAGCCATTTATCCTGAATATATTAACAAGATTATAGAAATGCATATTAAGTAGGACAATGTAAATGAGTTAACATGATCAATATGTGATTATAGAAGAGTATACATGAGATAACCTAAAGCAGTGGTTCTCAACTGGTGGGTCGGGACCCAAAAGTGGGTCGCGGACCCGTTCTGGATTGGTCGCGGACAGCTGGTCAAAAAAGTAAATAATATTTAATGCACATCTGATGTTGGACATGTCTTTTATTTTGAAAAATAACTTATTTTGAAAGGACACATGAACACAGCAGTTGTAACGGTCCTCCTCAGTTTCTTCTTATTTGCTCCATTTGCTCTGAATGCAAAGATATCAGTTTCTTATTAATGTGGCCTGAATGCAGTGAAAATACCTTGTTTTGTGGGTCTTTATTTTGTGCAATTTGATATTTATTCACTTTTGTGAATATGCTCTGAATGCAGAGATGCATTAGAAGTCAAATATGTCATTTTGTTGGTCTCCATTTTGTGCAGTCTGATATTTTTTCCTCCTCAGTTTCATTCATGTGCTCTGAAATGCACTTTGCTCAATAAAGAGCAAAATTAGTTTTTAAAGGCTTTAAAAAAAATAATCTTGGTTTGAATTCTATAAAAGTGGGTGGCGACTTAATGTCCATGGGAAAATGTGGGTCCCAGAGTGAGACTAGTTGAGAACCCCTGACCTAAAGCATAAATGTTCAACGCAGGTGTATTAACATGCTTGAATTGCAGGTGGGCTTCGTGTGGGTCTACCTGCCCGACGGCAGCCGGCTGGAGCGGCCTTTCCTGGACGTGAGCGGGGAGGTGCTGACCACACCCTGGATGGGGGATGAGAGGGGCTTCCTGGGCATGGCCTTCCACCCAAAGTACAGAGACAACGGGCGCTTCTTCATCTACTACTCGATCCAGGTCAACAGCAAGCTGGAGAGAGTGAGGATCAGTGAGAGGAAGGTGTCCGACTACGACATGAACGTGGCTGATCCTTATTCTGAGAGGTGGGAGGAGGTTTCTCTCTCTTCTCATGGCTCTGCATGCAGGCACCTTTGACAGAAATATAGTATTATATTGCCATCCACCCTCTGGGCTGTTATTGTACCAGGATTGACACAGTGAATCATACTCCAGAGTTGGGCCAAACTTCCTGGGGCCCAGATTTGATTTAAATGATCTTCTTAGTAGTAATGTCAACTTTTCAATGTTCTACAATAAAAAATCACTCAACAATAAATAATAAAAGAGAGAGAGAGAGAGAGAGAGAGAGAGAGAGAGAGAGAGAGAGAGAGAGAGAGAGAGAGAGAGAGAGAGAGAGAGAGAGGGGGGGGGGAGAGAGAGAGAGAGAGAGAGAGAGAGAGAGAGAGAGAGAGAATCACAATAAAAGTCAGATAAATTAATTTATGATACAGACTTTGTTGCATCCTGTTCCAGTGCAGTGCCTGAACATGTCTTTTTTGTAAGTATGCAAATATATACAATTATGTATTAGATACAGTCTGTACAACTTGTGGGAATATTTTTGATATTTTGGAAAATCAGCCTTTTATCAAGTCTGTCAAAACATAAAATACTTATACTTCCACGTCTAAATCCTTATAATTACCACATTATATCTATATTGTCTCATTGTTACACAGAGAACCAAGGTCCCCATGTGCCCAGTTAGGAACCACTGGTAATTGAAGTGGGCAGATGTAGGCCTAGAGAGCAGCGTCTTTGTATTTTATGGAAGCGTATCTGCACCTTTATTCAAATGGCAATGCATTTTGCAAAATGGAAATGCAATGTGCAATTTTGTAATACAATTTGAAAGTGTACATGGCAATTTACATTTCAATATTCAAAGTGGCAATGCAATCCTCAATAATCTTGATGAAAATAGGAATTAAAATGTAATTGATCAAATGTCGTATTGCCATGGCATTTTTGCACCTTTATTCAAATGGAAATTCATTTTGCGAAATGCATTGCCATTTGAACAAAGGTGCAGATATGTTTCCATAGTATTTCATGTGACCTTGGTGTCGGGGGAGGATGAATTTCAGTTTTTATTTTGGATTTATTTTGATTGTCCGATGGGGATATGTTGACTTTTGTTTTATAAAGACATCTAACAGACATGGGAAACTTATTCCACAAAGGGACGGCCTGTGTGGCTGCAGGTTTTCTTTCCAGACTTGACTCATTTAATCAACAGATCTCAGTTTTCAGACAGTAGATGGTCAAACTGTGAGCTCTTGATTGGTTGGAACAAAAACCTGCAGCTACACCAACCTTTGAGGAATAAGTTGCCCATGTCTGCTCTAGAAAAAAGCCTGTCGGTTAATACAGAGATCGTTATATGAAGGAAACTGAACCCAATCAGTCAGTAAATCAATCAATAAGTCAGTTCAAATCAAAATGGAAAGAATTACCTGTTGTGTGTAAAACCAAAAAAATGCAAAATCAAAACATGTCACTTTTCTAGAACAAGCAAACAACCGGTCTTCAGTCTAAGCTAAACAGCTGCTGTGTTTGGCTTCATATTCAGTCTCAACATTGAGCCGTGTGAGGAGGAGAACAGTATTTTTTCTGATAAACATTCACCCTCATTATGCTTTACTGCCAAACGTGCCCTAAAACTATCAGTATGGCCTCATATCCGACCCCCAGCTCCTCTGGGCTGAGGGCTGGATATCTGTCAGCACTTACGTTTGCATAAGAATGACAAACAGACATTAGCGTTAACATGTAAAGGATGGATGTGGGTGAGGTGCCCTGAGGACGTACTTACATATCATGGCAGCCTAATATTTATGCCTTTAAGTGATTGAAGTATGCTTTATTTCTTTTTCTTTTTTCCCCCAATTATATGTGCAGGGTTATTTTAGAGATTGACGAGCCAGCTGCAAACCACAATGGAGGCCAGCTGCTGTTTGGCCTCGATGGATATTTGTACATCTTCACCGGAGATGGTGGAAAAGCCGGCGATCCGTTCGGGAAGTACGGCAACTCACAAAACAAGTAAGGAGATGGGATGGAGATGGGTTTAATTCATTTTTTATGTTGGATGCTTTTCATACAGTTTATCAGGGTTATAAGGTCAATGCTGCATTGTTGATATATAATGTGTGAAGCCCATATAAATTCCCCTGTTACATCAACTCTGTATGTTTTCCACAATAAAGAAATTTAAAAAGAAACTTCAAACAAACTGAAACAAATCTAGACTTTATCTGTAATAGATAAGATAAGATGAGATGAGATAAGATAAGATAAGATAAGATAAGATAAGATAAGTATACTATATTGTCACTAGGGAAAATTCATTGTGGGCAATAGTGCAAGGAGACTGCATCGCCATACAAAAAACACAGTACAAAACAAAACCACATCACAGTACAGACACATGACAACAATAAATAACACTAACCATACTATGACATGGCATCCTGAAGCATGGGACAGTATACAGCACCAATAGATAAATGAATAAAACGATTGCACAACCCTAAGCGAGTGCTAGCTTCTCTCTCTCTCTCTAGAGAAGTTAACCAAAACGACCGGATCGCTTACTTCTGCTTTAAACAAAACATTCAAACATTCTACAGTTGTCAGGACCGTAAAGGAAAAAATAAAACAGTCTGAGTGAAGCGCTCGAGCCGTGGGCTGATACCTGGCCATCACCAATACAATACAACGGGAGCCTCCAGTGTTATGCTGTAACAAGTAGGAGGGACGTTGTGGTGAGCTGGGAAGACGGTGTTAGTGGCGGATCTAACCGCTACCGCTAGCCGAAGTTAGCATCGAGCTAGCTCCCCCCCCCAGCAGCGGCACCGCAAAGAAAAATAAATACAGTCTAAGTGAAGCACTGGAGCTGCGGACCGAGACCCGTCCGTCACCAACAACTGGAGCCTCTAGTGTTATGCTGTAACGAGTAGGAGGGCCGTTGAGGGGAGCTAGCTCGATGCTAACTTCGGCTAGCGGTAGCGGTTAGATCCACCACTAACACTCGCTTCCCATCTCACCACAACAGCCCTCCTACTCGTTACAGCATAACACTGGAGGCTCCCGTTGTATTGTATTGGTGACGGCCGGGTATCAGCCCATGGCTCGAGCGCTTCACTCAGACTGTTTTATTTTTTCCTTTACGTTCCTGGCAAATGGGCAGGGGCAGTTTGAATGTTTTGTTTAAAAACTGCAACGAACAAAACTCCAGACTCTACCTTTAAAGCAGAAGTAGCCTAAGCGATCCGGTGGTTTTGGCTAACTTCCTGTCAGCCGATGGAGTTAGCAGTCCCCACCCTCGTCCCTACGTCACCACATTCACGCGCATCCCTTGGCTGCACACACAGAGAGGACCGCCCCTTTATGCCGCTCTCTCTCCTCATTGGATAAAGGTTGTAGGATACAAGGGAAGTTTTCTCCTCGGCTCAGAGCAGAGCAGAGTGACTGACAGACCCGTGTTTCAGACCAAACACTCTATATAAGTGATTGCTGTCAGAAGATATAACTATTTAAGACTTATATTAACACAGATATTCCGCTTACTTCTGCTTTAACCATTAGATAAAGTATAGACCTTTCAGCTTGCTATCTAGTCATCATCCACCTTTAAATTTATTACATAATGATGTCATTCTCCACAATCTTTCCACATTATTAAGCACCACCGGTGTTACAACAGCTTGTGATTTATGATCACTGCTCAAGCTACTAAATCCTGTTTTGGTTTGGTTTTTTTCTCCCCTGCTCAGGACTGCTCTGCTGGGAAAAGCGCTCCGCATCGACGTGGACGGCAGTGACTCCAGCGGGCGGCGGTACAGGATACCGCCCGGTAACCCGTTCCTCGGTGACCCCGGCGCCCGGCCCGAGGTGTACGCCTACGGGGTGAGAAACATGTGGCGCTGCTCCGTGGACCGCGGAGACCCCGTGACCCGCTACGGCCGCGGGAGGATCTTCTGTGGCGACGTGGGCCAGAACCGCTACGAGGAGATCGACATCATCGTGAGGGGAGGAAACTACGGCTGGAGGGCCAAAGAAGGGTTCGAGTGCTACGATCTGAAACTGTGCCACAACTCGTCCCTGAGTGAGTATTATCTCCTCATTAAAGGGATAGTTCACCCAAAATTCAAATTGCACTCATTATCTAGTCTACTCACCCTCATGTCGACTAACTAAGGGCTGGGAGAAGTTTCAGAGTCCTCCGTGGCTTCTCTGAGTTACAGGGGGTCTCGGCGTAGCAGTGCATGTCCATATGACGCCCGGTTGCAAATGGATACCACTTTTCTTCGTAACAAAAAGACACACCAAAAAACATCCAAATACCTCCATGCTGCTCGTATGTAATGTCCGTATTGTATTGAAGCCCCGAGATGCGAAATTGTTCCGAAAAAAATTAAATAAGTCTATATTTCAAGCCTGTTTGCAGCGGAAGCTCCTCTTCCTGGTCCGTCCAAATCTCGCTGAAATATAGACTTATTTAATTTTTTTCAGAACAATTTTGCATTTCGGGGCTTCAATACAAGACGGACATTACATACGAGCACTATGGAGGTGTTTGGATGTCTTTTTGTTACGAAGAAAAGTGGTATCCATTTGCAACCGTCATATGGACATGCAGTGCTGCGCCGAGCCCCGCTGTAACTCAGAGAAGGCACGGAGGACTCTGAAACTTCTCCCAGCCCTTAGTCGACATGAGGGTGAGTAGATAATGAGTGAAATTTCAATTTTGAGTGAACTATCCCTCCCTTTATTATCAAAAATCAGGAGCTGTTCTCTCCCTCTTTGATACGTCCACCTCCTGTTGTCTCTGCTGTAATGTTCCCTTTTCAGTTCATCCCTTAATGCTGCAGATTTCAGTCAAAAACATTACATCTCTCTCTCTCTGTCTGTCTGTCTCTCTCTCGTCGACAGATGACGTCCTGCCTATATTTGCATACAGCCATCATGTTGGGAAGTCTGTGACTGGGGGATATGTGTACCGAGGATGTGAATCACCCAATCTGAACGGCCTGTACATTTTTGGAGACTTCATGAGTGGGTAAGATTTGTGCTAATCTCCAACTGTTGGAAGTGATTTTTTTTTGGTCAGATTTTTAAGCAGTTTTTTTTTTTTGGTGGGGACTTGGTTTGTCAGCTGTCGTGTTTCCAATTTTAAATCAGTACATTCTCAATTATGTTCCAACTTGCATTACAATTTTTGGACAATGTTTGAGAATGATTTGAGACAATTAGACGAGCTGTTGTTGGACCTGACGTCATCTAATGTGTCCTGCTGAAAGTCTTTAGCTCCTGATACGTGCTGCACAGTGGAGGTTTCTGCTGCTTACAAAGTGAATGGAGAATATTTCTAGTACTACTTTTATTTTAAAGTGCAAGATTTATTATATTACATAAGTGCAATACTATGTTCAGTGCAATTGTTTTGTGTTCTTTTGCCCTTTGCACTGATCAGGAAAATTACAATAAATGTTTTTTTTTTTTTTATTAAGACATTATTGGAGTTATATAGCCTCTTGTTAGTGCCACAGTTTTATAATATGTATATAAAAAATGATTTGAATCTACTTGAAGGAAAAGAAACATCCTGGTTTATCAGGTTGATCTTTATAATAAAGTTTAATCACTGGTTTGAATGTTGTATGAGTGAATAATGGCTTTGGGTATCGTGAAAATCGCTATATAAATGTAAGCCATTATTATTTGTATTATCATTATTAATTTATGAGTTTATTGACATCTATATAAGAAAACAGATAGCATAGCTTAGCATAAACACAGCAGTTGGCAGCTTAAATCAAACAGTCTGGCAAATAGCTCATAAAACCAAGACTCATGCTAAGCTAAGCTAATTAATATAATAGTTAGCTAGTTAATATTTTGAAACAGAGAATAATATTGGTGTTGAAGTAAGCCAATGAAATTGTAACAACAGAGAGGGGCAGGTACTATACGTTTTCTTCACCCTGCTCCTTTTCATTCATGGTGAAAATGTGTACATTATGTAAATATGTGCAACTATGTGAGAATGTATACCATGAATGAAATAAATTGAAATGAAATGAAATGAAAATGAAATTAGCTCATTAGAACCATCTACTTATAGCCCTCTACTGTTCGACTCTTGCTTTATTGAAGTGACAGTGATGAGCTTGAGTCTTGGTTTTACTGGTTTAGTTCTTGTTTCCCATAATGATGATTAACTGCTTTATTAACTCCTGTCTTAAATATAATATAATAAGCCTACTGTACGTTAGTTGGTTGTGACGATACAAGTGCTTCTTGTCGATTCTGCAGTCGAATCATGGCGCTAGAGGAAGATAAGTCAACAGGAATCTGGAGAGAGAAGAGGGTGTGTATGGGCAACAAGAAAACATGCTCCTTCCCCGGACTCATCAATCATCACCACAAGTTCATCATCTCCTTCGCTGAGGATGAAGCAGGTAACTTTTCTTCACTCTCTGTGTGTTTTTGCTCTGGATTTCAACAACTGACAAGCTGTGTTTGTGTTTCTGTTTGATTTAGGAGAGCTGTATTTTCTGGCCACAGCGCATCCCAGCGCCTCGTCTCCTTATGGGACCGTCTTCAAATTTATGGATCCATCCAGGTGGAGTATCAATATCTACTTTTTTATTTACCTTGATTGGAAAAAAATCAGCATAAATCTATGATATTTAGATTTAAAGCCAATAGAGATATCTTATTAGTCAATTAAAACTTTAAACTTTTTAAATACACTGGCTCATCTGTGGGACGTTCTGATCTTCACAGCGCTTCTTTAGGACTCAGTTGTCATACAACCTGTTAATGCTTGTGTCGTCAGGGAGAAAGAGTTTAACAGCTTGAGTAGTTTTCTTTATGATTGTTTGATGATTGAAAGTCTTATTTTTGGGCAACAACACTGTGTGTGGTCTGGTCTGCAGGAGAGCTCCTCCAGGGAAATGTAAGCAGAAGCCGCTGCCGGTCAAAGTGAAGGGGAAAAAAGTTCCATTTGTTCCCAGAGAACGTAAGTTTACCTCTTCATTAATATCAACTTTACCTCTTTCTTTTCTTATAGCTTAAAGGGATATTTCACCCAAAATCGATAATACACCAATTTTCTACTCACCGTCATGCCAAGGAAGGAGTTATCAAAACGTTTTAGGAGTTCCAGGAGGGGTCCGGCTGGCAACCGATTTTCATATAATGGCGGCGGATAGAGTTCACTTTTGAATCGTCCAAAACACACTATGAAACATCCAGATACCTCCATACTGCTCGTCTGTACTGACCCAAGTGTCCTGAAGCCGCCACATGAAAAGGTTGTTCGGGAAAAAATAATTTGATCTCTCCCCTGGAACACCAAAAGTGTTTTGATGACTTAAAAACTCCAAAAGTTCTCCAAACCCTTCTTTGTCATGGCGGTGAATAGAAAATTGGTGAATTATTGATTTTGAGTGTAGTATCCTTTTAATAAATTTATAATTTTCATGGTGTGGTATGTTGAACATTTGAAAGGAAAATTTCAGTGAATGAGTGAATAACATTGGTTTAGTCCAGGTGCACTAGAGATGACTCACATATTGTTGAGTTGAGTTGCAAGAAGTGTTGTGCAGAAAACAAGACTTTAAATTCACTGTTCACTCTTCATATTGATCTGCTGCTAAACTGTGTAATCTCACTGAGGACTCCCGTTTTACATAAAGTGTATTCAAAATAGAGACAAAACAGAAAAAGCAATTGAATTTCCATTTTCAAAGCCGAATTTTAGCAGGTGAAACAGTAAAAGTATGACATCTTTGCCATTTCAGTGACTGTACTGGAGACCAATGAAAAACCTACAAGACCACCGCCAAGAAAATTCAAACCCACCACCACCACTACCACAACTAGACCCACTACAACCACTACTACCACGACCACCACAACTAGACCCACTACTACCACAACTAGACCCACTACCACCACAACTAGACCCACTACTACCACTACTACCACCACTACCATCACCACCCCGACACCCACCACTACTATTCCCACTACCACTGCTACCACTCCTACTCCTACTCCGACTCCCACTCCCACCAAACCACTATTGATGAGCAGCCAGGTCAGAGCTACGACACTCGCAGCCGACATGATGATGAGGAGCACTGCCGCCCTGAGCTGGAAAACACCGGAGAAGAAAGAGAGGAAGAAAAACAAACTGAAGCGACGAAGGAAGAACAAAAATCGGAACAAGCAGAGAGGTGGAGCTCGAACCAACAAGAAGAAGAAGAAGAATTTGCGGCAGAAATCTGGGGACACATCGGAAAAGGCCACTGAGATGAATCCAGTCAGTGACGGAGATAACAAGCAAGCAACACCGACAGCCAATCAAACCTCGGAGACCAGTGAGATCAGTGATGTCAAAGCGTCCAGCAGCCTGAACGACAACCTGATCCACACAAAGAGGAAGAGGAAACGAGCGCAGCAGCCAATCGGACTGCAGAGAGGCAGCACGAAGGTGAAGGAATCTGCAGCAGAGCGTCTTTCTGAGACCGGCTTGAATGTAAAACCTCAGACAACGAGAAACAGCTTCAGGTAAAAACAAGAAAAAAAAAAAAAAGAAAAGACGCCAAAGCACTTTAAATCTTTATTTTCATTATATCTGAGTCTTTATTTTGGTTATTTTTGTAAATATTACGTAAAACCACCAGTGTTGCGGCCTGGTACAATGTAAAGAAAAAGACTGATGTTTTAATTTGTGAATTTGAATACTGTGCTGCCAAACGTCAGATGTTAAGACCGATTCGATAAATGTCGTGTCTGTGCAATAAATATGGAGCCGATCCAGCAGCCTAACCCTAACCCTTCTTATCTTGGCATTAAACAGAATCACACACAAAAGCCCATCAATCAAAGTGTTTCATCCCGAACCCAGTGAGACCTGTTAGGACCTAAACCCTCATAAAACTACCACCTGTTGTTTTACACTCTGAACATAAGATATAACATCTGATACGGATGCTTCAATGAATAAAAATAAGATGCTTTTTTACTGAGTTACTTTTGGACAAAAGTTTAAAAAACAAAAAAACACAAAAAAACAATGAGTATTTAACTGTATCGATATGAGCCATCCAAGTCTCTGCAAAATGTTGAACTGTTCCTTTAATTAAACAATTGTTGCATGTAGTTTTGTGTGTAATGACACTGTTTCCTTACAGTTTATTTTCTTAAAAGTCACAAAATGATTCAACTGAGTGTCTGCATTTATATGGTACAAGGTTTCAAATGAATAACAATAAAAAAAATGCCAAACTCGAACTGCTCTTATTTCAATTTTAACTTCAGGAGTTAAAAATATACTGTAGAAAGTGTGAATGTGTGTTGTGTGTGTATGTGTGTGTGTGTGTGTGTGTGTGTGTGTGTGTGTGTGTGAGCCTGAGCTCTCTGTAATTAAACTCCTCACCACTAATAGCACCTGAAGCCACTGTGATCATGGTTTGTATAATAACAGCTGTGAATGTGCACATGAACGTTACATGAATCTCTCGATCCAGTATTTTCTCCTCCACTAATCTCCTCACTATTGTGTATTGTGTTCCTGAAAAGAGCTTTAAAGTACGGTGGCTCTAAAAGCCCAATACAGGCACAACAAATTCAGCAAACAACACATGCACTGTAAAAACTCACAACACAATAATAGAAGGGTTTCCGGACACACACACACATAAAAATATATTGATTATGGCACAATGCAGATATTATTGCTGTAATATAATTGTCATTTTTTTGGTATATTTTCCCCAGGTGTTGTGAGTTTTTACAGTGCATGTGTGGTCAAACTGACGGGAAGTTGTTTCCTGCATTTGTGGCAGATTTGTGTCTTTTAATAATGTGTTTTCTCAAGTTGCCCTGTGTTTGACCCTCAGGGCCACCGTACTTTCCCAATCTATGCCATGACATCATACTTTACGGGTACAACAACATAACTTTTGAGAGAATAATAGCTGTGTGGTTTTTTAAAACAATGACTCAGTCTCTTACTTTTTGTTGTCGTCTCCTTGCACTGTTTTGGATTGCACTCAAATTTCATTGTACTTGTAATTAAGTTCAATTCACAACAACTTTCAAAGATTCAATTTACATCTGTGTTTAGTTTAGTTTAGTTTGGTTTAGTTTATTTGTTTGTTTAATTCATTGAAAAAAGAAAAGAAAAACAGTTTAATACAAAAAAAAAAATGCAACTCCTGAATAAAAGGGGCCAGAAAGAAGCAAACTTATGTAGCCTACCCCTTGTTTTTCAAGAAATCCTTTTACAAATTAGATAATGTATGTCTCAAAACAAAAGAATATAAGAATAAATTCACATAAATCACATAAATCTTGTCATTTACTGTACCATGATTTGACATCAGTTCATCTATGTAGGGCGTCATGTTTCAGTCCGTTCTGTTGTGTGAGCAGCTTCTCTCCGTGTTCGAGTGCACTTATGTTTCCCTGAACTCTTATTAGTCAGACATGTTGACGACCTGTTTCACACCGAAGCGACTGGGAAATAGGAGGATTACATTTCAAGTTTTTAAGGAGCCTCTCATATTGCAGGGCTCCAAGCGCTCATTTCCCCTCCACATCAAGGTGAGTCTGCTGTGTGTGTCCTTTGTATGTTGCAGCGTAGCCGTAAAAACCACAGGACCCTCACAAATTACAGACCCAGGCAGGCAACTGTGCATTTCAGCTTTAAAATGCATAGTTACGTAGGAGTTAAAAACAACCTGGTGGAGCTGCACAAATTAACTTCTTGGATGTTTGAGGTTTTTTTTTTTCTTCAACAGACACTGTAAAAAGAAAAAGACAAAACAACACCCCCTCTTGCCCCTCTGAATGTTTCCTTTAAAGTGCCACCCTGTGACAGTGGAGGCCCCGGAGCGACGTGGTGAAGTGGCTCGTTCCCGTCGTGCAACAGCTCCATTAGCTCTGTTTGTTATTACCTGTGGCTGTTTTCTTTAGGGGGGAGAGAGGCGACTGTTTGAAGTGTAGGAACTGTATAGCGCTTTGAGGAAACAACGCATTTCGTAACAGATGACATCATGTCTGTCTTCCCCCCCCCACATAGTCTGTGACACAGTATTTCTGTTGTTTTTGCAACAACTAGCCCCCTCGTGGCGCTTGGCCGCCGGGTGTGAGCCTGTCGAGCTCAATATTGTATGTGATGATCTCAGGTGAATCAGGAGTCGGATTGGGTCAGGTTTGGATTTTTCAGGCCCATTGAGAACTTTAGTTAGCCTACTATCAGCAACATCAGTGAGTGCGCCCCCCTAGAGGACTGTTACTGTTACTGCAGGGTACACAAATCGTTTTTACATTTTTTCTATTTTACTTGATTTTCTTCTGTTTTTATTGTCTGTAAAGCGACTTTGAGTTCCCTGAAAAGCTCTCTATAAATAAAATGCATTATTATTATATCTATCATAAAGGTGATCATCCATTAATCTGGCCTAGTTATCAAGTTTTTTTTATTTTTACTTTTGTTTCTCATGTATGTCTTGAAAAATACAGCCTTTTGTGTAAAATTCAAATGATATTTTCTGCCTGTTTTTAAACGTTGATATTGAGTTGATGTCGAAAATTGTGTGTTCTTAAACAGCCAGTTCTTCTTAGTTCACTATTTGCACTGCATTTCTTATAATTTTCACTCTAAAAAACGTTAAGTTATAATAAGAAAAGTAGATTTTCTTAGGTCGGGCTGCAGCATTCTTGAGTTTGAGAAAAAGTGCCTTAAGAAAAACCTTTGCAGTTACAGTTTAAAACTCTGATCCCTCCTTACTCAGACGTGTCTCCAACTCTCTCTCAGTGCTTTTCTCCTAGCATGCTAACAGCTAGCCCCAGCCTGTCTAATCTTTTTTCCAATAGCGACTCACTGATGCGTTGAATCTGCCCTGGAGACGGAGCGCTAATCACAGGGTGTATTATTGTAAAACGCAACAATGACAAGAAAGCCCAAAGACAAAATGCATAAATCTTTTTTTTTTTTTTTTGCTTTGAGTTGTCGTTTCCATCCTGTAGGTTAAGAGTTAAATACATATTATAAATATGCAGCCTGAGGACGTGTAATCAGGACGGCTGGAGACTGAATTTCTCAGCGTTTAGCACATGGAATAAATTATACAGTATATGTGTGTGTAGTATGTCTGGTGTATCACACAGCTGCACTGCCTTCATAACACAGGATGAAATAAATGTATTAAAAACAGATACTTCAACAATGATCCAACATTAGTTTTTACAGAACAGGTAAGAGACCCAATGTCTTCTCATGTAAATCTGTTTGTGAACCACTTTAATAAAGAAGTTTGAAATTAAAGCAGAAGTGAGTGATATATTTGTGTTAATATAAGTCTTAAATAGTTATATCTTCCGACAGCAATCACTTACATAGAGTGTTTGGACTGAAACACGGGTCTCTCAGTCCCTCTGCTCTGCTCTGAGCCGAAGAGAAAACATTTATCGTATCCTACAGTTTTTATCCAATGAGGAGAGAGAACGGCATGCAGGGCTGTGTGTGCAGCCAAGGAACGCCGTGAATGTGGTGACGTAGCGACGAGGACTGTTATGGTGTGTTCAAGGAAACTCGTATTTTTCCGACCGTGAAGTGGTACCAGTTCGATCTGGTACGAGTTCACCGGTCGGAAGTTATGAGTGGCCGTTATAGTGACTTTCACCGGTAAAACAGGTCGGAAAAACACGAGTGGGTTGCCTGGAACGCTACAAAGTCGTAAGTTGTGACTTGAAGCTGTAATTTACGATTTCAAAAGCCTGCCTGGAACGCAGCATTAGCCAAAACGACCGGATCGCTTACTTCTGCTTTAATTATGGAAAGAATTACGGTCCAAACTGGAGAAATTAATGCAAAACACACAGAGACACAGGCTGTTGGATATTAAAATTGATACATAAAGCCAATCATGTTCATCCATCAGTTGAGATAATGCAGATGCAGCACAGTGGAATAAGTAATAAAAACAAAAATATTGATAATCAGTGTTTTGAACTTCAGGGCCCAGTTGTTCAAAAGGTTTAATCTGGATCAAAATTATCCGGATTTTGAAATCCCCCTTTTTTTTTTTGCTATCCAGGATCACATAATCTATTTCATTCATATCTCATTATCTATTTTCCCATGTATTTCAAAATTCAAACTTCAGATTTCATTAAATTATCCAGTAGTTTGGGAGAAGTTCTTCAATTGTGAAATAATAAGTTAACTTTATTTACTTATCATGTTTTACTTATATGTTATGGTTTAAAAATCAGGTGCAAAATATAAATCAAAATATACTACATTATAAATATTGTTTATTTGATCAGTTTGAATGTATTTAAAAAAAAACATTTTGTTCCTGAAATCCACCTTGAATCCATCCGACGGCTGGGATCAGAATAATCCTTATTTTTTGAATCAAAGTTTTCCCCGATCCCACTAAAAAGTTTTGAACAACACAAACTGGGGGTTTGATCCAGATTAAAACCAAGATTGGATTACGTGATCCAATCCAATCTCAGAATCCGTTTTTAGTTGTGGATAACCCATTTTAAAGATTTGATCCAATCCATTATCCAAAATCCGATTATATTACCTTTCGAACAACTGGGCGTTTGGTATTTGTGTTTTTTTCTTTGTGGATTTTAACACAGTGACTCTGGTCCTTATAAAAAGTTTAGTGAATATTTTGACTTCTTCTATCAGAGGCTGATCTTTCTCTTCACACTGGCAACGTCTTCTCTGATGGTTTTATCCTCTCAGACAGAAATCTCCTCCGGCTCTTTCTGTGGTAGAGAACAGGTCTGTTGCTCCCTGCTGGTCGAGCTGTGTAACTGATGTTGAGCGTCGTTGCTGCAGCTGCTCACCAGCAGAAATACTGTCTATCTCCCACTTTAACCTGTTAAACTCTGACTGAGTTCACAGGTTTCACATTAACTAACAGGTCACAGGTTTGATCTCTGTTTCCACGAGACCCACTGACCTGCTGCTGGTAAAACTCTGCATGTTTTTCAAAATAAAGGTGTCAAACACACGAGAACAAGGAAGCTGGAGAATAATTACCTGCACAGGTAGAAAGCTCATTTCTGTTTTTATAGAGCAGCAATGTTTTAAACAGCTTTAAACAGTCACAGCATAGAGCTCAATCAGCAGGAACAGGATGAGAAACTCTCATTTTGTTGGGACTATAATAATTTAAAAATATTTATTATGTTTGTGCCTCCGGTCCATTTGAAATTAGGCTGATTTTTTTTTCAAAAAATAACAGACAGACACATTAAAAAGATTGTTTTAATACTTTATATGGATGCATAAATGGAAGATTCACTAGTCTAGTGTTTCTCTGTCCTGATTATCTGAGGAATAACTGCACAGTATTTTATTACATAGAGGTTTTTTTGTCTTTATTGGCAGTGTGTACTTTCAGGATTCAATAACCCAGCGTGCAGGTGTTAGAAATGTGTGTAATTCATATTCCATTACCGTAACAGTGATAAAAAAAAATTGATTATTAGTGTGGTTTGAACTTCACCGTTAGTGCAACTGTTACATACATGCTTGCATATACATACAGTATGTAAGCATATATGTATATATGCTTTTTTCTCCATTATCTGTGCAGTGTACATCTATTTAAGTGCTGTTTCATTGTGGGTTAACACAGTGATAATACAGTGTTTTTTTCTTCTTCCTCTGTCAGACAAACTGCCTGAATATTGTGACGCCATGTTTCACCCTCTGTGACTCTCTCTCTCTATCAGCGGCTGATCTTGTACACGACGTCTCCGACCTGCAGGATCCCCGTCTTCTTCACGGTGTGCAGCTGCCCGAACAGCGGCGACTTCTTGTAGATGTGCTTCTCGGACGGTTCGCACAAACGATAGCTGTGAGACAAAGATGAGTTCAAAGGTGTTTAAGAGTGAAATCAAACAGGGAGATTGGCAACTATAAGTAGCATCAGGAGTTATACTGTTTATCTTATATAATAAAAAAAAAAAGTTTACAATTAGATTAATTTTAATGACCCAACTCTCATCAACAAGATAGAAACCCCATAAAAATAAAGTAAAGATAAGAAAAACTATATTCAGGAAATAATGGAGGTTTTCTAGTGAAGCATAAATTATGAAAAGAATAAAAGATTAAATAAAACAAAACGCACTGAAGCAAAAAGTACATTTCAGCTCAAAATCTCAAACATGCCTGATCGCCACAAAACAGTAAAAAGCCAAATTTGAGCTTTTTCTGCTTCACATGCGTTTGTATTAAATCACACAACCAGCTTTGTTGCAGCGATTTTCATTTCTGGGTTTGAGGAAATAAAAAACCAAGCTGTGCATGTGATTTAAATTCAGGAAAAACAAAACAAAAATGATTTAAGTCTACTGGATGGAGTCACACTCTATAGACTTTACACATTAAAATTTGTGTGAAGCTGTGTGAAGCTGTGTGAAGCTGTGTGAAGCTGCGGACTGAGACAGGAGTGAGTGTGCAGCTCGTTCCTCGCTCACACTGCAGTAGAAATGTAGGCGGCTACAGCAGAGACACAACACGATCTCCTGCTGCTTTGTGGGTAATGTAGGCACCGTTGCATGAGTCTGATTATTTATTGATAATTTAATAACAAGCCCCGTGTTTAAAGGGATAGTTCACCCAAAATTCAAATTTCTCAAATTTCTCATTATCTACTCACCCTCATGTCGACTAAGGGCTGGGAGAAGTTTCAGAGTCCTCCGTGCCTTCTCTGAGTTGCAGCGGGGCTCCGTGCAGCACTGCATGTCCATATGACGGTTGAGAACGGAGCTCACTTTTCTTCGTCCAAAAAGACACACCAAAAAACATCCAAATACCTCCATACTGCTCGTCTGCTCTTGCATTGAAGCCCCAACATGAGAAATTGTTCCGAAAAAAATTAAATAAGTCTATATTTTAAGCTCCCGGAAGCTCCCAGTGTTGCTCTGCCGGAATCTCGCGCGATTTGCGGAGCCGTGAACTGGGTGTCAATGCAAATCGCGCGAGATTTGGACGGACCAGGAAGAGCAGTGCTGGGAGCTTCCGCTACAAACAAGCTTAAAACATAAACTTATTAAAAAATTTTCGGAACAGTTTCTCATGTTGGGGCTTCAATACAAGAGGGACATTACAGACGAGCAGTATGGAGGTATTTGGATGTTTTTTGGTGTGTCTTTTTGGACGAAGAAAAGTGAGCTCCGTTCGCAACCGTCATATGGACATGCAGTGCTGCACGGAGCCCCGATGTAACTCAGAGAAGCCACGGAGGACTCTGAAACTTCTCCCAGCCCTTAGTCAACATGAGGGTGAGTAGATAATGAGTGAAATTTGAATTTTGGGTGAACTATCCCTTTAAGTCTTAACTAATAGGGACACACTGGAGCTTAAATATAGCTGTGACTTTCAAATTAAGTGTTTTTCGCTGGGTTACAATGAACTGAAGTGACATTTTATTTTATTTTGGCGGTCATCACTCCTCAGATGTTAAATGGCCGAGGTTTCCCAGTGACCCACCTGTCTATCGCTTCTTCTCCTAATAATTAAAAGCTGCTAAAACCGTCCCAATCCTCCAATCTAATAGAAAATGTCCCAACTGAGCAGAAAACCTGGCAACACTGATTACCACCACCACCACTACACAGTTAAATATTGACCTGTAATGTGTAATACTGAGTTAAAGCTTCACCTTTTCAGTGTTTCCAGTGGCTCTTTTCTGTTGATGATACCGGTCTCGGGGTCGACTGTGGTGAAAATACACCTGCAGACGACAGAAGTTACAGTTTGCAAGTGATGCATTTTCACATACATCAAATGCACAGACATTTAATCTGACAGATCATTGGCAGGTTTAATTCAAACCTTACACCGCTGCTGCAGATTCAGATTCCTTGTTGGTAAATGAAGTGATTGTATCTGTGTATCTGTGTGTGTGTGAGAGGAGCAGCAGCCATGTTACCTTCCACATGACATTACACGCTGCAGTCGCACGCTGCCAATCTGGATCTCTTCCCACGAATCCTGAAAAAGCAAAGCAGTTGGTTTTGGAGTTGGAGATAAATTTAGTCCACGCTGCTCACACTGAAAAGGGCGAGGGATGAGTCAGAAGAACCAAATGATCATTTTTCAGACTGGAGGGAAAAATAAAACAACACAATAAAAAGGCTGTCGCTGCTGCAGCACATAGGATCTGTTATTTTCCAAGATGCTCTCTGGTTTCTAACGTCCTGACTTGACTCTCTGATGTGTTTTTATTTGTTCATGTTCAGCAGGTTAAAGGGTTACGATAATTCACAAATTTTTCTACTCACCGTCATACCAAGGAAGGGTTTGGAGAACTTTCAGAGCCATCAAAATGCTTTTGGAGTTCCAGGGGGGGGTCCGGCTGGCAACGGATTTTAGAGATAATGGCGGCGGATAGAGTTCACTTTTGAATCGTCCAAAACACACACTATGAAACATCCAGATACCTCCATACTGCTCGTCTGTACTGACCCAAGTGTCCTGAAGCCGCCACATGAAAAAGTTTGCATGCGCGAGATCTGCTGCAAGATGTTCTTCCGTGTTTACATCATATATCCAATGGTTTACAACAACGAACGAACATCTTGCAGCAAATGACATCAACAGAGCCACTGGGAGCTACTGCTACAACAAGGATAAAAACAGAGATCAAATTATTTTTTTCTGAACAATTTTTTCATGTGGCGGCTTCAGGACACTTGGGTCAGTACAGACGAGCAGTATGCAGGTATCTGGATGTTTCATAGTGTGTGTTTTGGACGATTCAAAAGTGAACTCTATCCGCCGCCATTATATGAAAATCCGTTGCCAGCCGGACCCCCCCTGGAACTCCAAAAGCCTTTTGATTACTCTGAAAGTTCTCCAAATGCTTCCTTGGCATGACAGTGAGTAGAAAACTGGTGGATTATCGATTTTGGGTGAAGTATCCCTTTAAAAGGTATAATATGTAGGAATTCCCCTCATCTAGTGGTGCGGTTGCATATTGGAACGTATTCTTGATGTTGCATTCACGTGAAATGGGGCAGACGTCAGACAGACAACAGACGCTGCATGTAACAGGATAAACAAGCGTCTATGTAAACAAGTGGTCCACCAGCACGAGGCAAAACAATACAGGCCTGACAACATGTTGTCATGGTGATGTGGTATTGTTTTACCGTCTTTCTCTCCTGCTAACATTTCCATATTTCGCACATTCTGTGACAAACTGTAAACTGTTTTCTTGTCTGTAACAACATCTATTGCACGTCTGTCCGTCCTGGGTGAGGGATCCTCCTCTGTTGCTCACCCTGAGGTTTCTCCGATTTTTCCCTGTTAAAAGGGTTTTCCATGGAGTTTTTCCTCAGTGGATGTGAGGGTCTAAGGACAGAGGATGTTGTTACGATGCCATGTAAAGCCCTTTGAGACAAACTGTTTGTAAAAACGGGCTATACAAATAAAATTGCCTTGCCTTGCCTTGCCTTCTCTCGTGGAGTAAAATGACCTCCGGTTGGTTTGCCGACGGCCGTCTGCCTGACTGCACCTGAATGCAACACCAGTGCCTCCGTCCTTCCTCGCACTACACAGTGGTGACAGTTTTAACAGGCCGAGCCGACAGCTCCGCTGAGTTTCCATGGTTACCTACGGTCACACTGCCACTGAAAGTAAAAAATGGCGATGCAACATGGCCGCCTCGGTTCGGTGCGTCGCCCACTTATGTATTTGTAACGACTTGTAACAACTCATTCTAAGATACGAGAAAGCTTTCATTTGTATGCGGGTGAGACTCGACTTAAGTGAAATGCGTATTTATGAAAGCAATATTTGATTTTTGCTAATAAAAAGCCAAATAAGTTACATACTGAGGCTTTAAAGGAACCAGAGTCAGATTTTCAGAAAACAACTAACCTCATCGAACGCCTCGCAGTCGCTGATCACGATGTTGGGACGGAAGCGGTCCACGGTGACGTCCTTCTCCAACTTGCTGCTGAGGTCCTTCACGGACGCCTCGGACAGCAGCATCACAGGCCCGACGTCGCTGTACGCCACCTGCTGGAAAAGTGAGTAAACAACACCAGTTCAATGCCTTTACTTCAGAGAATCGATCGCAAAATAAGTAAGCAAATACGGAGAACTGGGAGCGTTAATGTACCTCGTCCTGTGAGAAGAGCGGCTCTATCTTCACTGATCTCCGAGCCCTCATCTCAGGTTCGAAGTGAACCAGTCGGAAAGTTTTCTCTGCCCCGAGGTAACGAGTGAGCCAGCGGGACGCCTCGTCGCCACAGTCCCGGCCCTGGATGTCAGCGCTGAACACTCTGCAGCACAAAATAACAGTGTAAACAAGGCGTTATCATTTATATTCATTTAAAGCAGAAGTAAGCGATATATTTGTGTTAATATACTGTAAGTCTTAAATAGTTATATCTTCCGACAGCAATCACTTACATAGAGTGTTTGGTCTGAAACACGGGTCTGTCAGTCCCTCTGCTCTGCTCTGAGCCGAGGAGAAAACATTTATCGTATCCTACAGTTTTTATCCAATGAGGAGAGAGAACGGCATGCAGGGCTGTGTGTGCAGCCAAGGAACGCCGTGAATGTGGTGACGTAGCGACGAGGACTGTTATGGTGCGTTCAAGGAAACTCGTATTTTTCCGACCGTGAAGTGGTACCAGTTCGATCTGGTACGAGTTCACCGGTCGGAAGTTACGAGTGGCCGTTATAGTGACTTTCACCGGTAAAACAGGTCGGAAAAACACGAGTGGGTTGCCTGGAATGCTACAAAGTCGTAAGTTGTGACTTGAAGCTGTAATTTACGATTTCAAAAGCCTGCCTGGAACGCAGCATTAGCCAAAACGACCGGATCACTCACTTCTGCTTTAATTGTTATTCTTCATGTAAAGATCCACAGTGCTCTCTTGTCCAAGCTTCTCCAGGTTTGGATTTGCTGCTTTTCTTTGTTTAATGATTGTAAACTAAATATTTCTGAGTATTGGACAGTTGGTCAGATGAGTGAAGACATTTCTCACTACACTACACTACTAGAAAATGTCCAAAAATGATCATAAAACCACAAAATGTACAAGTGTAACAGACGGTCGTGGTGCCAGGGTTGAACCGCGCTGACCTGCAGTCCATGACGGCGTTGTCGGGCTGTTTGAAGGGGAACCTCAGCTCCTCCATGTTTGGTCCGTTCAAACAGACGTGACCTCCCTCGCAGGTCAGAGACGCCAGCACCAGACGAGGCTCCTGTCGGCCCGTCACCATGTGACCGTCCTCTGTCACCACCAGCCAGTGTCTGCAAACAAACACACACACAAACACTCACACAACTGTGGATTTCCCTCGTTTGCACCATTTGGCAACTCCCAGTGTTCAGGCATTAAACCTGCTGCACCCTGAGCACGTGGAGAAAAAAAACACTAGATACCGGTAGTACTGATAACATCACAGGTTACGGTGGACACCGTGCCACTGCTGACTGTTACACCTGACTCTGAGGCTGCAACAAAACATGGCGGAGGCAGCGCAATGTGGAAAAATACAGGCTTCTTTATTGTCGAGATGGCACATCAAAAATCCAGTGGAGTGTGGGAGTGAATGTCAGGGGTGCGTGAGAAATCCCAAAGTTACGTAACGTAGGTTGGAAATTCAGGTAATGATTTATTTGCAAACCAGACGTCATGTTTTATGTTCTATTGCTGAATTAAGTTTAATAAGGGACAATGTGCAATTGCATTAATCATTTAAAAGAAAAAATGAAAAGATGGTTGCACCAGATTTAGCTCCCAGCTAATTTCCATCTGTACTAGTCCCTACACATAACATAAAAGTAATAAAATACACAGAATACAAGCTATTATACAAAAATGAGGCATAAACAGATACAGAATGACAATGGACAACATTTAGACAACAACATGTATGAGGTAGGCAAAGTGCAAAGTGCTTATAGCAGCAAGATGTTGATTGTCATATACTGTATGTGTGGTGGACACATACAGTATCAGTACAGTAACTGTATGTGTAGTGGACAAAGTGCAAAGTGCTCATAGCAGCATGATTATTCACAGCATTGATAGTAATAAATAAAGTAATAATAGGTAAAACATGAAAGTGGCAACAGTGGCAGATGTAATACCAACGATGGTAATTCTCAGTTACAAAAAATAAAAAATTACCAGCTATGGTAATGTAACAGATGTATCTATGGATATCAGATGAAAACAGAGACAAGAAGTGCTAACGAAAAAGAGAAACAGAATTAAACTGGAATGAATTTTGGCAATTTCCTCAGAAAAGCCTCAACATTAGTAGGGAAGACTGGGGTTGGTTGTCACACTTTTTAGTTTTGCGTGAATATCTCCTCATCAAAACATCCTGGAGTAGTCATTCCAACATTACAAGGTAGCTTAAAGTCTTGGGTTTCAATGGGTATCCTGCTCATTTCTGTATGTGTTTTTTATGTATGTAACGTGTTCCCTGTCTCCGTGCCAATTTCTCCCTGGTGGAGACCAATAAAATTAGCTGAACCTAACCTTCTCCAGATTATTTCAACATTTATTCATTAATCATCAAAGACATTCTGACACACCCCATCGCGGGGGTTGGTTCACACGCCATGGGGTTGGTTGTCACATATTATTGGAATGTTTCTGCTTGTAAACTGCTAGCAGTTTTGATGTGTTGTACAGCACTTTGATGTAAAGCGCTTTATAAATAAAATTATTATTATTATTATTATATTTCAATGGGAAAAAATGAAAAAAATCCTGGTTATTGTTAGAATAAAATGTTAAAGTGAATTTTTATTCAAATGACATGAAAAACACAGAACATAAACATGACACATGGGACTCGTGTTTTTTTGTTGTTAAAAATGCAGAACTCTGAAATCACAGCATTCAAGAACATCATAGAAAAGAACCATCATAGAATCACAATGGAACTACAGAAAATAATTCATAATGGTCGAACAATACTGCAGTGAGTCACTTAGCCTACTCTCTGAGAGACAGTGGTGGCTGATATCTATAGGGACTGGACAGTCCAATGATGCAGAGCTGGTGTGCCCACTGCTTGCACATGAAACACTGCTCCCATACCTCCTTTGAACGGCTGAGAGGTTGGCGTTGTCACATGTGACAACCAACCCCAACTGACCTGGCTAAAAACTGAGTTTACAACCATCCTGTAACAAGTTCATTACCAAATGACAATGAAAACTATAGCTTTCCCTTCATACTTTTTTTTATGGTCTCCATTTCTTTGTTACAAACCCATTGTGTAAAAGCCCAGAAGAAAAATAGTGAAGATCTTAAAATTTTCAAAATAACATGGGAAAAAAACAAAATGCTCTCATCTTTTTTATTTTTTATTATTATTATTATTTTTAATGCTCTCATCTAAAAGTTGAGTGTCAGACTAGAGCAAGGACTACGTAGGTGAACTCTGCTCTCAATTCTGATAATTTTAATACCAATATTGTGTGACAGGGCCCTTTGGTTGCTGAGTTATGATGAGTGTGACAACCAACACTTGTGACAACCAACCCCAGTCTCCCCTATAATTTTTTGTTTGTTTTGTAAGATTTCATCTTTTCTTTACCTCCTCCTGGTGGAAGTTGACTTCCACACACAAAAGCTTCAGAGCTAACATTAAAAATAGAGAAATTTTCCCATTTTTTCCCCCATATCATTCATTTTCAGCTGATGTGAAAATCGAATTAATCTGTTATTTGCATAATGTGTGCAGATGCATTTATTCACACACCAACAGCAAACTTCACTCCTCCTCTGATTGGATCTGTTGCACCAAGACACTCACCGATCCTGCAGCTCTCCAAACTTCAGGCCGATATTCTGGCACTCGGCGAGAGCCACCGACACCGCTTTGCCAGATTTGAGAGGGTGAATGAGGAGCTGCGACACTACGCCCACACGGACAACTTTTTCTGGCTTTCGCAGGTATTTATATCCGAGCCCGAGCCCCAGAGCAGCGACGCCGGCTCCTCCGAGCAGCAGCGCGGCCGCTTTCTTGTTCTGGGCCACGGCGTTCACAACCAGCTCCTTCAGCTCCATGTTGCTGCTGCTGCTGCTGCTGCGGCTGCTGCAGGCGAAGAGACTTTCTCCTCGGACATTGAACTCTGTCTGGGGGGACCGGGACCGAGCCCTCCATGTTGTGTAACGTTCACTGACGCTCAGGAAAACAGAAACACGCCTCCTCGCTTTGGGCTGATAGGCTGAAAGTTTTATTACTGACCCCACTCTGCATCCAAGAAACCATTCAGAGATTATAAACTGATCAATTTATCAGTCAGTTGTGAATTTGAATACGGGTTTCTTTTCTGCAAGTGTTTTATTTCAGTCAGTCATTAGTGCAAAAAATCAAAAATCAAAAAAATCAAACAGTTTTCCATGAAAATTAATGTCTTATGTATTGATAATGAAAATAATTGATGGTTACAGCTTTATTTTCTCTATATGAAATATTATATTATATTATATTTCTGTATATGATGCAATAATACAACCTTAGCTGAAGTTTTCTAACTTGAAACACAGAAAAGGAAAAGGAAAAAAAAGGGATTAAACTTGAATATGACACTTGAATTTTGGTTCCTGCAACAACACCAAGGTGAAGGACCAGACAATTTCTAACAAACTTGCAATACTGTAGGTCTATATTTAATTATCTAGACCCAAATGATATGTTATATTTAGATTGTAAAAATCCCCCTAAATTAAAAAATAAAAAACAAAAAACGTAGACATTTAAAGGGAGTTAACATTTCATTTCATTACATTTTCAGAGCCAAAGATTGAGCATTTCTTTTACATTACATTCATTAAGCAGACTCTTCTGTGCAAAGCAACTTGCAACAAATCCATTCAAACTTTACAGGAACAAACATTAGTAGTCATCAAAAGAGGAAGTGCATCCCTTTCAAAGTAAAAGCTCAAGGCATGATCTGTGCTACAGTACAAGTGGCAGATATCTCTGAAAAGCTGTGGTGAATGAATCATGCCTAGTTCAGTAAAAATAAATTACATATAGCAAATGAAAACATGGCAAACAAAAACACAACAAAGTGCACTTTGATTTTGAAATTGTAACACCTTGTGAGTTTTTAACCTGCCAGGGAAATTTTCCAAAACCAAGTGACGTAATGTCAACGATGACCTTCTCAGTGCAACTATTTCTGTCTTTGACACAGATACTCAGGTCTATGGCCAAAGTAGAAAACAGCAGATGCTCCAGCGATGGGGGGGCAATACAGGGATTTGTCAAATGGATACTCCTTCTGTTGCTTTTCTGTGCACGTCTAATGACTGAAGGCAGATTTGCAGGCACGGCGCCAGGCCTTCCAAGCTGGTTTGATGTTGTAGCGCACAAGCAAAATGTAGATAACGAGATACAGTCCTAATTGCTCTATTCTCAGCCACTGACACTTTGATGTTTTAATTCTGTTCTTCTTGGTGCACGCAGCGTTTTGGATTTTGTGCTTTTATAACAGATTTTCTCTGATCTTCTGCTTATCGTTGTTTCTTTACTGATGCTATTTCCTGCATCGCTGCGTCACTATCAATACACACAGTCAAACAGAGGAGAGGTTCCCAACCTGAGGATCATGTGTCCCACAACCCGCAGCCTCAGAAAGTCATATGCACCTGCTCACACCTTCCTCTAATATTTGTTTTCTTGGCACTTGGCATATAATAATTAAACTTTTACAAGGTAAAACAGTATTCTTGAATTTAACCAGTGTAGCATCTCATTCTGAACACACCCGACACCTGAAAGACACGACACAACTTGTTTCAGACAGTAACTTCTCTTTATGACTTCATAAGAAACATAAAAACAAGTGCATGTGTTATTCCCACACCTGACAAATGTTAATGAAACTTACAATGCAAACAAAGCCAGAAATAGTCCAGAGTGAAAAAAAATAAAATAATGCAAGGACATGTTATACAAGGAGTGGACAAAACGACACAAACCCAGTTATTTTCTAATAACGTTCAGTGTTTGGTGAAGTAGCTGCAGCTCAGTGATTTCATGTGACCTCTGACCTCTGTGTTTGGCATTATGTTATTAAGATTATTGATGACCCATCTCCATATATCTCTAAATATACTCACAAAATGGCAATTGAATGCATTAATTAAAGCTCCAGTTTGATACAAGAGGCTTAAAATGAATCCTACACTTTTCAGTGCTTGGCTCTAGTAGTTAATGTTGCTGCCGAATTGTACTACATTTTAATACTAAATCCTTAACATATGTATTCTAATTGCAAACATTGGAGACACTATATAAATAGCCTACAGTATATAACACCTCTCGGTAAAATGTGTCAGACTGAACGTGTACTCAATAAACCGGGTCAGTGTACAGTTTTATCTTGCCAGTTTGTGTTCAAGCAAAACAGCTCCCTTATAAACCAGAGACAAAAACACCTTAAAAACAGCTGGCGGGTCTATTTTAAGTGTAATTAATAATGTCAGAACAGTTTCTTAGGAAATTTCCTGGGAAGAACTAAGTAATTAGATTTTAAAAACATAATTATTTGTCTTTATTATTAATGTGCTTTTAATTGCTTGTAACTAAAACACACCTTTAATTACACCAGAAATTAATTACAAGACTGCACTAGTCATCATTTCTCAGGAACTAGAGTCATATTACATTATTATTCCCAGGAAAAGGATATTTGAAAATGAGTTTATCTATTACAATCTTAACAGAAACTATTATTATGGCTGTTACATTAAGGCCAGTACATGTACATGTTTCTTAAGCTGCAGTGAAGTCGTGTGTTCCCGTAATCTTGTCCACCCCCTCCCATCCCACCCACCCACCCTGTCCGCTGTGCCACATGACCATGAGTTGGACAATAACAAAGCATGACATCATGATAAAACGCCGTATACTTTTTGCCGTACTTTTTGCTCGTGACTGAGCTGCTGTAGGTTTGTCCGGACCTGGACTTCAGTCAGAATTCCCAGGGGGAAACCATCTGGACATGAACGGACATTTCTATACATTCAGCATCACCTTTTTTCCCTCACACAGCACATGTTGATAAAACAGCACGACGGCAGCTTATGCAACCAACATGGTATAGAAGAGAAATTCTTTAGATAAATCTCTGTAATTCGTTTTTGGCAAAAACTCAAAAACGAGTCACGAGTTTGTGTGGATCAACATATCCACACTGTTCACTGTGGGTGTTCTTTTCTATATAATAGTCCATATATTATTATTTTAAAGTAATTTGTGTGATGTATCTCAACTGTACACACATCCCTTGGCAAAGTATAATAAATAAATAAAAATGTTCTTGTAGTTATTTTTCAAGTAGTACAACTTTGCCTCCTGTCGTGACACAGAAAGGCTGGTTTACTCTATAGTGCAACACGATGAAGTCCTACTTTAAAACTAATACAGTACTTAAAATATAATAAAATATTGTTTTCTGGGTCTCTTATTGTTGAAATCAAATTCAAAAGCAGAATCACATTTCTTCCATTACCAAGTGTAACTCATGTAAAACCAGTAAGGTGCAGGTCTGTTTCATAAAATCAGTTTCTCAGCACGCAGCAGATGGAGATCAAATATATTTGCAGGGTTGTTGTTTTTTTTTGCCATTTTGTATCTGTGCTGAGTCACACAGGTGGGATTTCACCCCACAAGGAAAAAAAGATAAATTGTACAAAGTGAGAAAGAACAAAAAAAAAGAAAGAAAATCCACCTCCAGTTATTTAGAGTTAGATTTTTGCAAGTGATCCGAATATAAAACATAAAATTGTATGTAAATGTGTTATTGACTCAGCATTTTGAATTTATATCTTACATTTCTACTTCCCTTCAAATAATAAACAAACAATCTGTCATAGGGACATTTTCTCTGCATAGTGTATAGCCTACTCCTATTTTTCATACAGGTTTGATGGTAAACTGAACATATTTGGGTTTTGTCCTTTGCATTAGTGGCTGCCAGAAATGAAAACATTAATAATTGTCTTATTTCTAGACATAGAAAAGACAAAATAATGAATCAGGTCATTAGTTTCTTAGTTGTGTCATTTATAACACAGAGATGTTTGTGACATCTCACTGGAGGCAGCTGTCTGCAGCAGGTGTTGTTTCCTCTTTGATGCATTTCTCTCCCTGTTGCAATTTTTTGTTTCATTGTTTCAACATTTAACAAATCTCTTCCTTTTCTGAGTCGACAACAAAAACCAGCCAGTTTGTGTGAGTGTTTTAAATAAATCAAACATCTTTGGGGATTTAAAAACCCCCGTCGTAGCTGCCAGAAATAAACTTAACGTGACAACACATCATGTTGCCCACACACCCACCCAAAAAGAAAAAGAAAAATACAACACCAAACTCTAAAATTGGCAGAGAGAAACATAACTGAGGGTGGATTTTCTTTTTTCTTTTTTTACTTTTCCATCAATCACACACACACTCAGTCTATTGTGGGGTAATTGTCTGCGACTGACAACCAGCTCATTATCCATTGTCCAAACACAGAAAACCCTCTCCCATCTGCCACCACCACAGACGGCTACTAAAAATAGTTTGCATCCAGCTTCTGTGTGATCCAGATGTGATTTGGAAAAAAAAACAAAAAACTCTGCACACTTCATGTCTTTGTTTTAATAGTCAGTGAGTTCCTCACAGTCCTTCAGGTGATAACAAGCAGAGTGGAGAGAAATATATAAGAGTCAGCCCCCTAATATTTATTATAATAGACATATGAGATCTACATTTTTTTTTTTTTTTACAAATTCGGTAAAAAAACTCATTTGTTTCTATTTGCCAGTAGTTAGATGTGAAGATCGACACTGCACCACTTTTAGCTTTGCCTAGCCACATTAGCTTCGCCCAGCATAAAGACTAGAAACAGTCCCCCTCTCAGGGCCGGCCCTAGGATTTTGGTGGCCCCCTATTTTGTTTGTGGCCCTGCACTCTAAGCGCAAACACCAAATCACTGGTTAAAACTGAATACAGACATGTTTCTCCCCTCTGAGGTTTGAGGCCATCTTCTCGACTTTTACATATTTTCTTAAATTGATCTTTTTAAGATACTTGCAGATGTAACAATACTCAAGTGTTTTATGTCTAAATATTAGAACCTCCGCTGTAAGCACACTGAGGCCAATTTGTCCTAGAACACTGTATAAAGAAATAATTTAGGCCAAATGCTGGAAATTTGAGGTCTGCTTTTTGAAAAATGCCAAATCCCTTGTGAAAACACACCTTCAGTCATGAGAATGAACTGTTTTGGTGCTTGAAATAGGATATGAATACAATATAGAAGTGTAGAAAACAAGTCTAAAATGAAATTGCTTTTTGAGCACAAATGTTGTCATTCTGCCATTCTATTTTCACCAAATGTCTCAAATGTGAGATAAAAGAAGCTGAATATTGACTTCACATTACATATAAAGCTCATAGCGCGCACGTGCAGACCTCAGGATGTTTAAATGACTTGAATGAACCCCGGTACCTTTCTGATCATGTGGCCCCCCACCTAACGGCTGTGGCCCTAAACAACCGCATAGAGTGTTTATGCCAGGGGCCGGCCCTGCCCCCTCTTCACGTCAGAGCTCGCTAATTAAGACTTCCTGTTTACATTGGTACACATACAAACAGAAATCCCCCCCAAAAATGACAGTTTGTGGTTTTAGGTGAATTAGCACCGAGATCTCTCTCATAACAAACAAACTGAGTTTTATCAAGCTCCTCTGTTGGCGGCCATGGTGTGTGGTTGTTTATCAAATCACATCACATGATCACATCATTTCCTGTGAAACCATTAAAACCAAAACAAACTGAATGACCGTTTTTTTTACAAACATTTTTAGAACCACATGATTGTAACCATGACAACAAAAAACATGAAACGTTGAGGAAGTAGTAATTTCAACTTATTTTACTTATGTTATCTTTTATATTTCATCTTATTTTATACTTACTTTATCTTTTGCGTCTCCTACTGTTGGTGATTATCTACTAAATTGTTTTAGTGGCCAAACCTACTCAAACCATGAGTCACTGTAACTATGGTGACTATCAGAACCCTGGTGTTTGTTACGGTAACCATGACAACTGAGGTCAGTGACACTGCTATGAGTCCAAAAAAAAAGGGGGTTGTGAAAAATGACCTTTGACCTATGGTTGCAGCATCGGTTGGTTGTAGGACTCAAGACTTTGACGTTTTAAGCACTTGGTTTAATTGGAGTTAAGTTTTAAATTTCTAATGTTGTTTTATTCTTCTTTTTTTAGCAAGTAACGTCCTTTTGACCATCATTTAAATTAAAAAATTCGCTTTACCGCTTTACCGCAGCTTCCGCATTGTTCCTTTCCGGGTCAGAGAAGACAACAGTAGAGGGACTGAAGGCTGCAGCCGCTGAATTTGATGCACAGCGTCTGAGGCGTTTGTTCTCTGACCCGGAAAGGAACGCGGTACGTCTGAATTTTGATTTCATTTGATTGTAAATTGATGGTCAAAAGGATGTTAGCTACTTGTGACCACAGAACAATTTTAAAATTAGTCCGGAGCCCATTAAAGCAGAAGTAAGCAATATTTTTGTGTTAATATAAGTCTTAAATAGTTATATCTTCCGACGGGAATCACTTACATAGAGTGTTTGGACCGAAACACGGGTCTGTCAGTCACTCTGCTCTGCTCTGAGCCGAGGAGAAAACTTTTCTCGTATCCTACAATTTTTATCCAATGAGGAGAGAGAACGGCATGAAGGGCTGTGTGTGCAGCCAAGGGATGCGCCTGAATGTGGTGACGTAGGGACGAGGACCAATAGATCCATGACGAGGGCGGGGGCTGCTAACTCCATCGGCTGACAAGAAGTTATGGTGCGTTCAAGGCAGCCCGTAACTCGTGTTTTTCCGACCTGTGAAGTGGTACCAGTTCGATCTGGTACGAGTTCACGGGTCGGAAAAACACAAGTGGCCGTTATAGTGACTTTCACAGGCAACAGGTTGGAAAAACACGAGTTACAAGTTGCCTGGGACGCTACAAAGTCGTAAGTCGTGACTTGAAGCTGTAACTTACGGTTTCAAAAGCCTGCCTGGAACGCAGCATTAGCCAAAACGACCGGATTGCTTACTTCTGCTTTAATGAACATTGAAAAAACAATAGATTCTTGAACAAAAACCAATATAAACGTCCACACGCTGCAGTTGGGAGTGGATGGTATGAAATGAACTGATCATAGGTGACTTGATAGGCTATCTGATTGCGACTGGAAATGCCCTTTAAAATAAAGGTTGAATGTATGAATGAATGAATAAGGGTTGTTTGTTTACAGCCCATATGCTAAGCTAGGCTAGCTCCTGGTAGCCTACCTATCTTCTCATCTAACTCCCAAGAAAACAAACACAGGTATTTTCCAACATTTCCAAAACCGTTTTCTTTAATAAAACAATAACTCTACCTCTGAACGGCCTGAGAGTTCAAATCTGCTCAGGTCTGATGACAGATGGATTATTAAAAAAACATGAAGACAGTTGAAAACTCCCTTGACGCAGTGGCCCAGTGGATGAACTAAAAGTACCAGAAACACCTCAGAGTAGGCTACAGAAACCCTGCAGCAGCAGCAGGTGTAACAGTCAGAGCTGCAGAGTGTCTCATACAGGTTTTCACCATTTTGACCATAAGTTATCATGTGTTTTTTAACTTTTCCACTTGTGGCGTTACGTAATTCAGAAGTGTTTGTGACTGATGCACGGCTCCAATTTTGGGTAGAGAGCAGAGCGCTGAAAAAACAAAAAAAACTGTAACTGCACATGTGAGTCATATGATTTTTATCAGTAGCCTATGTGTGAGCTTTAACAAAGTTCTGCCGACACGATTTGTTTAAGGACGAGAAACATTTTGTTCGAGGACAGTTGTGTGAAGTGACGATGGGAAACAAAAGCAAGAGAATAATAATTACCAGAAACCTACATTCGCTGCATGAGGATGTTTCTGTTATCTTGTTTTTCTGTGCCACTGCTTCATCTCCTCGACCTAATGCGCCTCCTCCTACAGCTCCTGCTCTGCTTTCTCCTACAAAAACCGAGCGCACACACACACACACCACATCACATGCACTGCGGCGTGTTGATGTGTTGAAAATGTAGTGAGTGACCCAGATGACGTACACCTTCATGCCTACACCATTGTGCCTACATGACTCTCCAGAGCTCTGACACAAACACCGGGCGCTGTGCTCCCTCAGAAACATGTTTGAGTATCAGAAATCACTGTTTACAGTACTGCATGTGCTTTTTTTTTTATTATTATTCCCCCCTTTCGCTTTTCGCTCCTACTGTTGGTTCACTGGGATTATAGCACCACCACAAACATCTACTTGTATTCATGTCTTTGCTGCCAAACATGAGCTGTCCCCTTGGCAGCAAAGACGTATTGTGCTGTGTTGAAATCTGCTGCTGCGCTGAAAAGGCTAGACGGAGCTGCGTCTCTTGAACACCCTGAACGGAGAGAGGATGTGCAGACCTGTCGTTATGGAGCTTATGCTCGTGCATTGGCGCGGACTGCACACGCAGCCCGTGGACCCGGGCTCCACGTAGTGCGGGCAGTAGTTGCTGTTGTTCTGCTGCAGGTAGGCGTCGGAGAACGTGAGCTCCTGAGGGATCATAGTCGGTATCGAGCCGTGCAGCTTCTCCTTGCTCCGGTACCACAGGCAGGAGCAGATAGTCTGGAAGTGAAGCACCTCGGTGTACACGCCCTTTAAGTCTCTGGCCTTCGGGGCGTCCTCTGCTACGGGCGTGGACGAGGTCGAGGCCGAGACGGGGATCAGTCGAGCCACCTCTCCTCTGGACTTGCTGACGGACATCAGGGCCTTCTGCTTGGCGTCCCGCCGCTCGTCCTCGGTGTTCATGGTGAGGAAGCGCAGCACCACCAGGTTGAGGAACGCCCCGATCACCGTCAGGCCCATGAGGATGTAGACGAAGCAGAAGGCCACGTAGCGCGGGTCGTTCTGCAGCGCGTCGTCCTTCTGCAGGGCCACGTAGTCCCCGAAGCCGATGGTGGTGAGCGTGATGAAGCAGTAGTAGAAGGCGTGCAGGAAGCTCCAGCCCTCGCTGTGGGAGAACAGCGCGGCCCCCACGCACAGGGTGCTCATGCAGGAGAAGAAGCCCACCGTCACCATGTTCGCCATGGAGACCTCGGTCTGACGCATGCCCAGGCACTTCTTGGCTTGGTGCAGCAGGTACCTGACGAACGTGTTGATCCGCTCGCCGAGGCTCTGGAACATGACCAGGGTGAGCGGGATCCCCAGGAGCGCGTAGAACATGCAGAACACTTTCCCTGAGTCGGTGCTGGGCGCCGCGTGGCCATAACCTGCAGGATGGACGCATAGGTGCATCATGCATGAGTCATATTACAATGATGTCATCGTAGGTGCATGTTGGATTGGAAACAGATCCTCACATTAAAGGGATAGTTCACCCAAAATTCAAATACTACTCTCTACTCACCCTCATGTTGACTAAGAGCTGTGAGAAGTTTCAGAGTCCTCCGTGGCTTCTCTGAGTTACAGCGGGGGGTCCGCGCAGCAGTATTTGTCCATATAATGGTTGTCAATGGATACCAACTTCCTTCGTCCAAAAAGACACACCAAAAAACATCCAAATACCTCCATGCTGCTCGTCTGTAATGTCCCTCTTGTATTGAAGCCCCGACATGAGAAAATGTTCCGCTGGCGTGATTTGCACGGACACAGGAAGAGCAGTGAACCGAGACACTGGGAGCTTCCGCTACAAACAAGCTTAAAATATAGACTTTTTTCGGAACAATTTCTCATGTTGGGGCTTCAATACAAGAGGGACATTACAGATGAGCACTATGGAGGTATTTGGATGTTTTTTGGTCTGTCTTTTTGGACGAAGAAAGTTGGTATCCATTGACAACCATTATATGGACAAATACTGCTGCACGGACTGCTCAGAGAAGCCACAGAGGACTCTGAAAATTCTCACAGCTCTTAGTTGACATAAGGGTGAGTAGATAATGAGTGAAATTTGAATTTTGGGTGAACTATCCCTTTAATGGAAAACCCGGTCACACTATTCAGGCTCGACTTCGGTATTGTGAACTAACAGCTATGTATTTATAACTCCCACGCTGCTGTCAGCTGGGATGTTGTAGACACTGGAAATAAACCACAAAGTCATCACTTTTCTCTGCTCAAATTAGCCTTAATTGGCCTTAATGCGCCAACAGAAATGAAGCCGGAGCAGCGTCCTTAATGTTTTTTTTAGTAATCTGCAGTGTTCTGCAGAGTTGAAAAGGCATTTTCACTCCTTCTTCTTCTTCCATTTCCATTTCCCATACAATTACACACAGATTATACCTGGAGTCTGATATTTTGACCTAGTGTAGCCTTATAATTGACAGTTTAATCCAAAATAGAAAGAAAGAAAGAAGAATTGAAGGACTTAAGTTTTTGTCTAACAAAATAATAACCAAACCATTTTACTCTTAATTACTTCACCTAAAATAACAAGGACAACCTTAGTTAGATAAATGGATCATAGAATAATAAATAATAACTAAAGAAAGAAAGAAAGAAAAAAAAGAAAGAACGGCAAAGAGCTAGACATAAAATGCAACATTAAAATTGTGAATTTTATGCCCTAGAGTGGAGCTGGTTGTCTACTGTATGAATGAGAAGGTCGGTGGTTTGATTCCCTGCTCCTCTAGTCCACATGCATGAATGTATAGGTAGAAGTGCTTTAAGACTATCGGGTAAACACTACTAGGCTATATAAATGCACTCCATTTACCATGTTAAATATATAATGATTCACTTACATCAGCCATTAGAATAACTGACCCCAGTCCAAACACACTATGACTAACTCTATGACAGTGTCCTGTGAATAAGCTTTTAACAACACTTACTGTACACACAGCCTACGTTTATTTGTTTTAATAGCCAAGTTAAATAGATATAGAATAATGAATTCAAAGCTTTTTGTTTGTCACGGTCAAACACTAACACTACGCTGTGGCTTCAGGGCTGTGCTAAGCAGTTGAGATAACCTACTAATTACTGGACATTCATCAATTCCTATCATGCAAATTGTTTTAGTATTAAGTGAGTGAGGGGGGGGGGGGGGGGGGGGTTAATGTGGATTAGTGACCTCAACCCCTCTAATTTCCTGGCTACAGCCCTGTCCTGAGCTCCTGTATCAATGCAATGCAACCCAAATCCATATCAGCCTCATCTATGGCACTACATAGTAGCCTATACTTAAAATGAAAAGACAAAACAAAAAGCGTAGAGTTTTCTTTACCGATGGTCGTGATCACAGTGATGGCGAAGTAAAAGGAGCCGGCGAATTTCCACTGCACGCCGGCTTTGTGAGGTTTGAGGTGCAGGACGACGTGCTCCAGCTCCTCGAAGTTCTCTTTGGTCAAGTTGTATTTGCGCATGAGCTCGTACTTTCTGGCGTCGAGCTTCCTCTTGTGACTCTTCTCCTGCTTCGACTCCAGCGTCTCGAAGACGGCGGCTCCCACCACCAGGTAGGTGAGGATGCTGATGATGAGGGCGAGGGTCCGCGCGTTTTGTCTCTTCATGGTTTTTTTTTTTTTTTTGAAAAAATGGAAGCAAAAAGAAGAAAAAAAGAAATAGAAAAGAAAAAAAAAAGATTCAAGTATGTGCAGGTGGGAGCTGAGACTGAGTGCGACCTTCTCCTGACGGACTACTGATCCAACAGAGGAGAGGGGTGTGGGGGGGGACTTTGGAGACGGAGCTGCTCTCTCAGCACCACCCCCACATCACAGTTGGGTTGCTACTGTATTTGGACTATTTGTCACCGACTTATATTTAGATTTTTGCAGAAAAGAAAAGAGAAAAAAAAAGAAACACGCGGCCGGGGCAATCCCACAGTCAGACTGTCAGAGCAGCAACAGCAACAGCAGCAACAGTGGCAGCAGCTTCTTGCAAATCAGGAGCTCACCTTTGCAAATACAAATACTACACACACACACACACACACACACACACACACACACACACACTTAGAGTCACACACACCTTTTCTTTTCTTTTCCCCTGAAGCCAGAATAAACAGTTTGTCTTTTCCCTCCAAGGGCGCACACTCACACTCATCAGCAGCCGAGGTGATGGTTGGTTCAGGTAGGTAACGTTGTCAAATAAGACTTTAGTGTGTATGTATGATTCATGTGTTCATTCACAGATAAAATATTTACCCAGTGGCTATTTAAACAGAGCGGCTCTAACTGGCTTCACAAGTTGTCTAGCAACCTAATGATAACCCTCCTCCTGTCAGAGAGCAAACATCCTTCTTCTCCTCCTCACCGTGAACTGAACAGGCTGTGGTGGGATTCTTCAGCTCACACACACACATACACACACAACATGCATGCGCACACACACAACATTATGATGAAGAAGAAGCAGAATGAATAGTTTGTGTTGTTGTTTTTTTATTTTAAGACACAGGAGATGTGTTATTTTATATAATATAAGAGGGGTTGTCTAAACTAAAGGTGTATTCAAAGTCTAAATTAAAACCACAGGTTCAAGAGTTTTAGGAGACAGGTTGGGTCTGGTGGTAGGTAGAAGATGCTATAAATTGCATTGCATTATGGGAAACGTAGGAACCAGTGGTTTTTGGAACAGGAGTCATATACCACAGAGTTGGTATATACAGTATATTTTTTAAATAAGATGTGGCTTCTTTTAGATTTAGATTTGTGTGCGAAATACTGACTTGATACAAACAGGAATGCAGGATGCTTTAAATTCAAATCTTAAAGGAAAAGGTAATTACAATTAAACCGATTGCGGTGCGGTAAAAGCAGAAGCAAATCAAACACAGAAACACCTTTAAATGTATCCCTGATAAGACTTAAAATCATAAAACCCATTTATTTAAACATGATGTGAGATCATATGCAACTGGGAGGAGTTAAATAAATTGCATTATGTGGACACATGCATGAAAACAGGGGAAACTGGTAGTGGGGTAAATGATTCACAGAAGAATTAATCAAATCAATAGTTTTACTAATCAATCATTTATTGCTAAACTGTCTCTGGTGTCTGTTTCATTTTTTTTTTTTTTTTTAATCACTCTATTTAGGTTAAGGCAACTTTGGAAACATTTTTTTTTTTTTACACATAAAATATTTAGTAAATTGTTTGATCGATCATGAAAACAATAACGATAAGGCCGTGGTTGCAGTATGTGACTAATACGACACAAACTTGAATTTAACCACTTCACTTAGGTGCGATAACAAGACTGCAGAGGCTCATTTACAAGAACCTGTTCAATCATTTATCATGATGATGTATATATATGTGTATACTGTATACATATTTTTTTTTCTACAGTACACCTCGCATACCTGCTTGGTTCAGGCAGTATGTGCAGAAAACCACTGTTTTCAACATGGTATACACACGTTGGAGATGTTTGAGGGCAAAGAAAGAAAAAACAAAACAAAAAAAACACAGTGCTTTTGAGCAAATGTCAGCTCCGTGCTACGATCAGATTACATCACACTTTAAATTAAAAAGATGCAGAGCTGGGAGGGAGAAACGAGGTATTTGGGCGAGGACTTCGGGTCTCTCAGGACGGTTTCCTACAAGCACTCGAACTCGTCGATCCTCTGCTTGGTGTTGCCCATACGGATCTGACGCAGCGTCTTGTACTTGTCGCGGCCGGCCCGGACGTTCTCGGCGTGCAGCAGGTCGTTCTGCGTCTTCTGGTCGTGGTCGCGGGCGGCTGACAGCTCCGAGCTCAGCATCTGTGGAAGGAGCAGATGTTGAGTTATTCAAATTTATAGAGTTCATCCACAGGAATGAGTCCAACATCAGCTGGAAAACTGTTGCTAAAAAACTCTGGTCATAACTTACAGTCACTAAAATCAACACTGCCAATTCTATTATATATACTTTTTATACATTACATTTTATTGTATTTGCAATTGCTATTTTGCTATTTTATTATGTATAGTTTGTTCTTTATATTCTTATTCTTTATATATTCTTATACTATATGTTGTTATCGTTACTGTATCGTCACTGTGTGTCTGTGTAACGCTGCTGCTCCACTGTAATTTCCCAGCTTGGGATCAATACAATGCAAAAACTCAAACTCTTTCCAAGAATATTTGTCTTATTTCTTGTCAAAATGTCTAAATTTTACTCAAAACTAATCTCTTTCCACTTAAAATAAGACTCATTACCTAAAAATTAACTTGTTTTTAGATAATTTTCACTTGTTTCAAACAAATTTTCAATTGAAATAAGTAGAAAAATCTGCCAGTGAAAGCAGGTTTTTTGTGCTTGTAATAAGAAAGAAAAACTTGATCCACTATCAGATTTTTCTAGTTATTTCAATTGAAAATATGCTTGAAAAAGGTTTTTAAAAAAAAGTGTCTAGAAACAAGCTACTTTTTAATGTTTTAATGTGATGATGAGTCTTATTTTAGTTATAATTAGATTTGTTTTGACTAGAAATAAGACAAATATTCTTGGTAAGATTTTGGGTTTTTACAGTGTAAAGTCTATCTATCTATCTATCTATCTATCTATCTATCTATCTATCTATCTATCTATCTATCTATCTATCTATCTATCTATCTATCTATCTATCTATCTATTGAGACTGAAACAGTTTCTTAAATGCTGTGTGCATTGCAGGAACATCTGCGTGAACTCGTTTGACCCCGGACTGACCTGCAGCTGTTTCTTCAGGCGCTCGTTCTTCTCGGCCTCGGTGAGCCTCTCCTCCTCGTCGCGCTGGTTGTTGATGTCCTGCGACTGCAGCTCGGCGCTGTAGGTGCTGTTCTCCTCGCTGTGCTCGTGGTCGCTCTCGTTGTCCGAGGAGGAGGAGGAGGAGGAGGAGGACGAAGCAGGAGCGGCGGGGACGGAGTTCGGGGCGGCCATGACGGTGTGCAGCTCCTCCTTCGTCTTGATCAGACTCTCCTCCACTTCCTTGACCTGGGATGAAGGTGGACAGGGACAGATGTTTTATTTTTATACTTGCTGTCCCAGGGCAGCTGTGATAATGGGTTATGTTGCAACATCGGGGTCATTTACTGGAGTTGGAGTTCGCTGGAGTTTGATTTTCTCCACTTTAGTGCAAGTTTCACAGGTTTAAGAACAAATGAAACTTGGTGAGCAACAGGTGAGGTGCTCTCTGCTCTCAGGATCATCTCACCTTTGGAAAACACTGACAACTACCAGACATTAGCTTGAATTATTCACAGGTACACACTTCAAGGTGTTTAAAAGGACTGAAAAATAAAAAAATTAAGATAAAAGCGCAGTTTTTGAATCTTGTTTATCTATAACTGGGGCGGCAGGGCTTTTTGCCATCGGGCCCCACTTCTCTAGAATCAACTTCCAATTCAAATTCGCAGGGCAGATACCCTCTCTATTTTCAAAAATCGACTTAAAACATTCCTTTTTAATAGAGCATATATGGCATCTTTTTATTAATATCTTCCTAAAAATTTATTCGTTTTTAACTTGGCTTTATTACACAATAATTTTACTCGTATGATTGTTTTTGTTTTATCATTGCTATTGTTTTATTGTCACTGTGTATTATTACTGCCTGATTGTTGATTAATATTGTTTTTAATTGTTTGATGTTTTGTTTAAAGATTTCATGTATGAAAGGCGCTATATAAATACAATTATTATTATAAAATTATGAACATTTGGGAATTAGCATCCTAAATATGTTATAAATAGTTAACTATACATGGTACTGAGTGAGCTCATGCACTCCCCTAGAAGGTCTTATACACATGTTTTGTTTCATTTTTAGTAATATTTTTTGATATTTACTATTTTCTGTTTATGGTGTCTTGTCAATAAGGTTTACTCAGCTGATCACACAGCTTGCAGTGATTAATCACCTTGCTTCTGATTGGTTATTTTTTTGTTCGTGTGTTGTCCATTTAAAGGTTTTTTTGTACTCAAAGAAGAAGGTCACATCGACCGAAACGTTGCTTTGTCCAGGAGTAAAAGACCTATTGCAAGTTAACAGTGTGTGGGAAGTTCTTTTGTTCTTGACATAGAAGGAATTAAAACACAGCAGGGTCCAGTTTGCTCCAGTCAGTCTTAAATATAATCCAAATAGCTGGAGAGGAAAATATGAAAGCGAACCAACTGATGTTTGATTTGGACGTTTTCCAGCTCCACCTGAGGAGCCCGGTTCCCTCCTTTGATCACGCGTTGGAAACTCACCTTGTTGTGCCATGACTCAGCCTCTTCTTCTTTGGTCCTCTTGGCCTCCTCCAGCTCCATGATCTTGGCGCTGTACTCGGCCAGCTCTGCAGCCTGAGGGAGGACACACACACACACACACACACACGTTGCGTAAAGTAAATATATTGAATATCTATTTATTTAATCTTAAAGCATGGACAGAGTTTATGTTAACGACTGAGTGTCATGTGAACAAATATTAGCTAAAAACCAGTGGTGAAGGTGAAAACCTGCAGATGCACTGCAAAAACTCAAAATCTTTCCAAGAATATTTGTTGTATTTCTTGTCAAAATGTCTCATTTCTAGTCAAAACTAATCTTTTTCTACTTAAAATAAGTCTCATCACCTAAAAATTTACTTATTTATAGATCATTTCACTTGTTTCAAAGCAAATTTTCACTTGAAATAAGAAAAAAAATCTGCCAGTGAAAGCAAGTTTTTTGTGCTTGTAATAAGAAAGAAAAATTTGCCCCACTATCAGATTTTTCTACTTATTTCAAGTAAAAAATATGCTTGAAAGAAGTAAAAAGTGTCTAAAAACAAGCTGCGCTTTACGTGATGAGTCTTATTTTAAGTATAATGATATTTGTTTTGACTAGAAACGAGTGTGTCTTGTGACGGATGTTTAATTGACGAATGTTTATTTTAGTTTTATATATGCATGTGCACCATTCTCATAATGAAAGATGATAATACTGTTTGTGTCTATTGACATTAGTGTGTGTGAGAAAGAGTTTTAAATGATTTTCTCATGACAAAACCGCAGTTTCAAGCGTTAATGTGTGTTTATCGTGGATGCAGGAGCTTTACGTGTAATGGGTGTTTTTCTATCGTGAGCTTTTTTTTCCCCTCTCACGTGAAGGATCTTGAGTTTTCCAAGCGTAGTCCACTCACCAGCTGCTCCTGGCTCTTGATCTGGTCCTCAGCCTGCCTGGCCAGCTCCTCCTTGGCTATTATGGCCTCCATCCTCTCAGCCTCCAGCCGGGCTGCCTCCTGCTCCACCCTCCTCCTCTCCTCCTCCAGCCTCATGCCCCGGTCCAGCTGCTCCTGAAGCTCTGCAGGAGGAAGTCAGTGAAACACACAGCAAAACATTTAGAAGGAAAGTAAAGCACAGCGTTAAATCAGAGGGGTCGATAGATGCATCTTTGAGCTTTTCTGGCATAAATTTACACCTGTGGCTTCACACACTCTCGGCTTGGGGACCTTAAGAGCCATAAAGACGCATAAAACACGTTGTACACTGCCTGTCCAAAAAAAAGTCACCACTTGGATTACTAAACTAATAGGTAAAAGCCTCCCATTGGATAATTACTGCATGGATGATTATGTTTCATCTGGCAACAACTTATTTAACCATAACTGATGCAGTCTCATTTCTTAAAGAACCATGTTGGTTGTGGAAAAGATGTTAATCTGTTTCAGAAGGGTCAAATTATTGGCATCAAGCAAATAAAACATCTAAGGAGATTGATGAAACTAAAATTTGGTTAAGAACTGTCCAATGCATTATTAAAAACTGGAAGGAGAGTGGGGAACCATCGTCTTCAAGGAAGAAACGTGGTCCAATGTGACCACAGAGTCCAGACCTGAACCCCATTGAGAATATTTGAAAAACTCTGGACAAAGCTTATCGAAATGATGCCACAGCAAATAGTGTTTGACTTTTTTTTTTTGGACAGGCAGTGTGTTTTAACATGAAAAAGGTGAAAAAAATTCGCTAAAATAAGGAAAAAGAAACTATAATTTGAAGTAACAGAAACATTTTTTTTATTTTATTTATCTTGGGAGCCTTTTATATCACTGGAGCACCCAGGTTGGGAAGTGTCAATGTTTTACCTTGTGACTGATGTCATTGTCTTAGTAAACAGAGCTTTCCATGTTGCCATAACTTTATAATCCTCTGTGTTGGTGTGTTTGCTTGAACATGAATGAAAAAGCACCTGGAAACACTGTGAGACTGGGAAATGAAAACATGTGTGTGTGCATTTTAAATATATGTTAATTAAAAGTGGATTTAGGAAACTTTCAGAGATTTGAATGTTGTGTTTCTTTCTTATCTCGATTTGTACATTTATCATAATGAGCCTCGTGAGTCAAAAACAGTAAAAACCCGACAGATCGAGGAGCGATAAAAACTAAGTGAGAGAACAAAATCCATCCAGTTGAACTTTTTTCATGTATGTCGAGCAAAGAAACAGGAGAGGGCAGTAAAGACACGTCACATCTCAGAAGAAATGAGACTTAACCCTCCTGTTTCCTTCCTCCATCCTTCCTTTCTCCCTTCCTTCTTTCCACAATCCCTTTTCCCTCCCCCCTTTCCTTCCTTCCTTCCTTCCTTCCTTCCCTTCGTCCTTACTTCTTCCTTCCTCTTTTGATCCAATTGACCTGATCTGTTCCCTATCCCTTCATCTTTCTTTCCTTCCCTTTTCCCTTCCTTCTTTCCCTTCTTCCTTCCTTCTTCTTCCTTCCTTGAACAAATCTGTTCTCTATCCCTCCATCTTTCTTTCCTTCCCTTTTCCCTTCTTCCTTCCTTGAATGAATCTGTTCCCTCCCTCCCTCCCTCCCTCCCTCCCTCCCTCCCTCCCTCCCTCCCTCCCTCCATTTCCTTCCTTCTTTCCACAATCCCTTTTCCCTCCCTCCTTTCCTTCCTTTTTCCCTTCCTTCTTTCCACAATCCTTTTTCCCTCCCTCCTTTCCTTCCTTCCTTCCCTCCTTCCCTTCATCCTTACTTCTTCCTTCCTTTTTGACCCAATTGACCCAATCTGTTCCCTCCCTCCTTCTATCTTTCCTTCCTTTTCCCCTTCCTTCTCTCCACCCATCTTTCCCTTTGTCTTTCCTTCCTTCCTTCTTTCTTTCCCTTTGTCCTTCCTTCCCTCCTTCCCTTCGTCCTTACTTCTTCCTTCCTTTTTGACCCAATTGACCCAATCTGTTCCCTCCCTCCTTCTATCTTTCCTTCCTTTTCCCCTTCCTTCTCTCTACCAATCTTTCCCTTTGTCCTTCCTTCCTTCCTTCCTTCCTTCCTTCCTTGACCCAGGAGGACAACAGGAGGGTTAAAGACTAAAATCCTGTCTCACCTCTCTCTGCTCTCTTGGTCGTCTCCTCAAACTCGTGGAGCCTCATCATCAGATCCATCTTTTCTCTCTCCATCTGCTCCTTCTCTTTCTGGATGGCCTCCCTCCTCTTCTTCTCACTCTCCAGCTGATCCCTGCAGGACACACACACACACACACACACAAAAACAACTTTATCCCGATGCTCACGTCTGTGTCTTTTTTAATCTTTTGAGCGGATTAACCCTTCACCCACCGCTCCATCTTCTTCTGCAGCCTCTCCTCCTTGGCCTGGGCCTTCATCTGCTGAACCTCGATGCTGTCGGCCTTGCGGCGGCGCATGTACAGCTCGTGGTTGCCGATGCACAGCTGAAGGATGCGTTTGTTGACTCGCAGCCGTGGAGCGTAGAAAAGAAAGTCCTGACAGAGAGAGAAGAGGAAGAGAGAGGAAGAGAGGGGAGAGAGAGGGAGGGAGAAAACAAGACTTCAGCAACAGTTTGGTCTCATTTCAAAAAGCTATTTTTACATTATTTAACCATTGCAGTGTCTGAAATGTAAAGATCCCCTACGCTGAGGAAATTATGGCTTATTGAAACCAGTATTTATAATAAATAAAAAGCCTTTAAGTAGATTTGGGTAACACTTTATTTGATGCCTATCTCTATAACGCATTATAACCATACTTATAATGAGTTATAAAGCAGTACTGTATAAGTAAACACTCATAAATGATCATAAGGCGTTATAACATTAAGCATAACACATTATAGAGCATTATAACGCTATTATAATACTTGACCTTATAAGCCATTATAAAATGCTCTATGATTATGCTTATTGTTATAAAGTCTTGTGATAATTTATGAGTGTTTATAATGATAGTTATACCCGTTTATAAGCCAATTATAACATATTATAACTATATTAATAATGCTTTATTGATGTGGGCATTGTCAGCAAGATACTAACAATTATAACGCATTATAATACCTGGCCTTATAAATCATGATAAAACGCCTTATATTTAGTTTACTAAATTTACTTGACTTAATTTACTTATTTAGTTTAGCCTTTATAGTATAGTATAGTATAGTATAGTATAGTATAGTATAGTATAGTATATGTGTCAGTATAGTTATTCAATATCTGTTTATTTAGTTCAGTTGTCCATGCACAGAAGTTATTTAATAATGTTTCAAGACATCCAACTGTAATTTCTGCACATTTACGCACTATTTCTGTCTTTAGGACTGAGTTTGCAACATGTGGACATTTGTTGTCATATACTTTAAATTTTTGTGCAGCATATTTGTGTCTTTGCATGTGTGTTTTCTAAAGTTGAAGTGTGTTGAGCGCTCTGGGCCACCGTAGAAACACTTACAGGGGATTTCTTGTCTATGGGCTTGATGACGAACTTCTTGTCATTGAAAGCAATGTTTCTAATTTCGCTCCAGGGGAATCCGATCTTTGGTGTGAGCCTGGAGGACGGAGGAAAAAAGGAGATCAGGTTTTATACAACATAATGACAGCAGAGTGACAGACCAGTGTGTGTGTCTGTGTGTGTGTGTGTGTGTGTTTGTGTGTGTGTGTGTGTGTTGTCGTAGCATCGAGGGAAACAGGTGAACGGCCTCTTGACAACAACAGCCTCGGCGTAGCAGTACATGTCCATATAACGGTTGCAAATGGATACCAACTGTCTTCGTAACAAAAAGACACCGACCCCGAAATGCGAAATTGTTCCGAAAAAAATTAAATAAGTCTATATTTCAAGCTTGTTTTGTAGCGGAAGCTCCTCTTCCCAGTTCGCCAAATTTGGACGAAGCCACGGATAAAATGAGTGAAATTTGAATTTTGGGTGAACTATCCCTTTAATACTGAGGGCCTGTATCCTTCAGACATGTATTTATGGACCGACCTGTCCTCCTTCTCGTAGATGTTGAGTCCCAGAGCGTCGACTCCCAGCCACAGCTCCGTGCCCTTCTTGTTCTTGATCTCAAAGTAGTTGACCCCGTACATCTCCAGGTCCTGAGTGATCTTCAGGTACTCGAGCATGGCGTCCTCCCTGTTCAGGTCGCACAAAGACACGGAAAAATAATGTAAGAATACAAACGGACCTGACCTCTGAGTATTAATGATCTACAGTAAGACGTATCATTTCATATTCATTACATTAAGAGTATTGGACTAATACAAGCAGGGTTTGACCAACAGTCACTTAACCTTTTAGTTTCCAATTAATTATTATTATCATTATTAAGCTCAATTAATTTAGCATCTGTAATATCATCTTCTGTCTCTTCCTTTTATCTTGAAAGTTAAATTCACAATACTTTCTGTAAAGGTGGTTAAGTACTAGTAGTTTTTATCCAGGTGTAGAAGATTCTCGTTCGTCATTAAGAGCAAGAATAACAGATTCGAGTAGGATTTTTAGAAAAAAGAAGAAATTATATTCACTAATTCAGGGACTGCAGATTAAACTGTACATTTAGAAACATAAATATTCATAAACGTTTATCTTAAATAAATGTGGACTCTGTAAAATGTAACTGAGTCTTTATTTTGAAAGTTAAATTCACAGTACTTTCTGTAAAGGTGGTTAAGTACTAGTAGTTTTTATCCAGGTGTAGAAGATTCTTGCTCGTCATTAAGAGCAGTACGAACAGATTCAAGTAGGATTTTTAGAAATAAGAAGAAATTATATTCACTAATTCAGGGACTGCAGATGAAACTGTACATTTAGCGACTTAAATATTCATATTAGTTTATCATAAATAAATGTGGACTCTGTAAAATGTGACTGAGTTAAGTCACTGGGGACACAAGGGGTAATTACAGGATAATGATGCCAAATTGCCTGTTTACTGATTCACTTTTTAACTGTAACAAAATAAACAATCACACAAAGCAGAAAACTGGCTCAGAAATGTAAAAACACACAAGCAAATACGGATTTAAATTTTAATTTGTAAGAGCAGGGCTGTTACTGTATTTCTTCCTATAACAAGTAAACCAGATTTAAAATGAAGGTTAAAACATGATTTTTTTTTTTTTTTTTTCTCGTATTCATCATCCTTCACTTACTTCAGCATCGATTTGTGCTCGTCGTGCCAAACCTGGATTCTGTCTTCCCACTGGTCCTTGGACAGCTTGTGTTGCGTCAGCACTCTGAGGGGAGACACCAGCTATCAGCAACCCACACAGGTGAAGGTGTCAACAGTCTGTGTGTGTGTGTGTGTGTGTGTGTGTGTGTGTGTGTGTGTGTGTGTGTGTGTGTGTGTGTGTGTGTGTGTGTGTGTGTGTGTGTGTGTATACATACAGAGCTAACACAAACACATGCTGCACTGTCACGTCTCCCCTGTCCTGATACTGTATGTCTTTATTGCAACAGCACATTTGTTAATACATTTTATTTTATTTTTTTTTTCTCTTTTAAATATTTATTTCGTAAATATGTAAAACAAAATAAGGCACAATTTCAGTTTGTAAGTTAAAGAACAAAACTTGGAAACCAAAAACACAAAAGCATAATCATACATACGTATTTGAAAAGGAGTGAGAAGAAGCTGTGCTTATTGAATACCACCCCTTTTCCACAAATCATAAATAAATCGATCAGTTGTCCCACTTCTTTAATTGCCCTTCTTTCCATTGTTAGGAGAAAATGAAAAAAATATAAGGTAAGTAAAAAAATAAATAAATAAAAAGGAAGTACTTATTGTTTAGTTTTTGGTTTAAACACCATCTTCCCTGCACTTCTCCAGAGTTATGTTTTTGTACTTGTAATAATATAATAACTTTAAAGGAGCAGTATCAAAATTTACTTATGTACCCAATGTGAAAGCACTGATTATGCAGGAAGCCCCGCATCATAATAGTGTATATTATTGTATTATGATGATCAATAATACATTAATGCAGTGATACAACGACTTGTTATAAAATAATACAAAATAATCTGTGTGATTTTTTGGTTTTAAGAATATTGATCTACAAAAAAAAAACAAGTAATGAAAGATAAAGAGTAATATGCTTACTACTATAACCTAAGTAATGAAAAGTATCTTTAAATTCTACCCAAGTGCAGCACTTTGATAAATGTACTTATTTGCTTTCTTCCACTGTCCGCTTGCAAGCTGTGCAGCCACACTGCCAGCTTTGCTGTGTTGTGTCAGCTCTTTGATATATATATTCAGGGATGCAAACGGGTCAGGACCAAAAAAGAGAGGAATTGTCTGGCGGGCGGGCGGGGGGGGGGGGGGCCTCACCATTAACAATATCACAGAAAAGTCAATTTCCAGTAGTTCAACCCCAACCAAGTATTGAGTGCATATAGATGGACAGTTTTCAGAAGGCCAACATTTCTAGATTAAAAATGCTTTAAAAAAATAAAAACCATTGCAATATTTCAATTTTGGAGATACTGATTTTTAGGTCTTCACTGAATGTTAGTCATAATTATTACTATTAAAATAAACAGAAGAAATAAAGACATGGGATTTAACATCCCATTCAGTGTGTAATGGACATATAGGCCTATATAATGTGTTAGTTTCACTTTAATTGAACACATTCTACATCGCGGAGGCGACGTCTCTCCTTCACCGTAGAAACGGGGCAGAGCTCCGTGGGAGACACCTGCCTGACACAGCAACGGACATGCACGGGGGGGGAAACGGCGGCGCCGTCGCACCGAATGCACGCGGATACGCGCCGCTTTGGGTAACGAGCGCGCACGTCGCGTCTACATTGGAGGTGAATAGGAAGGATGTTACCAGTGTAATCAGAGACCGCAATCAGCTTTACATTAAACCGACATCAGGAGAATAATGAGAATTAGCCTATGATTTAAAAAAATATATATTTGTTTCGAATTTTGGCCCCTGGATCATGACTTTTTTGGGCGCATTCTTGGTAAAAAAAAAAAAAAATCCTCTAAAAAAAAAGACAGTTGGGATGCATAATGTGTCTCATAACAGTATACTGTGCGTCACGTTATCGTCCCCCCCCCTCTGTACTGAGCTGGCCGGTACTGGGTATAGCGTCCTGCTGATCCTCTGTAGCTCATCAGCCCGGAACTCGCCGTCATGGATCAGAAGCGACGGTGGCGTTTGGCCTCAGTGTCTCGGACTTCCAGAGCAGCTACAGCAGCGTTGTGACCTCAACCATGGTTGGTGAGAGCAGAAATGTTGTTGTAGGCCTGTGCATATTCTCATTTGTCCAGGTCATAGTATTTCAAAGGAGGTTAAATCGAAAGCAACTGGACTTATACTGAGTCTCCACACCAGATAGTTGGACCAGTCCCAGCCTGGTCAGATGCTACATGAACTGATGAAGCCTCTTGGATGAAGGTGAAACGTCTTCCTAGACAAATAACTAAGTCCAGTTGAACCTCCTTTGAAAAAAAAAAAAAAAGTTGTTGGCGGGCTCGTGAATTTTTTTTGAAACGAGTGAAAACGAGCGATAAATCGCATTTCTCGCGTATCTCGCGTTTGGTTGCGCGTAAAAGCTCGCGCGAAAAAAAAGCGTTCCTCGTGTTTGTGTGGGAAGCCCCTGTGGGTCTTCCCACCAAACACGATGAAATAGACGAAGACGCGAGGGTCCCGTCGCCATAAAAGAATCGCGTGTATTGCGTCGCAAAAAAAAAAAGTCGCGTCTACCGCGTCTCGCGCCTAATCGCGTCTTTGCGTCACGGCCTTTTACACCGCGGACGTAACGAATAAACGGTGACGGTGTGAACGAACAACATAGAACAGGACCAGACGTGCGTTGTTTCCTCTTTTCACCTACAGCTCCACTCTCCCTTACTTACACTAACTACTGTTCCTGGTGATGTCCTGGATCAGAGAATTGTGGGATTTGTAGTTTTGGACCAATCGCAGGTTGTGCTCTTTCTTTTTTGTGATTTTCCCGGTTCACACATGTCTTTTTTTTTTAGGGGGCAAATGCGAGTGAAATGCTCGCCCATGGTGGGCAAAAGAAAATTTAAGACCTGTCTAAAATTATTTAAGACTTGAACACAATAATTCAACAAATTTAAGACATTTTAAGGCCTAAAAGTGTGTAATGGACATAGCCTATATAATGTGTTAGTTTCACTTTAATTGAACACATTCTACATCGCGGAGGCGACGTCTCTCCTTCACCTCTGAAACGGGGCAGAGCTCCGTGGGAAACACCTGCCTGACACAGTAATGTACGTACCGACTGCACGCGGATACGCGCCGCTTTGGGTAACGAGCGCGCACGTCGCGCGTCTACATTGGAGGTCGGCAGTTGGCAGTTATCAGTATGATCAGAAACCATGAATGAGTTCGCCTCAGTTTCACGTGATTGTCACTGTCAGCCTGTTAGAAAAACATTTTACTGACCCCAGCTGAGACGCTGAGACCCCCCCCCCCCCCCCTCAAAACAAAAACTCTTCGGATCTGAATGATTCACACAAGTCACCTAATTGGTCATGAAAAAAGCGAGTTTCGCTTTTCGGCGCGCTGTTTGCATCCCTGTATATTATAATGGAGTTATTTATCTGGTTGATTAATGTAAATACCTTTAAGATTGTCTGTATTTGTATTTCCTTGTCCCCACAAATGATAACATTATCATAATCAGTCTTTTTCCATGACAAGTTCAGACTCACCTTTTGGGCAGCAGGCGCTCGGAGGACAGGTAGCCCGGGTTGTGCACCGACTTGTTGTACTCTCCGTACTTGGACTGGACGGCGTAGGAGGCCAGCAGCACGGCGGTCTCCGGAGGAGAGTAGATGTCCTCGCTCAGGATGTCCTCCTTCACCTGCAGGAAGAAGAGCTTCCTGGTGATGTCCTGGATCAGCTCCTCGGACACGTCCTCCGGGTAAAACTTGGCCCTCAGTTTGAACTGCAGGGGAGTCTCCTTCTTCACCTGCTGGGACATGACCTGAGCAGAGCACGGACAAATAAGAGCATGAAAGAAAGAAAGAGTTAGGACATGTGAGAGGAGCAACAGTATCTCAAAAAGAGACAAAAAAAAATATCTGTGAAGTTTTCCGTCTCCTCATTCAGCAGCTCTAGTCGCACTTTTAAATCCACTTTTAAATCCAAGTTAAAAACATTTCTCTTTTCACGTGCTTATAGCTGAGCTCTTTTTAAGAACTTTAAACTTTTATCTATTTTCTTTTATTTTACTTTCATTTGCTCTTGCTTTTAACTCTGTTTTTAGTGTTTGTTTGTTTTTATTCTGTTTTATGCTTCTCTCTCTCTTTTTTTTAATGTTTTGTCTTTATGTAAAACACATTGAGTTGCCTTGGTATGAAATGCGCTGTATAAATAAAGATGCCTTGCCTTGCCTTGCCTAGTAACAACAGGTTGGTGTCAGCCAATCAGAAGAGAGGATTCTCTGAGCTTCTCTTCTGATTGGCTGACTGTTTCCAGAGTAATCCCATAATAAGAATATATCAGATTTCAAGTAAAACACACACAAAAAAAATCCTGCAAGTGTTGGATGGTGGGTCCAGGTGGGCGGGGCTTAGTGCAACTGCTTTGTTGTGACATCACAAAGTGACAGGAAGTCCTGACGGCTGGTTTTAAGGCTCAGTTTCTGAATACAGGCTGTGTGCATTTCTCTGTGGACTGAGGCTTTGATACTTTCACAGTATTAATATAGAACCTAGAGCTGCTTTATAATCACACTACACATGGACATCTACCTTTATACTGTCTGGAGCTTTAACACAAACATCTACTTTTAAAATATATGGAGCTTTAACACAAACATCTACCTTTATACTGTATGGAGCTTTAACACAAACATCTACCTTTATACTGTATGGAGCTTTAACACAAACATCTACCTTTATTTTGAAGGAGATTTAATACAAACATCTACCTTTATTTTGACGGAGCTTTAATACAAACATCTACATATGGGAGCTTTAATATTCAGGGTAATTCTTACTTTTTCTTGCAGGTGAGATGCTTTTCATTTATTAATGTGAGCTTTTTCAGAGTGAAAGTGAAATTTAAGTGCATGTTTGGGGATTGCACAGTATTTCCATTTGCTTTCCAACCTTGACCAACCTGAAGTTAAAGACTAAGGAACTGAAATGATTTGCTTGGTGAGGACCCGCTGACTTTTTAAAGCTTCTACAGAGGAGTGTAGAGTAAAAAAAACTGTTTATCAGTGCCACGACAAACTCACCTTCTTCTCCCAGTTCAGCCATGTGATGAATCCTTTGGCGTCCACAAACTGCAGCCCAAAGTACCAGATCTCACGCAGGCCGATGGTTCTGGCAACCTTCAACACCACACACACACACATACAGACGATTACAGACATGATAATAATAAAAAACATTATCTCTCACTGCTTTTCTTCACCTAAAACAGGATTTTATCTCCCTGAAGAGGAGAAACCTTTGACAAAGATGTAGTTTACAGCACATCAGTGTCACTGTGAACATCTGGAACAGCTGCTGATGTGGTGGTGAACGTACTCTAAAGCCTCAGAACCACTTTATCATAGATCGGCCTTCAAGTGCAAAGGTTGAGGTAATTACACTCTACACGAGACGCTACAGGTAGAGAGGGCGTCATACTGTTGGGTTGTGATGTCACTGTTGCTATCAGGTTATGGATGATTCAGCTTTTGGCTGAGTGTGCACTATAAAAAATCCTGGGCTTTTATTTCAATTAAATTAATCACATCATACTTATATCTCTCCTAATATTGTCAATGCCTTAATAAACTTAACTTGCTGCACATAGATGAATACTTTGAACTATTAATACATTATTTCTTATGTCATTTTGACTGATTATTATATTGACAATAAATGTTCAATGTCTCTTGTCTTTGTTTAATACCATTACTCTCATGTTATATTTATGGAAGTCCATTTCTGCCAAAAAAAAACAGCATGAAACACTTCGATTTTTGAGGTATTACTATTTTTTCCCACACCTTATCTCATGGTTAGGTCTTAAGATTACACATCATCATCATGAGGCGTTTACTCTCTGACTGACTGACTGACTGCAGTCGAACACCTTGCTAGTAAACTGCACAGTTCAACTTTATCAGGTGCCAAGTTCTCAAGGTCCCAGTTAATAAAAACTACAATGATAAAGATAAAAACGTATAAATCCGTTAAGTGTCTATAGGAGTGCTTTGCATACTGTGCCATACGGACCTGGTCGAAGAGCTGCTTCCCTGTGGTGTTGGGGTGGAAGGAGAACTCCAGCTCCGCATCCATTGAGGTGACGCGAACGTTGACCTGCGGCAAGAAAAGGTCTTTAAGTCACATGACGAAAGAGGTTTTCTGTTTTCTGTTTCCATTCTGTCAAAGCGTTTAGCTCTTTTTCTTTTCTTTTTTTTTACAAATAAAAATTAGAATTTGGCCTTTTTATTATGAATGAACTGTATCTTAAAAAAGTGCAGATATATTGCAGCTTTTGGTGATTTTTGATAATGAAAAACAACTGTTAGGATGTTAAAAAAAAACATAAATAATATAGTCAGTTGTGCAGAGGATGCACTTAAAGTGGAGCTGTGAAGTGGATTGTTCATAAACCATAATTGCTCACTATCTCATTAGACTTTGGACTACCCTTGCGAGGTGCTACAAGGTTGCACATAGGGCAGATTAAAATATCAAAATACTCGCTGCTTGCCAAGTTGCCTTCAGTCTTCGCCACTGTTAAGTTAAGACCAACGACTTTTACAACAAAAGCAGTTTAAGTGGCGCATTAGTCTGACTCTGGAGTGGATTTCCCAGACGACGACTAAAAAAGGGGGTGAGACTCAATATTTTCCCAAAAGAAAACAACAAAACACCAAAGACAAAGACACAGAATCTGCTTGACCCCGGCTTAGTGCGGGGCCAAGTTGGTCTTGAAGCAGTTACACAATCGTTTTATGAAGTTACACAAGAGCACGCCCCGGGTGTCATAAAGATAAACACCACAGAAACTTGGGCAACATAAAAACTGGAACATCCATTTATGAAGCGTCCGTATAGCGTTTCTCAACCGATTCCACTTTCCACTATCAAACGCCTGAGAGAGGACGACCTCCTGCTGAGGTTTTCCCTCTCTGTTATCTTCCACAGCCACACAGTCGTCATGCCGGCTGTTAACTATTAAAATCAATCACTGTCTTACTCCATTGATAAAAAAAAATGTAAAAAAAATCGTTCATACTTTCATTGTTCTTTCTGGTATCTACAAACGTCTTAACTACCGTTTCCAGATAAACACCAGTAGTACCTGATATCATGACTCATATTTTCATTAATTTTGCGTCAGTCGACTTGAGGCCGACGTCAGCACGACCTCTTAAGAACAGCTTTCTCCTTGGAGTGTCAATATAAGTGCAGAGTTGCAGACGTAATGCACAGGCCGGGCCTTTCTTATCAGCTCTCCCACTCGCTGATGCTGTATACTTAAGTAACTCTTACTGAGGGCATTTAGGACTTTCAGCAAATAAAAAAACGGCACAAGGGTGGTTTCTCCTCAACGGATGGGAAATTGATTAAGTCTGACCGGCTCAGAAAATCAAACAGGTTACATGATACAGTCATTGTTGAAGTTGTTGGGGGGGGAAAGTCAGTCGCTTGCTGACATCGTAAGTCCAAGTGTCCAAAAAAGGTAATTTACCATGATTATCATTAGGTATGCTTGACTACTCGGTTCACTTGTAGCTGTGAAGTGGCGTTTTAGGAGCATTGTTTCTGTCAGGAATGTGAGCAGCATGGGTCAAACTCTACATTTGGTTAATGAGTAAATGCCAAGAAGGGTTGGTGCCTCTTGGAAATCACTCCCAGATAAAACAAAAGAAGCTAAAAGTATATATATAAAAAGAAACCTACATCATTTGTGATGAGAATGATGTTTCTCTCTCAAAACCATGTTAACACAACCAGTTCAACAAACCTTACAGTTGACTTTATGAACCCTCCACTACCCTTTTTTGAAACCTGGACCAGGAAGAAGACAGTTCAGTAACATGTTTAATGATTTGATCAGTTAAAACACGAGAAGAGACTCTTACTGTTTTGGGCATCTTGGCTCTGGTTGGTGGACGAGCTCCAGCAGAAGAAAGTGTCTCCCAGGTTGACTGAGGCTGCAGTGGCCGACTCCCAGCACAACCTCCACCTGATAAAGAAAAAGCCGCTCCGCTCTCGCGAGCAAAGCAGGCTCAAGGGCAGGGCAATGTGTCCTTTGAACTCGTAGGCTTGTAGATCACTCACGGTAACGTGGGAGGTTGGACGTAGTTTGCTATCGCGCAGTCACTGACAGCTTTACTTCCAGTGTGACCACCCCGGCCGAGCAAGACGCTCCACCCAGAGGCAATCACCTATCTCAGCACCGACACACTGCTGCTGCTGCTGCTGCTGCTGCTGCTGCTGCGACCTTTGATCGGACCACGCAAGGCTACCGGCTATATAAGCCTGGACGTTACTATTTATGCTGCAGTTTGGAGATGACACGAGTGAGGCATAATGAAATCACATCAAGATAACAGCAGCGTGTTTCTGTGGAAGAGTCGAGCGAGACAAACCCCGGAGGAGATTTATTTAGATTTACAAACTTTAATGAGAATTGTAAAAAAAACAAAAAACAATCAGGTTGAAACTACATGGACCGATTCTGATCATGTAAACATTCACAGAGCTGCACGTTCACAGTTTTTAAATCACATAACAACAACAACAACATTTCATAGAAAACTAATCAAATACTCTTTGTGTTTGCTTTTACTTCATTTGTTCTTATCGCTCTGACAGATGTGGAACATCAGCACCGCAGGTGTATGGAGGTAAAAAATATTAAATATCTATCATCTTTTCTTTCTCTACATTTGAGAGTTTGAAAACTAAGATTTTTTCCATTAAAAAATGTCCTTAAAAAGATATAGTGTATATTCAAATGATTGAAATGTGAAATGTGTGCATTGAAGCTCCCAGAGCTGATAAAGACCATTGTCAATCTTCAGTTCATTCATTTGTAACTCTAATCCTAACCCTCTTATATTTGTTTCTGATTCTGGTGAAACAAAGAAAAATATTCTAAGAGATTAAAAAAAAAAAAAAAATCCTTCATGAAACGACTGTGATTTGTGATTAAAACTCATCTTTGATTCTGAAATGAGGCTGGTCCTCTGGTTTGAAGTCTTCGTTGGGACTTCCGTCCTCTTTGAGGATGCGTGACGCCGTGTATCCCACGATGGGATACTTTGTTTTGTACGTTCCCTCAAACACACTGTCCAGAGACTGGAGCTGCTCCTCACTGAGGCCCGACTGTAAAGACAGAGAGAGATGACCTGTTAGTAACACTGTGGAAGAAGATGCTGTCATAGGATGTAGAGGTTACAAAGCGCTTGTGATAAATACATCCTTAAATATGTTTTACTCATTTACTTTTCAGTTTATATTAATGTCAGCAAAAGTATTTTAGCAGCCAAAGAAGGAAAGTACAGGAGGAGGTTTTATCATATTGTTTTCTGTTTAACCATGGGAGAAAGTCTGTGAACACTTATTTGCACAAGTCCAAGTGTTTAAGTGCTGAAAACACATTAGGTTTATCAACACTCTAAGATTTTAATGCAGAGTCCCTGTGAATGAGGCGACTGAAGTACGCTCTGTGTTTTTTTTTGTTCATTATTTAATTATCCATTTCAGAATAAGTCAGTCCTGTCTTTTTGACATATTTGTCTCTTAATGACATAGTTTAACGTTTTTGGATTCATGCTTTTTTCCTGGCGGAGCGGCGGTACAGCGGTTAATGATGTTACCACACTGCAAGAAGGTACTATGGCTGTTCTGAGTGGAGTTTAACATGTTCTCTCTTTCTTCATTATATTCTACATAATATACCATATGCTATATACCAATCAATAGTACACCCATAGATACTGTATACATATACATATCATATGGTGAAGACAATGGGTGGATGGGTTTTCTTTAGAGAGAGTTAGAGGAGAAGATTGACACTATGTGATATGTCATATGAAGATGCAGCGATGAGATAGTTATTTTAGAAAATCTGCCGACCAGCTCCTCTAAAGCTGATTAATATGCTTTATTCTGTCTGATATGAAAAAAAAAAGGTTTTACAGGGAGTTTATTGAACCATTTCTTGACTGATGAGAAGGCAAATCAACAATTAAGCACTGAAAAGCATCAGAAATGAAACGCAGAGGAAAAAATCTCTGACATTTCAGTTCTATTTACGTCCTTGAGCTCTTTAAGTGTTGGCTGAATTTTCCATTTCCTCATTTTTAAGTGTCCACTCCCAGTGTTCCTCTTACGTACAATATATTAAGGCTGTTCCCACCCAAACAGGCTTTAAGGGTTTTTGTCTATTTCATTTCCTTACAATGTGACTCACTAACTCTCAGGTGTCAGGTGTCGGTGTTCTCCACCCACAGGACTCAACAGAAACAGAAACAGAAACATGACCAGTCTCTGGGAAAACACAGTAATCCAAAGTGATCGGGTGGAACGACAGGCGGACGCTCAGACTGAACTCACAGTGTCTGATGTCAGGTCTGCAGGGTCCAGGGACATCTTCGCCACAGCGCGGGTGCAGTCCTTTCCAACCAGGGCGTTGTACGCAGCACCTTTACCATAAAAGTCTACAGAGGGGAAAAAGAAACAGTGAAATGTTTTAAAATATATCTTAAAGGGATAAAGGTGTTTTTTAATTCATGAAAGCAACCATTTTTGTATTTAATCAAACACAAATGCATGAAAATTCTTTATTTTATCTTGAAAATTTAAATAGTCTATGTATATATATGTTGAGGAGCAGTGGGAAAAGCACTTAATACTTAATTTGAGTAAAAAATATAATGGCTCGGAACGAAAAACAACTCCTCTAGTAAAGATATAAAAACATTACCAAGTATGAAAAGTAGTCATTTTGCAGGAAAGAATGCCCTTATTGTTTATAGATTATTGTATGTTACATTAATAGATTGTAAAAACTGATGCATCAGTGTGCAGATAACATTTTACTGTGCGGCTGGTTGAGGTGGAGCTGGTTTATCAAGGTTAGCCTAATGGGTCGCTCCCCTCCAGAGGGTCACAACAAGATAAAAGTAAATCTGAACACTGTGGTGTATGAAAGAGGAACAAATGTAGCTCTGATAAACAATATTTCCATTTTTCCTTTGAACTTTGTCTCTGCTCTGTGCTAATTTGTAATAATCTGGGTATTTTCCCTTCTTTGAGCTTCAAATAGCAAAGTTAATGTGAGAATTTTAAGGAGGAAATCGAGTCAAAACAACTCAATTCCTGCCTCTACTTGACACTTTAATTTAAATCATATAGGCCTATAGTGGACTGATAAATATGTACCAGATATGTCTAAAACCTATTGTTTTATGATATGTCTGCTCCTACAGTAGCAGGTGTGTCCTGACAATGGGACCCTGTGACTCAGTGAGATTACACGCCTAAATAAAGGTTAAATAACTTTTTTTTTGTTCTTTACAACTTATTCTATGATTTTAAGTAGAAATCTTGCTTGTGTCTTTCCATTTGAAATGTAATAGATTAGGCTAAATTTACAGTTACATCAAACCTAAGTAGCCTACAAGCACTTCAAAATGAAGAGTGCAATACATAAGTAACTGTTTAATTACTTCTCCCTCACTGTAAATGAGCAGTGGTAGAATAAGTAGGCCTACAGTACTCAGATGTTTTACTTTGGTAAATGTGGAAATACAACATACAGAAACATTTGATAAGAGGTAATTGGTGATGCATTCAACGTTTGAGTTATTCCAGCTCTAAATTAAGCCAGTGAAGTGTTTTATTTACCTTTTCCTTTGGTGACATCGAACACCACTCCCTTCACTGCCATATAAATAGGTTGTGCCTCCTAAAACAGGGCGGAAAAAACAGATAAACCGTGAACACACCTGTATGTTTTAGATGCATGTGCACGCAGGTAGCTACAAACACACACACACACACACACACACACACACACACACACACACACACACACACACACACACACACACACACACACACACACACACACACACACACACACACACACACCCAGGATTATATGGTGAGTTTAATTTACCTCGCTGCCGTCGTATCTCTTCAGCTCCTCCTCCGTGAACAACCGGACCGGCGTAGTGGCCGGTTTATACTTTAATTTAACATCTGTGGCTGAAGTTGCACACAGCAGGACAACGAGGAGGAGGACGCAGATTTTCTCGGTTGCCATAGAAAAGCTGCAGTTTGTTGACTTGAAATGCGGAAACTCTGTCGCGCGTTCCCCTATCACTGCTGCTCTTCTGCTGGTGCGTTTAAGACCATCGGAAATTTCAGAGACACGTGGTTTCCACAGCTGTATGTGGCCTATGAAGGGTTGTGTGCTATCTTTGATACATGATGTGGCCTAATCATAGACTGTGGGCCTAATACATGATGTGGAGTAATTGGAGAAGAAAAAAATAAAGTATAATGTGTAATAAAGTTTGTTAAAGTGACTCACAAACAAAGAATAAACCAGAAAGGCTGCATTTATTGTGTTTTTATTCACGCGTTTTATGTATTTCTGTGTCTGTGATTTATGTTTTTTGTCATTGTGCCATCATTTCCCTCAGCTGCTGCTAATGACAATGACATTTAGAATAGAATAGAATAAAAAATACTTTATTGTCTACCTTTGCATACAAAGGCAGAAATGTGTGTTTGGCTATCTATCTATCTATCTATCTATCTATCTATCTATCTATCTATCTATCTATCTATCTATCTATCTATCTATCTATCTATCTATCTATCTATCTATCTAAAGAGAAAATAAGAAATACAGAGAAATAAACTCATGGAGCACAAACCAAAGACACAAAAACCAGAGCCAGAGTAAGATCTGGATACACTATAATAACAACAATAATAGAATTAAATTAGAATTGGAATTTGTATTTTCATTTATTTTTTAATAAAATATGAAATAAAATACTTAAATTCTATTTCTAATTTTCTATTCTTAATATATAAAATTTATATTACAAAATACATGAGTGGGCGATTTACTTTATTTGCTGTTTCAGTTATAGTTATAGATATCTTAGATGATTACAGTTTTAAAAAAAATCGATTTGTTTATGTTCAATGGAATTTATAAATAATAATTTGATCATCTATAATAGATTTTGTATTTCTTACATTTTTACTGTTCATTTCATTCAACTTTACAGTAATATGTAGTAGGTTAAAGGGTAAAAATAGAGAATGAATATGGTCAAAATCATGATTATATTATAGGCTATACTTTCACAAAAGGTGATCTATGAATCCTCCTATGAGCACCTGAAGGCAGCACTAGGTCACAACCTGAGAGAAGGAAACAAGGAAACCAGGCTCGAGCTCGTCTATTGGTCCGCGGCGTCTCGTGCCTCCTCGTTATCATGGGATGGGCTATTGGGCTTTATCGTCGAAGCCAAAACCAAAACCCCCACTGGGCGTCTGGTCTGGTGTGTCTCTCCCTCCCTGAAGAGTCAGTGGGACCTGAACTGGGACCTAAACTCGGACCAGGGCGACAACAAACAAACTCCAGTAAAAACAAGAAAATGTATCGGATATGTATTAAAATCACTTTCAAGACTTTTTCTTTTTCTTCTTCCTCCTCTTCTTAAAAAGCTGAGGTCGTGTTTGTCCTGTGAGAAGTGCAGAGTAATGCTCAGGAGAGAAAGTTCCCGGTCATACCAAGAGGTAGGATGATAAGGTCACTTCTTTTCATGTGTATGTTTGTTTGTTCGGTCTTATCTTTGGCGTTTATCTGAAGGTTACTTACAGTGTATATTATTATTAATGCAACTTCCCAAAACAAGTGGCGCGTCCACTCGGTTCACTTCACTTCACTGACCTCATGTGACTGTGCAGCTGACGACTGCAGGAAAAAGCAGCTTCCTATAGTATGAAATGAGCTGACTTCATGTTTTTCCTCGACTCTCTGACTTGTGTTGGACTTAAACTCTACTCTGAGCTTGGTCCACTGTCAATATGGAGCACTTTTATTACTAACAATGGAGCAGGAAGTCCTCACACGCTTTAATATAAAGGTGAAAGTATGCTACTACAGTGTTAAAAGTACTATAAATAAAAGTAAATGTACTTAAAGCTACTAAAGTAAAGGTTCTGCAGAAGAATCCCTGCTACACTGTTAAAAAAAAATCATATTATCACTTGTTTATTACTGATTAATTTGTATATAATGGTGTTATATTGGTGTTCAATGTGGAACTGCTTTCAAACTTCAGACCATATGTTTGTATGTAAAATATTAAAATGTAAAGTAAATAGAAACCAGAGGCTGTGACAAATAAAGTTAAGTACAATACTGACGTAATTTTCCCGCCTCTCCACTGATTATAGGATAGAAAAGTGAAGCAGTGCATTTATACAGTCAACAGGTTGTTTATTGTACGTTGTTTCTGGGTGAAAGTAAATGGGTCAAACACAACAGTCCTGCAGTAAATACTTCTGCATTACAAGTTACAATGTTCCGCTTTTGTTCCAGACAGGTGTTGATTCAGTGATGGACGATTGTTTCAAACAGTCAAACTCTGCACAAAACACTGTTAAACGAAAATATAAATGCTGTGGTATGAGGGAAATGTTTCCAAATGAAGGATGTCTTGTACAGAGAATTATATCAAGTTCAGAACAGAGACTTATTATGTCATTATATAACTTTACAATAGTTTTCAGACTGATACAACGAGTTGATTTTATCACTGGATATAAATTTTGTTTTATAGTCACCATTTATCTCCTCCAGAGACGTAACAAGAAGCAAAAACCCTTCAGTACATAAGCATAACAATGTGACCTTTACTATTTTTTTGAAGGTTTAATGCTACAAATTACACAAAATTAACCAGTTACTTGTGGATGACTCTGTCAGAATATGTTGTAAAAGCAGAAAGTTTAATGTTTTGTTGTAGTTTAAATCAAATAACATGACAGTTTACTGGGAACATAAACCTTGTTCTTCCCTTATTAAAGAACATTTTGCAGTGAGTGCAGGTTCGTGTGCAGGCGTCATCCGTCTTCTCTATCGAGTGCATCTTTATCATGAACTCTCTCTCTCTGTTTAATTGTCTTTTTTTTTTTTTTTTTACTTCACAGTTTAATGATTGTGACGATGACGAGGAAACGGTCGCGGAGCAGCTGGAGGACGAGGAGCCGAATGGCGACATCTCACAAGGTGAAACCAGCAGTTGGATGCATCTCTGCCATATGGTGGAAACTCAGACTTTAACTTGTAGCCTACTATCTGTCTGTGCATAGTTACAACATCTTAAAGCAGAAGTAAGCGATCCGGTCGTTTTGGCTAATGCTGCGTTCCAGGCAGGCTTTGGAAACCGTAAATTACAGCTTCAAGTCACGACTTACGACTTTGTAGCGTTTCAGGCAACCCACTCGTGTTTTTCCGACCTGTTTTACCTGTGAAAGTCACTATAACGGCCACTCGTAACTTCCGACCCGTGAACTCGTACCAGATCGAACTGGTATGACTTCACAGGTCGGAAAAACACGAGTTACGGGTTGCCTTGAACGCACCATAACTTCTTGTCAGCCGATGGAGTTAGCAGCCCCCGCCCTCGTCATGGATCTATTGGTCCTCGTCGCTACGTCACCACATTCAGGCGCATCCCTTGGCTGCACACACAGCCCTTCATGCCGTTCTCTCTCCTCATTGGATAAAACTTGTAGGATACAAGGAAAGTTTTCTCCTCGGCTCAGAGCAGAGCAGAGTGACTGACAGACCCGTGTTTCGGTCCAAACACTCTATGTAAGTGATTGCTGTCGGAAGATATAACTATTTAAGACCTATATTAACATAAAAATATCGCTTACTTCTGCTTTAATAAAGATATTTGATGAATTTTGCATTATCAGAACCATTATTTTATCCTCTCTCTCTCCGTCCTCTGCAGAGGATGACAACAGGGAGAACGGTCCTCCGATGCGGTTCAGTAAAACCTGCCTGAAGAACGTCTTCACGGTCGTGCTCATCTTCATCTACCTGCTGCTGACGGCGGTGGCGGCCTTCCTCGCCTATCAGACCATCTCCGACTTTTTGGACAAACTCAACCACCCGGTCATGTCGGTCACCTACAAGGAGATGGAATCGTTTTCTCACCCAGGTTTGTACGAATAATACAAATAAACTACACTTTAAGTTGTGTAACAGTGTTGATTCAAGTCAAAAATGTAATCTATACCTCTTAAATGTAGTGGAATAGAAGTATAAAATATAATTTCTGACATATAGCATGCATATCACAAAGGGCTGAAGTACAGTGTTTGAGTAAATGCTTATTTATGTTCCTCTGCTGTAAAGTAATAGATACAAACTGAGCAGGAACACCACGTCAGCCATGTTTGATCTCTGAGGTCCAGCTGGCATTAATAGTGGGTGACTGGGTAAATGATCTATTAGACTGGTGTTGTAGTTTGGGTGAAGGTCACATCAAGTAACAGCACAATTAAAAGTCAATGTATGCAGTTATTCTGTCTTTATAACCTTTAATGCTCTTCTACTTCAAAACATGTGAAAAGTCAAGTTAGTTCACTACAAAAACTCAAACTCTTACTAAGAATATTTGTTCTTATTTCTAGTCAAAATGTCATTTCTAGTCAAAACTAATCTAGTTATACTTAAAATAAGACTCATCACATTTTAAAATTAGCTTGTTTTTAGACACTTTTTACTTTTTTCAAGCATTTTTCACTTGAAATAAATAGGAAAATCTGAAAGTGGATCAAGTTTTTCTTTCTTACTCCAAGCACAAAAAACTAGCTTTGACTGGCAGATTTTTCTACTTATTTCAATTGAAAATTAGTTTGAAACAAGTGAAAACTGTCTAAAGACAAGTACATTTTTAGATGATGAGTCTTATTTTAAGTGGAAAGAGATTAGTTTTGACTAAAATTGGGACATTTTGACAAGAAATAAGACAAATATTCTTGGAAAGATTTTGAGTTTTTGCAGTGTTGAACTTAAGTGTTGTTTTTTAGGGACTATTGGCTCGTCTGTTTGCTTAAATTTTAAACCCTGAAAACGTCAGAGATGTGGAGAGACTGATTAAGAGATATCGGTTCAGGCCACGTCACGTCGCTGGGATTAAGAAACACCAGATAATGAAGTCAAGATCAGACTTTATAGTGACAGTATCACCAGTGAGATTAAGCCCAAGACAAGACAAGACAGGGATTAAGTTGTACAAGTGGACAGTGTACTCATTGTTCCAGTGAAGTATGTATGTGGTTACATTTTAATTATATTGTCCATTATTGGTTGTTGTTTCTACCAGCAGCAACATTTGGTTAAACCAGGACCTTTATCTCCTGTTAACTCATAAACGTTTATGATGATGTGAAATGAACTTCAATCAGACAATGAAGGTTTTCAGGCAGTTTTTGAGTTTGGTTGTGGCTTCGATGCTGAACATGAACATCACTGTATTTGTGTTTTTTTTAATCTCTTTTTTATTGAGATAAATGTTCAGGCGTCACAGCTTTAGATAAAATAAACCACCCTCATTTATCCCCCTACACAGATATTTCTATTCATATATTTTCAGCCTGTCAGAGTATTAAAAAATAATAATTGTAATTCTAATAATAGATTACTTATAACAATAAAGAAAAAAAAAGAAAATTACATTGAAATTGATTGAGCTAATAAATAGATTTCCAAGAAAAAGGTGAAATAATAAAGAGATAAAATAAAAATAGGGCAGAAAATGTATTTATCTTGTCACTCGTACATCCAAACTGTATTTAAGTGTGTCCTCCTGTGTGTTTTTGTGTCTGTGAGCAGGTATCGCTCTGTATCCTGGTAAAGCTCAGCTGCTGGGCTGCCAACACCACTACCACGACTACATCCCACCTTTAGTGGACCCGGGAAAACCTCAGGAAATAGACTGTGAGATCGATGAAGTGGATTACTACGGGCCGTTCTCGAATCGACAGCAGGTCAGTCAGACATAATGAAAACAGTCAGCCACACTGGGATTTCCACACTGCAAAAACTCAAAATCTTTCCAAGAATATTTGTCTTATTTCTTGTCAAAATGTCTCATTTCTGGTCAAAACTAATCTCTTTCCACTTAATAAAAAAAACTTCCACTCATAAGACTCATCACCTAAAAAATAACTTGTTTTTAGATAATTTTCACTTGTTTCAAACTAATTTTCACTTGAAATAAGTAGAAAAATCTGCCAGTGAAAGCAGATTCTTTGTGCTTGTACTAAGAAAGAAAAACTTGCTCCACTATCAGATTTTTCTACTTATTTCAAGTGAAAAATGCTTGAAAAAAGTAAAAAGTGTCTAAAAACAAGCTAATTTTTATGTGATGAGTCTGATTTTAAGTATAAAGAGATTTGTTTTGACTAGAAATGACATTTTGACTAGAAATAAGACAAATATTCTTGGTAAGATATTTGAGTTTTTGCAGTGCAGATCTGCATGAATATCTTAGTAGTAGTGTTGACTCGAGTTTGAGTCATGACGCCGACTCTCTCTGCCTCTGTGTCACAGAAACGAGCTCTGGTGGTCCGCGGGCCGTCCGATGTCAGAAACAAAGAGCTGATCTTCATGCAGTTCAGTCAGAACGAGACAGAGGAAGACTTCAGTGGCATTACTTACATGCTTTTTGCCAAGTTTAGCGACTTGACTAGCAGGTAACCAAACAAATAAACAACAAAGTATTGATCGTGTAGATGTGTTGACCGCTGTGATACCTTCTCTCTCTCTGGTGTGTTTTGTTATGCGGATTGCGGACACCCTGATAACACACATTGACCGCTTCATTGTTTACACACTCGCCACAAAGTATCTGTGTAATGCAAGAGTCAATTACTGTGAGACACACAACTTATCGTCACCCTGCTGCTTTAAACCTTATGACACAAGAGTAAATAGTGATTTGCAAATGTTATTTCACCTGGTGTGATAGTAAGCAGCCAGACGTGTAGGAGATAACCCACATATGTGTTTGTACCTGTGACTTTTTTAGTGCAAATAAATCAGAGTTCATGAGGGACTGTGAGAGGAATTACTCCATGTGGACCTTCTCTGGAGGATTCAGAACCTGGGTCAAGATGTCGTTGGTGCAGACGTCCGGGAAAACCAATGAATCTGTCGAGTTTCGGCAAGAGGTATTAACGTCAAATCGACGTATACGTGCTTATGGAATGATATGGAAATTGATTTAAAGGTTTAACTTCGCCATTTTTGTTGTATTTTTCTAGTCCACCGTGGTGAAGTTCTACGATAAGAGACCTGACGCGGAACAAGCCAATCAGCTTTTCTTTGCTGTTTTTGAATGGCGGGACCCTTTCATGCAAGAAATCAGACTGGTAAGTTTCTCTCCAGGCGTTTTATTTTTTTATTTTTTACTCACTTTTTATCAGCACGTTAACACAAAACGTTGCTCATTTCCACAAACAGATAGTCACGGCAAATCCCTGGAACTCTATAGCCATCCTCTGCGGGGTCTTCATGGCTTTCTTCAAGGCTGCTAACTTTGCCAGGCTCACTGTTCAGTGGATTATCAAGATGCGTAAGAGGCATCTGAGGAATAAAGCTCGGGAACTGAACCAAATCAGCTGAAACACCGACGGCACACTGTGTTTGTGTGTTGGGATCCAGATTCTACAAAGCACTAATCTAAGAGTTGTTTTAAACTGATGTTTGCGCACAAAATATGTCTTATTAATATTGCCTCCACTGAACCAGATGATTGATATATATTTCCTAAAATATTGGCAGTATGACAATTCAAAGATTTTTTTGTTGATTTGTCTATTTAAATGACATTTTCTCAAAACATTTCTGATTATAGGCACATAAAAGAAAATGCAGTGAGGGTTAATGCATGTGGTTGTCTAAAAAGGTCTACAACTCCAAAAAGAAATGTGAACTTTGGTCAAAATATTGAAAATGTCGCTGGTTCTCATGTTGACGGTCTCATTTTAAAGGGAATATTGATGTCTTTTATTTGTGTGTCCTTGTTTTTTCAAAGGAATGCTGAGTAATATCCTGTTATGTCACAAAACTTTATCATGGAGATGTAGCCAAACAGGGACCACTGGATAATATTAGAAACTCTAAAGGGATCAGAAACTACTTCTCTGCTGTTCATTTATATACATAGACCTGGAGCCAAATATGCCCTGAGCAGATTTGTACCCAGATACTGTTGTTTGTATTTGATTTTAACGTATGTATTGTAAAGATGTGTGGGTGTGTGTTCATTTACTTGAATAATTGTCTGAATTTATTTAGTTGTTTTTCACTATTGTATCTCACATGCTGTTTTTAGAGATTTTAGAAAATAAATATATATTTTTATGCTTGAATGTTACTATTGTGGTCCTGAACAATTCAAAATCTGAAAAGGTGATTTATTCATTTCCTCTAAACCCTTTTCTCACCCATCTATCAATCCTCAGGCCAGTCAAGGTTAGAATTACCTCCTATTGTCACAGACAGAGATTGCTTGAAAAGTCAGTGAGAGCATACTATGCTATGATTTTGACTTTAGTGGAAGAACTTTCAATATTTTATTTCAAATTCATCAAACAAAGGAGCACTTGCTTTTTAACATTTCAAATTATTTTTATAAACAAATTAGGGGGGAAAAAAATCTTACATATTCCAAGCAATTCAGAATCTTGTATTTTATGAATTTGACAAGTGGTTTTTGACCTAGGCAAACATTTATCTCTGAATATATATTCTACAAGACAGATGGATCGGTAATGTTCACATTTCTTAATAAAAAAAAAAAGTGAGTAACAAACTTTATATATATACTGCATTTTAGAATCATAATAGAAATACATTTAACCAAGAACTGACTGAGTTGTCCATGTTTCCTGGGCTGAATGTTATTGTTAAACTCCAGCTAAAATGCTGTAACCAACTACACACACATCTGGATGTTATAAAAGGTAGCCAAATAGTTACTTTTCCTGATAATTAGTTACTTATATAATGTAGTAAATCAGTTATGTTGGAGGGGAAGTAACTAGTAACTATAAAACTACATACAAATGGGCTAATATAGGCTACAATAAGAGAAAATTTACGCTTTACCACAACCAAGAGCTGCCTGAGGTTTTCCGTGTTTCCCGAGTACCGATGTTCTTGAACGCACCCTGGGCTGTAGTTCACTCTGGGGTCGAGGTGGATGTTATTGTTAGCTCCAGCGGTTGGATCAGAAAATGCTGTAACCACACACACATCTGGATGTTATAAAAGGTAGTCAACGGTCTTATATTGGTGCTTGGGGTGTATAAAAACAAACCGTGTCGCTTTTTAAAAAAACTAACATGAATTTAATCACATTTCGTTGGATGTTTCGTTTGGTATCGTTAGCTACTAGCATGCTACTGCTAACTAGCCTGCTAACCCACTTGTTAAATCTTCTACGTTTAGAACGAGTTGAGTTTAAACCTGTCGGCCGTTACTGTCCGTTTTAACGGTTTGTGTCCCCGTGCAGCTTCAAGAGTGTGATGTAATTTCTGTTCGAATTCTAACCTATCGATGACGAGGTCACTGACATAATGTATGCTAACTTAGCAGCTAAGCTAACAACAATAACAATCTAAATCTGTTTCATCGAAAGCGTCTTGTCAGTTGTAAAGAATCACTTTTTAGTGCTTGGTGTTACTGTTAAGTGTGTGATAAAAGTTAGTTGCAGTTGTTATGAAAATGTTACATGTTTATATATGCAACTTGTGGTGTTAAACTTCTGCACCAAGTAGCTAACTGTTAGCAGCTAACTTATCTAAGTTAAACACTTAAATGATCATTTGTGCAGACTGACCCGCCCTCCTTTGTTGTGTTGTCGCTCTGATTCTGCAGGGATATCATTACAACATAGCTTTGAAACCTTTAAGTTTCATATTATGGCCCTATGTTTTAATCTAACTTTACAGAAAAGTATCTATGCAGCTTTGCATGAGCAGGAGAAAGTTTATTGTTGATTGATCTTTTTGAAGTGATCCCATAAAACACAGTTGATCTGAACCTTTGCACGGCTTTGATCGCATATCCCTTGAACGTAGCAGCAACTAAAACCATCAGCTAATATCAGTGTTAGGTAATGAATGTGTGGTTTATATTATAACACTACTGTACTGTCCATCCTGCTACGCCCCACAGATCCGTGTGCTGAGAGGGAATATGAGCCAGGGATCCTCCTAGAGTTTAACTGTAAATAGCTGCCCTCTGATGCACAGAAGAGAAATAGTGACGGGGACGTTGTAACAGCCTCCATAATGTCATGAACAAAATATAGGACGAACTAATGATGAGGGTGAGGGAACCTTCCAGACCTTCACTGTGGTCATTATCGGGTTTATTCTGTATTTAACTAACCTCTCAGACTGATGGAAACTTAGTATTGTGTGAAAATATGAAAAGAAAAGTGGCAATAACAACAACTTTCAATCAATGCATAATGTTTTCAGGTAGATCAGTTGTGAGGTCAAAGGGTCACAGAGGTCAAAAAGTCAAGAAAGATATTTTTTCCAAACTCTAATAGATACTTGGTTTTTTTGTTTTTTTTTTAGCCACGTCTCTGTCTCTGTCAGTTGTTGCCAGATTTTATTTAGTACAAGCTGCCTTTGTATACTTTACTGGCACCATGTTCTTTGACTGAAGATTTGATTGATTTGTCACATGAGTTCATGTTGCCAAAAAACTTTGCTTCGTTAAATAACTGATTTATTTCAGGTGCTTTTATTGTGTAGGTGTCCTTCCCCTTTCTGGATTTATTTTAGGGCATCCTTTATCTACACTCATACACCTCCAATTTTCTTTTTTCTGACTGCAGATTTGAGAAAAAACTCATTAAAAACTCAAATTATAGACATGGAATTGATGATTACTTTTTTTTTTTCATTGTGGTTTTGTTTGGAGTTGTTGCAGAGGTTTTTTAAGGGAAGCAAATATTCTTTTCAACTCAAGTTGGCAAATACTTTGCTTCGTTAAATAGCTGATTTATTTCAGGTGCTTTTATTGTGTAGGTGTCCTTCCCCTTTCTGGATTTATTTTAGGTCATCCTTTATCTTAATCACACTCATACACTTCCAATTTTCTTTTCTCTGACTGCAGATTTTACAGTTAAAATATTAAAACTTTAAAAACTCAAATTATAGACATGGAATTGATAATTACTTTTTTATTTTTCATTGTGGTTTTGTTTGAAGTTGTTGCAGAGGTTTTATAAAGGAAGCTAATATTCTTTTAAACTTTTATTCATGCTTTTAATTTGTCTGCAATTAATAAAAAAAAAAAATCAACATGTCAGAAGAGGACAAGGCCTCTGAAGGGTCATCTGTATTTTGAGAAGGCGTTGTTAGTGCAGAAGCACCTGACAACAGCCACGGGCATAACTCGACCAGCAGTTCAGCTTGGCTTGTGGCTGGCGGTCGCTTCCCACCCTGTTTAGTGGACGGACGTTAAACACGTACAGACATATCCCCGATGCTGCCGTGGTGGCTCTGCTGCCTCCCTGGCCACAGAGTTGCTCTATCAGCAGACTGGAATTAGACCAGTGTCCAGGTTGAGCCGGGTGCTGGCATTTGGGCTGTGGCACTGAGGCATGTTGTTGAATAGCGAGGTGTGGTTGCACAGAGAAAATAAGCTGTAAACTCCCTCTGCTGTTCTGGTTGGATTTGTCTGACTTGTTGCTAAGAGCTCAGTTACATACACACAGGAAATTCAGTGTGTAACTTAATAATGATCCAACTGAGATTGAACCACATTGAGTTTATAATTCAATTTCGTATTGTGGTTTTGTGCTTTATAAATGCCTGATGAGTCCTGTTGCTTTAACCTGTTTCTTCTGTTGACAGTAATGGCCTGAGGTTCACCTGCAATAAAAAAAAAAATGGCGAGAGACAGGAAGTGCATCCTGTGTGAAACGGTCCACGCCTCCAAACAGGTAATTCAGCTTTCAACAAATGGTTTTTGTTTAAGTCCTGTAGGATTAATTTGATACAGCCAGGAGCTCTGGCTGCATTAACACGTTGTTAGATTCAGATGAGCTGTGCAACACCAAGGACTTTACACACAGTCATCAATGCAGCACAGCAGTATCATAAAATGTGTATTTGCTGTTGTGCACTTGGTTTTTGTGTTGAAGTTCCTTTATAAAAAGTTATTATACATATTTTTCTCTTGTGCTCTCCAACATTTAATCACATTATACGTATATTTCTTGCATTCCCTGGCCATGTAACCCTCCTCCCTCTGCGATCAATAGTGTTATTAATGGCTGAACCAATCTTAAAGTGTTTTTAATGTGTTTCTTGGGTGGTTTCTTTTTAATTGGTGTTTGCAGGAGATGGACGAGCACATGAGAAGTATGCTGCACCACCGGGAGCTGGAGAAGCTCAAAGGCCGGTGAGTTGTTCCTCTGCTGAAAACGAACAACATGCACAGAAATCATTACTGAGTTTTATTCAATATAACGACTTAAAAACCACATCAATGTGTTGCAGAAAGTTATGATATCATGCCGATGTTTTATCTCCTAAATGTTTTCAGATATGCATTTTACTCATTGCACAGCACTTGTGTAAACGTACGTGTAACGGTCAAACAAAGGCTTTGACTTTGATTCAAGAGTTTTGTCTGAATCCATCTGGGTCACAAGACACGTGTGCACACGGGCACGTGGTGGTGAAGTGGATATAGGGGCAGCTGTCTCAACTGTGGCACATATATTTAGACACAATCTCTCTCCGGAACAACAGGCATGACCGATAGAAGGCAACTGGCTCTATCTCGTGACCCCCCTGTAGATTACTAAAAGTATGCGGACCCGTTGCTGACTTGGAAGAATCTCGAGCAGCTCAAATACTGATTCAGATGTTGCTAAGTTACCGGGATTTACATCGTCATAAACACGGGCATCGCTAAGACAGCATCTTTTTAGGCATATAAAAAGATGATACGAGCAACGCGGTATGCAGGATGTGCCAGGTTTGGGGGAATTAAGAAGATGGAGGGATAGTTTTACAAGAGGACATGTTGATGTAGAAAACTGTCCGACCAGGGATGAGAAAAAGAAAACGTGTCGAACCTGAAAAGTAGCCCAGTCTTATTGCAGTGTTGTGCCTGAACGTGTTCAATGAAAGATCGTTCATGAACTTGTTCCGCTTGATGAACGTTATTGTGAACACGTTCATTCTGGCGTTTGTGAACGGCGCTCTCTATAAACTTCTTTCAAGAGTTTGCCAGATTTCCATAGAAAACCCAACTAAAACACACCGTAAACAGGCCTTAAAGGTCCAGTGTGTAAAATGAGGGGAAAACAGTGACATCTAGCATTGCAATTCTATTCTATCTTGAATCGTGCTCTCTGGTTGGCTGGATTTTCCATTCCGTACAAACATGGCGGCGCAAGATGGCGACACTCTCTAAGCAAGACCCTTGCTATATGTATAAAAGAATAATTATAAGGCTACGAAAACGAAATGGATTTAATTTTATAGTGATTACACACTTATACAAATATATTAATTGGTAGTATATTCAAATTTTGCCATTAAACCTTGACAAATATTACAGCACTGGACCTTTAATATGTGGCGGACAGAACACCCAATCTGTGTCACACAGCTGCATGCATGGATAAGGATTCAAAATTGGATGCGAGGATGAAATCTAACACATAGTTTTATGTTAAAACTGATAAAATAATTGCTGTCTGTAGTTTCTATATGGGCTGTGGCAATAATTTTGAAAAATAATAGCTATGAGCAACATATTGAAAAAAAGAAAGAACAATGAACTAGTTCATTTTGAAACTGTGAACTTAGTTCAAAATTTTGAACTATGAACTGAAATAGTTCATTTTAAAATTTGTAAAGTGAACTTTGAACTAGTTGATGTAGAAAGTGAACTTTGCCAACTGCACGAGACGAGAGGTCAGAAGATGGCACCGCGCCATGACACAGATATGAAGGAGAAATTGAGAAGGAGCCAGCGAAGTCCGAGTCACGGGGGCTGACATAGCTGGGAGAGGTTTTGAAGTGGAGGCTGTAAAGCAGCTGCACGCGGCTCCGGTTTCACAGGCGTGGGCTGGGATTGGTCGGCGGGGGATGCTCAGTGCCTGACTGTAGCTGTCCTAATAGCACATGCTGGGTTTGGCAGCAGAAAAAGAGGAGGGGGGGGTGGGGGTCGGACTGCAGCTCTCAGACTGGACTGTGAGGTCAAATACAGACATAGCTCTCTGTAGAGTCTCAGAGCGCAGCAGACACCATCATGACAGGGCAGTAAGCCGAGGGCGCCGTGCCTCGCTCCCCCTCCACGCATCCTCCCAGTGCTGCGCTGCTGCTGCCGCGGCTGGACGTCAACACCGACCAGCTCCCCTTAGCATGCTGCCCGGGTCCAGCCTGGCCGCTCCCGCCCTCACCCTGGCCTGCTGAAGAACGGAAGAAAACAAGATCAGGACGATAAATTAATTTCTTTTAATAACAAGAGCAAATTTACAAGTTAGCTACCTCCTGATCTGGGACAGATAATAGAGAATTCGGACAAGATATATACTATATTTTTTAAAGGATTGTTGAGTATTCTCCTTTCCTTTTGAATTTATTTTGACTTTGTAGTAACAGAGAGTAGAGCCAGAGTTGTGTCGCTACTACTCGGCTCTGCAGGCAGGAAAAACTAAACAAACCAACCCGGACTAGATCACAACGATGCCTGAAGGAACGATTGATCGTCCGCTCTCGCCTTCCCTCCCCAGGGACTGCGGCCACGAGTGCCGAGTGTGCAAGGTGACGGTGGTGAGCCTGACCGACTACGCCAGCCACATTTCCAGTCCCACGCACAAGCAGAATGTGGAGGCTGCAGAACGGAGGAGCGCCGGGAACGACCATGAGGAGGATTACTTCGACCAAGCGCTGGCCGACCTGATCGGGAAGAGAAAGGAGCAGATCAGGTAACACAGTCGCTCTGTTTCTGTTGTGTTATCAACTTTTTAAAGTGGAGGAACAGCTGCTTTAAAACAAACATACAAAGGTGGTTTAATTTGTAGATTTTAAATATGTTGTTAGTGATAAAATGTTGCTCTTTTATGTGCTTTTTTTACTTGCTTATTGCCTGTTGTAACAGCTGAATGATAATTGACTTGATTGATTAATCCACACTGGGTAAAGATAGGTGACCCATCACAGACTGTTTTGTGTGTATACACACTGTACGCCATGTATAGTCACATTCAGCTCAGCGGAGCTCACAAGACTCTTTTAGCTGCAGCTTCACGTCGTTGACCAGCGTCTGGAGTCGTATGTCAGGAGTCAGGACCGCAGCCTAAAAAAAAAGCCTGACTGCACATGTTGAGTTCCTGCCCTTTAGAAAGAGAAAAAACAAAAATTACAACCTTTGCTCTGAAGCAAGTGGTGCGTTTCTTAGGATATATTCTTTTTTTTTTCCACATTTTTAGGATCACAGGAACTTAAACTTCTCATGATTTGATCTGTGTGACGACCCCGTTGTGTGCAGATCTTTCTAGAAACACACAGCGCTGATCTCTCTGTCTCACCGGAAATCTCAGATAAAGTCCGAGCAGAGCAGCTGGGGAAGTGTGATATGTTGTGCAGAGACGGGCGAAGGCAGAAGCAGCCGTTCAGCTGCTGTCGCCCCGTCACATGTCAGATATTCTCCCTCTGCAGGTCAAAGCTGTAGGTCACGAACCGAACCGGTCGTCGGCACCTGCCCACAGTCTGCCCACACACACGGCTGCCAGGGAAAGTTTAAATGTCCTGTTAATGAAACAGATTCAAATGTTTGTATGACTTTTAATGCAGTAATCTGGAGTCTGGATCCACAGCAGCTGATTTTTTTTTTTTAGCCATTTGTGGGCGGTAGAAACAACCTGTGAACACAATTTTGATATTTTACTCTTCTTTTTAAGTTAATGTGGTGAAATATTAATGTAAAGCTGCTGGATTAATAAGATGCATGACACCAAACCAAAGCTGTGACACCGGGGGGCAGGAATATAAAACAATGAGCTTAAAGACACTGAAACTCTCAGTAGACCTTAAGAGTCTGCTGATAATTTTCTGTATTAATCACATATACTTATTATTATTCATACTGATTATGGCAAATATAGATTTGTTTTCAATTTGCTTGAGCAAGTAGGCACAGATTGTCGGGATATGACTGACTAGACATTACCTCCATAGCTATTTTATTTATTTCTTCATCCAATATTTACAGTATTTACATTTACATTCACATATTTTATTGTTCCCATTCATAAAATAGTTATTTTTCTTATATTTTCTGTATTGTTTGTTGTAGAAAAGAGAAAGAGGCTGCTGCTCTGAAGCTGGCCAAAGAAGAGGAGGAGCGTAAGAAGAAGGAGGAGTTTCAGAAGAGGTTGAAAGAAGCTAAGGAGCGTTTCCGACAGGACGCGACCTGGCAGCCGCAGCCGCAGCCGCCGCCAGCGCGGGGGTTTGCTGGTCCCGGTCAGCACAACACGTGGTACCGGGGCAACCGATACAACGACAGACCGGTGGATGGGCAGCAACCCTGGCAACACAACAACCAGGGGAGGAGCGCCACCTGGCACGCCCAGGAGCCTCCCAACCTCTACCGGTGGGCGTCGGAGGAGTTGACGGGCAGAAACCTGAACAACCAAGGAGGAGGAGGGTGGAACCGGAACAGGAACTGGGACCAGGGCGGCTTCTGCGGCAATCAGCAGAGTCGGCTGCCGTGGCTCAGCAGCGGCGGCAGCAGTCACGGGATCTACGGTCACAACAACTTTTCCCACTTCGCGCCGAGGGACCGGCCCGCCAGCCTCATGGGGCCCGTTCCTTCCTGTCCCCCTCCCCCGAGCTTCTTCGCCCGGGCTCTTAACCAGCTGCAGCCGCCGCCCGTCAACCAGGGAACCGCTGCGCCGCCGCAGAATGGGCCGGTGCAAACACCGCCGCTGCAGAACGGGCCGGTACAAACGGCGCCCCTGCAGAACGGGCCGGTGCAAACGCCGCCGCTGCAGAACGGGCCGGTACAAACACCAGACGCCGACCAGAACAGTAATAAAAACTCTAAAACCTGCGGCAGTAATTCAAAGCTGGACAAAGCCTGTCGCTGGTCGCCCTATCCCGTCACAAAGGGTGTTGAATCCCATAAAGACTCGCAAAACACAACCTCCCAAACCAAGGTCCCCAAACCCCAGAAGCAAGACAAAGCACCAGAGACCAGCGCCGCCAACAGGACGTCCCGACCTGAGCAGAAAAAGGGGCAGTCGACCTCTGGTGGACAAAAGGTGGAAGAGAAAACGAAACCCAAAACGAGTCCGAAAGCCAAACCCAGAGATCGGAGCAGCAGCGGCAGTCGGAGCGGCAGCGCCCAGCGAGAAGGAAAACAGAGCTCCGCATCCGCTCCCGCTCCCTCCAGTCAGAAGACCAGCAAACCGGCACTGCAGAAGGATAAAAAGATGCTCCCAGTGTTTGGTCTCAACACCGGAGCTCAGTTCAGCACGGCGCTCAACCAAACACATGCACAGTCGAAGCCGTGCGTGAAGCAGAGCGGACTCGGCGCTAAGCCTTCACCTGCTCCTGCTGTGCCCCTGAAATCAAAGCAGCTCCCTGAAACCCTGTGGAAAGGAAGACAGGTGGAGAAGAGGGGCTCTTTGGACAGCTCCGGCTCTGACAGCAAGACGGAGAAGGCTCGACACCCCGAGCAGCAGCAGCAGCAGCAGCAGCAGCAGCAGCAGCAGCAAAGGGATGAAGCTCAGAGTCAGGTCGGAGTAAACAAAGAAAACAGCTGCAGGCAGAACGTCACCAAACCAAACCTCCCTGACTTCCTCCAGTCGTTACAAGTCAGCACCTCCACCGCCGAGAGCTCGGAGCCACCGGCGGTTTCCTGCTGCAAGGAGGACGAGGAGAGCAGGAAGAAGGCGGAGAAGCAGAGCAGCTCGGTGGCTCCAGATGAAGCCATGCAGGCGGCGGTGGCGGAGGCGGGGCAGAGCTCTGAGAGCGACACGTCCAGAGGCAGCGAAGCTCAGACCGTGTCCGGGTCGGGTCTGTCCAAACTGGACCTGCCTCCCGCCCTGAAACGGGACCTGACCAAACACATCAGCTCCTCCAAGGGCAAAACGGGAAGTCACGAGCCCAACCTGAACATCGCCAGGCGCGTGAGGAACCTGAGCGAGTCGCGGAGGAGCGACTCGGAGAAGGACTCGGGGCTCAAACCGACGGTTCGGCAGCTCATCAGCTCCTCCGGGTCTCGACGCAACGTGAACTGGGAACAGGTTTACCAGGAGGTCAGGAAGAAGCAGGACAAAGGGAAAGGCATGCCGAGGTGAAGTTTCATTCTTACCTTTTACTTAGATTTATTTTGCACAAGTGAAAGGAACAATTTTATAAGTAATGGTGCTGGAAGTGGCGAAAAATCAAAGATCTTATTAGATGCCTACACCTATAGTTAACAATGAAATATAATGTCATACAAAAAAGAAAACAGAACATACAAATGAACAATCAGAAATATGTAAATGATAATAATAAAAGAAAAATGATCGTAGGGAAATTACACAAAGAGATAAACGATCAAAATATATGAATAACAATAAAAAGAAACAAGAACAAAATGAATAAAAATAGTTTTAAGGTGATCATTTTTAAATTTTTATTTTTATTTTGCACAAACACATCATTTAAAATAGTATGAACAATTATTATGATTAGGATGTGCGAAGGGGAGGTATGAAACCTGAAAGGGCTTATATGAAAGAACATAATCTAAAACCAAATTTGTTACAAATAAACATAAGAAAATAAGGAACAATTAAAAGATAATGAAAAAAAGAAAAGAAAGTAAGTCTATATTATTATACATATTATATTATATGTCATTACTTTCATAATTTATGCCAGAGCAGTTACATTTACAGAGCAGAAAGGATGTTTTAGACATCCTTTATAACCTTTTACAGATGAACATTTGGGAATGCGTGTTCTATAATTTGACACTGTATTGCACTGTGTTGTAACTTATTTTGGAAGATTCAGATCTAAAGCTTGAAGGGTTGAATGAGTTTCGACCTGAGAGTTTGTTCTAAAATGCTTTCCTCGTTTAAGACCTTCTAAATAAAAAGACATGTCTGATAAATACTGATATTATAAAACGTTGAGGATTTGAAGATTCTGAAACAAAGTGCTTTGTGCTTCAAGCAGCTCATGTCGTGTTGTGTTGATTCTGCAGGTTTGGGATCGAGATGGTGCCGAACGAGCAGGAGGACCACAGCCAGGAGGAGGAGGACATCCCCCTGCTGGAGGGTTTGCACTGGGAGTCGTTGATAGACATCTCCTCCCCGGGTTCGTCCAGAAAGCGCTCCTTATCGGAGAGCAGCCTCGCCCCGGCGTCCGCCCCGTCCCTGTTCGCTCCCCTCACGTCGAAGGAGACGACGGCGACGGCAGAACGAAGAGAAAGCCTCGGCTCGGGCTCGGGCTCGGAGCAGCAGGTTTCCTCCGTCTCTCCCGCCCTCGCTAAAGGGAGCACGGAGGTTCGCTGTAAGCAGGAGCAGGTGGAGGAGATGCTCGGGCAGCTCGAGGCCGGAGCGCCGAAGCAGCAGCCGGAGAAGCTGACGTCGGTGACGGTGAGGGCGCTGCAGCGGTCCGACTCCGCGCTCGGGGACAGCAGCTCAGGGACGGAGCAGTGTGACGGTCAGGGGACAGGGAAGAGGCGGAGAGCAGCCGGGGTGAGTTCGTTAACAGGTCTTTGTGTTGATCGATTGATTGATTGATTGTTGTTAATTTGGTGAAGGTCACTTTAATTTGTTTGCTTATGTCCGAAAAATCAGGATGTGACTGTTTCTCTGTGTCTTGCAGGATGCTCCGAGTGCAGAGACGTCTTGTGTGGAGCACAACAGCAAAAGGCGGAGGGTCAAATCTAAAAAAGGTCAGTATCAATTGCTCTTATTATTATTTATATTAATAAAAACAATGTAAGAAGTTGTAAGTCCACATATAAATACAGAACTGACAGTTTGAGTGTAAAATCTGATTTCAGTAGAGCTGTTTGTCATTTTTCATCTTTGTGTGTTATTTTTCAGCTAAATTCATGTTAAGATCACAAATCCAGAGTTGTGTTCTTAAGTTTTCTTCTTGTTCTTCTCTATCTGTGCAGAACGTTTGCAGATCGACCAGCTGCTGGCCGTGTCTCTGCGGGAGGAGGAGATGAGCCGCACGCTGCAGACGCTGGACACCAGTCTGATCCAGGCCCGCGCCGCTCTGGAGGCCGCCTACTTGGAGGTGCAGCGTCTCATGGTGGTTAAACAGCAGGTAACACACTGAGTTCATACCTCTGGCCCTTTTTTTTAGACCACTTTGAACTGCTTTAATATTTTTCACTCTCAAGACACAATGTTTAAGATATTCACTTTTTTCTCATATGGTTTTGTCTTTGCAGATGACAGCAGAGATGGGCACACTAAGAAACAAGCGCATTGAGTTACTGAAAGGGATGCAAGGTAAGAACTTACTCTATGTTTCTGCAAAATGCATCAAATTATTTTGTAATAAAGGCAGTTAATATTAACTTTCATGATTTATAACTACTACACAGGTTTTAATTGGAAATGTACATCCTAGTACAACTACAACTAACTATAGAAACCAATTCTTATTAAAGTTACATGACCGCACCCCAATTGTTATCACTGATCACATTCACATTCAGAATTACTTTATTTATCCCCGGAGGGAAATTTTTCTTTGTTACAAACTCCTGAATAGTAAGTAAGTATCAACAAGAGATATACAAAGATAAATAAAATACACTGCTCAAAAAAATAAAGGGAACACTTAAACAACACATCTTAGATCTCAATTAATGAAATATTGCAGTTTAAAATCGTTATTCAATATATAGTAGAGTCTGTTGAGAACAAAATAACATAAAAATTATCAATGTAAATCAAAATGATCATCCCAGGTTGATTTCACACAGGTGTGATATACTTGGAGTTACAATGTGTTGTTTAAGTGTTCCCTTTATTTTTTTGAGCAGTGTATTTTTACTAAATACAAGCAAAAAAGGACGGAATAAAATAAGATAAAATAGAATACATGAATAATAATTCACATATGTACATGTATTATATTACATTTATGCTCTTTCCAGTGTGAGAGCAGATTTGAAACAAACAGTGGAGCTAAGTCTTTGTGATGTGTGTGTTTCTAAAGGCAATGCGGAGGAGACGCCTCAGCTCAAACTGAAAGAAGAGAAGATGGATTTCATGGATGCGGTTCCCTCTTCCGCCTTCGCCTCGCTCTCCTCTGTGACCGACTCCACCACCACCGCCACCGCCGCCCTCACCCCCGGTTCTCCTGCTGCTCACCGCGCCTCCCCTCCCTCCCCTCCCTCCCCTCCCTCCCCTCCCTCCTCCAGCCTTCCCTTCATGCCGGTGGTCATCAAGCAGGAGCCCCAGTCCCCTGTCCACGTCAGCTCAGCGCCGGACCCTCTGGACGGTTTCGCCCACTGCGCTCACAGCACCACGCCGGAGCTGCCGGTCGCCGCTGCAGCTGCGTCTCCATCAGGTAGAGTTTATTCTACACTACAAACATTATCAACCAGGTAGTGACTGAAAAGACAAAGGCAGAAGCATAATGCTGATATTTATGGGATAGTTCAACATTTTGGCAAATTGGCCCATTGCCATAATCCCTATAGTCATAGCAGTAGGTTCGTTACCTTTAATTGTCGGTGCAAGCTATTTTTAGAACGGCGGAGCAGAGCCGCGAGCTGCTCAGAGCTACGCTACAGAGCAGCTAATGGGATTTCTTGGTTTCCCTCATCAAACTCATCAAATACACAATCCAACAACTCCAAAACGCCCTTGTGGACAAGTTGTGACCTGCACATTCACCACGCTATGAGATAATAACAGAACGTTACCAGACAGAGTTGTTTTAGAGGTAAATTCATGCAAAACCGCTGATGCACATTTCCTTCAGGGGCAGTTTTTCAGCAAGCAGTCTCTGCATTTACCTCTAAAACAACTCTGTCTGGTAACGTTCTGTTATTATCCATAGGGTGGTGAATGTGCAGGTCACAACTTGTCCACCAGAGCGTTGTGGAGTTGTTGAATTGTGTATTTGATGAGTTTGATGAGGGAAACCAAGAAATCCCATTAGCCTCCGTAGCATAGCTCTGAGCAGCTCACGGCTCTGCTCCGCTGTTCTAAAAACAGCTTGCATCGACAATTAAAGGTAACGAACCTACTCCTAAAACTATAGGGATTATGGCAATGGGCCAATTTGCCAAAATGTTGAACCTATCCCTTTAAAGGAAAACAGAGAAAACACAAGATAAATCTTTACTTTTCTGATCTATGTGCTTGTGAAACTCTTTGCAGAATCTGCCCTCAACTTCCAGCCGTCCCCCGAAAGAAAGACCGAGCTCTGCCAAAACAACACAGAACATTTTTGCGAGAACTTCGGAGAACCTGCGGACAAAGAGAGCTCGTTGTTGGGTCTGGCTGCGACGTCAGAGAGGTCCATCCAGACGGCAACGAGCTGCCTCAGTCCTCTACACGACTCCAAAGCCTCCATAAAGCTCCTGTCCCCCAGCAGCAGGAGGGGCTCCGAGGTCGTCGATCCTCCCTCCTCCGCGCCGTCGGTCTTCAACCTGCCCGGCTCTCCGTCGGAGCTGAGCGGCGGCAAGCGCGTGAGGAAGCTGAAGAAGAGGAAGGTGCTGAAGAAGGCTCAGGGGGCAGGGGAGCAGCAGCCGGAGAGCAGCGACACGGAGCTGGACGGAGAGACCGCGAGGCCCCGGTGGCTCCGCCCTCGCCGGAGACCCAGCGGCGCCTCGCAGGTCAGCACCTCCACGCAGCAGGCGGAGGACAGAGAGGGAGGCGACCTGCACATGGAGGAGAGCGGCGAGGACGCGCGGAAGACGTCGTCGTGTCCGAAAATCGAAATCCTCGGCTCCTCCTCCCCCACCAGACACAGAGCGGAGCTTCCACTGCATGTTTCCCCCTTAGCGGAGCCGAGTCTGACCGTGGACTCGGAGGAAAACATGGAGGTCACCGCCACCGCCACCGCCTGCGTGGACGCCCACGTCCCCCCAGACTCCTCCAGACCCGAGACGCAGAGCCTGGCCTGCAACGAGGTCACGTCCACGAGCGACATGGAAATCTGTAAATCCTCTGAGAGGTGAGAGCTTCACGACCTTCTCTTACGTTTTATTTTTTAAATGACACAACCATCGACTTTCTGCCCCGAACAGTTTATTCTTCACCTTTGGAGACGTTGATTTTAGTTTTTACATTCAGTTCCACAGGTAACCAGGCTCAGGATTACATTAGTCGGTGCATATTCTCATTTTTCCAGGTCATAGTATTTCAAAGGAGGTTAAATCGAAAGCAACTGGACTTAGTTATTTGTCTAGGAAGACGTTTCACCTCTCATCCAAGAGGCTTCATCAGTTCATGTACGCAGCTGACCAGGCTGGGACTGGTCCAACTATCTGGTGTGGAGACTCACTCCGAGGTTAAATAGTGAGTCTCCACACCAGATAGTTGGACCAGTCCCAGCCTGGTCAGCTGCTACATGAACTGATGAAGCCTCTTGGATGAGAGGTGAAACGTCTTCCTAGACAAATAACTAAGTCCAGTTGCTTTCGATTTAACCTCCTTTGAAAAAAAAAAAAAAGATTACATTAGTGCTCATTTAAAGGGATAGTTCAAGATTTTGGCAAATTGGCCCATTGCCATAATCCCTATAGTCTTAGCAGTAGGTTTGTTACCTTTAATTGTCGGTGCAAGCTGTTTTTAGAACGGCGGAGCAGAGCCAGAACAACTCCAAAACGCTCTGGTGGACAAGTTGTGACCTGCACATTCACCACGCTATGAGATAATAACAGAACGTTACCACACAGAGTGGTTTTCGAGGCATTATGACAATTATTATTATGACAATGGGCCAATTTGCCAAAATGTTGAACTATCCCTTTAATTGTGTTTCTCAGCCAAGGGTACTTGCAACACTAACGATAACATATCATTTTATTCAGTGACCTTTACAGACATTCATCACTTTACTGCAATAGTGACTGGAGCATCATTATTCCCGAAGCTAATTGGCGTTTTTCCCAATTCTGTATGTTTTAATGGGAAATTAGTCAAACCTGGTCGTTTCAGTGGACAGTCTCCAGAAGTTGACTTTTAGAGAGGTCAGAGTTCATGGCAGAACCACACATTATTTTATTGGTTATATTTTTTGAATGGAGTCTAATAACAGATCATTTGGATTCATCCTTTAATCATCACCGTCTTCTCTCTCTCTCTCCCACAGCGACTTGCAGCTTTCCACCGCGTTGTCAAAGATAACAAAGAACTCATCAGGTACGTTCCTCTCCTCGCAGAGTTGCTCATTTTATAAAGATGCTTGAGCAGAACTAGTTTGCACAGGTGGACAGATGGAAGATTATGAAACATCCACGTGAAACACACTGTTTCCTTCAACGTGGTAAATCTCGGTTTTTCCCTAATTGTGTTACTTAAATAAAGTAATAGCATCTTTAAAACTTTAAAAACTTGAGTGTTTTCATCGTTCCATCATCACGACAACCCCCCGTCAGGCTCTTAGCAGCCAGATTTAGACATGTCTCTTCTCTTGGTCTAAATTAAAATAGACTCTGAGGCTCCTGTTACTTTGTATGGTCAAGATATTCATAGAGCAGTAACTTGACTTATAGTGACCCTGTGTGAGTGGATACGCCTTTCTGAGAACGTACATATTTAACCTGTTGAGTATTGATCGCTGCTTAGCTGCTCCGCCTCTTCTGTCATCTTCTCTCCAACTGTTTGGAAAAAATAAAAAGACTGGAGAGATTTTTCGTTAAAGTTTAAAGATGACGACAAAAACTAAACTTCATTTTCAAGTTGAGACCCTAAACTTTGTGTGTTTCCTCCCAGACGCCTCCTCGGACCACGGCGAGGACGACATGCCCACTGAGGGTGCGTTCGAGGGCCATCAGGAAGCCGTGAACTCCTTGCAGATCCACGACGGGCTGCTGTACACGAGCTCGGGAGACCGGACTGTGAAAGCCTTCGACCTGGTGGTGGGTGCTGATGAACACACACACACACAGCTGCGTTAATATCCTGTGTTCGATACCTTTTGTTGAGCGTTTGTGTTTTGGTTGTTTATTGCAGAGTCATAAATGTGTCGGTGTGTTCGAGGGCCACAGCTCCAGAGTGAGCTGCCTGCTGGTGTCGGCCACTCCCTGTCTGCACCATCGCCTCTACACTGGCTCCAGTGATCAGACCGTCCGCTGCTACAGCCTCAAGGTAAAAACACACCTTCTTCTTCTAAATACCTGCACTATTCTGATATTAAGATATGACTTGATCCACTTTCCACATCAAAAACCTCCGTTCTGTTTTGTTGTTTCAGTTTGTGTTGTGGTCTCTGATAGGGATTTTCTGATTCATATCCATCCTCGTTTGAAAGATCCGATATTGATTCATAAAATCCTTGGATCGATCTCTATATGTATGCCATTTCCTGTTTGTTTGTCTCGTGCGATCGCATAAATCCTGCGAGACTAACCACACGATCACAGAGCGGCACACTGCTGTTTGGTCAAGACAAAAAAACCTCTTTGGTCCAGGTTTTCCTTGCAAAATATAATCATAGAAGGCTGAAAATCACAGGACATTATGTCTCTTCTGACGATACAGTATTTCAGCTGTCAAGATCTGCCCCTTGGTCTAAAAAAACCCCCCAGCATTAATGTAACAGCTTTTGGGTCAATCTTTAATGTAAACATTGATATTTTCAATAATGCAAAAGGTTAGACAGTTCAATCTTTGTACAATTTGCAGCATTAGTTCTGTGAAAATCTCTTTCATAACTGAGCAAAATTGATGTTCAAACTGAAATGGCTCTAAATGAATCAATATTGAATCGAATCGAGTCGGGATCTTGCGAATCGATTCAGTAAATTCAGTCGTGATACCTGTTCCTCGTCTCTGACATGTCGTTTCTTCGCGTCCACAGACTCAGGAGTTTGAGCAGCAGTTCTCCCTGTCGGATCGAGTCCTCTGCCTCCACAGCCGCTGGAGGACTCTGTACGCAGGCCTGGCCAACGGCACGGTGGTGACCTTTAACCTCAAGGTGGGAAAACGTAGTGCGACGCGTTGTTTATCTGTCATTTGTTGTTGTTTGGTTCCAGTTTTAAAGACATTTTATGTGTCTGTGTGTTGAAAGGTGTCATAGAAATGAATCTTATTTTTCCTCCTCTTCTTCTTCCACTTCTTCTTATTATTATATCATATTACTACTGATTTTGCACTTGCACTTTTCTATTTCTAACCTTGTGATTCAGAATTAAATATTTATATATTTTTCTTGGTTACAAACTCCTGAATAGTAAGAGAAATCAACACAAAGTGAGATATACATAGATTACTAAAATAAAAGCAGAATAAGAACAGAATAAAATAAGATAAAATAGAATAAGAATAAATAAATAAAACACAGATTTATATTGTTTTCTAATTGTGCTATTTGATTTGATGACCTGATTTATAATCTGTTTTTATTTTACACAGTGAACAGCCTCTGTCTATAATATTTTCCATATTATCATTGTATACCAGGTGAAAACTCGCTCACTGTGACTTTGTATTGATTATCGGTTGTAACGTACCGTTTTATCCGTCCAGACAAACAAGCAGATGGACGTGTTCGAGTGCCACGGGCCGCGCGGCGTGAGCTGTCTGGCCTCGTCGCAGGAGGGGGCGCGGCGGATCCTGCTGGTCGGTTCCTACGACAACACCATCAGCGTGAGAGACGCCAAGAACGGCCTCCTGCTGCGCACGCTGCAGGGACACACCAAGACCGTCCTCTGCATGAAGGTACGTCTCATCTGGAGCCTGAGCTTCGTCAAGACGTAAACCTCCTGTTTGTAGTTCATTTTTTACAGTTTTTCTCAGTCGCGCTGGTGCTTTTCTCAGATCTAATTATAACTATTAGTTCAAACTCCACAACATTTAGTCATTTGTGCACATCATAGTAGCAATTTCTCCTTCCTTTGAACAAATTGCAAATGCTTTTGGACATGTATCAGTTGCTTTCACACAATTTTCTGCTGTTTTATAACATTATCATTTGCTTATGTCATGTCAGTCAAAATGAACTATACTTATGAATGCTGAATAGTTGTTCCCTATAAAACTAATAGTCCTCATTTCATTGTTTGAGTCATTACATACAAAATTGTTGAACTAGTTGTCAAAATCTTTCTAACTAATTTTAAATGTTGGGAGAACCACTGTAAATTTAATTTTATAAACATTTTATAGGGACAATAATTCAGCACTAAACAATCTGCACTGTACTACTGTCATTGTGTCATACAATAAGTTTACAGTGGGGCAAGAACTTTTTACATTTTACATTTAGACTTGCAGTTTTACTACAGTACATATTTACTGTATTGTATTGTAGTGTATTACAGCAACCTACTTACAGTAAAGACATTGGAAAACACTTAGAGAAACATGAAAACATGACAAAGCCATTTGACTATCTTGTTCATGAACGATGGTGTCAGGACTTATAATTTTGAAGACACTACCAGTTTCATTGACATGAATACTTCTTTGCTTTTGCAGAATCAGGGATGCAAACAGCGCACCGAAAAGCGAAACTCGCTTTTTTCATGACCAATTAGGTGACTTGTGTGAATCGTTCAGATCCAAAGAGTTTTTGTTTTGAGGGGGGGGGGGGGGGGGGGGGGGTCTCAGCGTCTCAGCTGGGGTCAGTAAAATGTTTTTCTAACAGGCTGAGACAGTGACAATCACGTGAAACTGAGCCGACCTACGCTCGTTACCCAAAGCGGCGCGTATCCGCGTGCATTCGGTGCGACGGTGACGCCGTTTTTCCCCCCGTGCATGTCCGTTGCTGTGTCAGGCAGGTGTCTCCCACGGAGCTCTGCCCCGTTTCAGAGGTGAAGGAAGCCCTGAGTGGAAAGACGTCGCCTCCGCGATGTAGAATGTGTTCAATTAAAGTGAAACTAACTCATTATATAGACCTATATGTCCATTACACACTGAATGAAACATCCCATGTCTTTTATTTATTCATTTTATTTTAATAGTAATAATAATGACTAACATTCAGTGAAGACCTAAAATTCAGTATCTCCAAAATTGAAACATTGCAAAGGATTTTTTTTTTTAAAGGTGTACAGAAAAGAAAATTGAATTTGAGCCCACTCTGGATCATAAAATTAATGTAATAACTCATCTTACAGATGATGTAGGCCAAACTTTGTGCAAAATTCTATTTTTGAGTAAATCTGGGATGAAAGTGTGTATTTTTTTTTTCGCATTGGATAATGCAGGCGCACGGATTATACGTCAGCCTGTACACGATTCACCAGCCACTGATATTGGATCCGTCATCCGTCATTCAAACGTCTGAGACACGCACACACACACGGAGCTCGGTCTCGCCCCAAGCTTTGAATATCCCGCCCGCTCAATAACGACCAATCAAATTCGTTTTCCTCACTCGGGTAAACTCGTGTTGCAGCTCGTGACAACTCGGCGCGACAAACAGGACAAACGGCCATTTCTGTACACCTTTAAAGCATTTTTATTATAGAAATGTTGGCCTTCTGAAAACTGTCCATCTATATGCACTCAATACTTGGTTGGGGTTGAACTACTGGAAATTGACTTTTCCATGACATTGTAATGTAATCATTTGTTAATGGTGAGATTTGTAAGATTGGTGAAATTGGTTGAATTATTGTGTTCAAGTCTTAAATAATTTTAGACAGGTCTTAAATTTTCTTATGCCCCTAAAAAAAAATACACGTGTGAACCAGGGAAATCACAAAAAAGAAAGAGCACAACCTGCGATTGGTCAAAAACTACAAATCCCACAATTCTCTGGCCTCAACAATAACAGTAGTTGGTGTAAGTAAAGGAGAGTGGAGCTGTCGGTGAAAAGAGGAAACAACGCCACGTCTGGTCCTGTTCTATGTTGTTCGTTCACACCGTCACCGTTTATTCGTTACGTCCGCGGTGTAAAAGGCCGTGACGCAAAGACGCGATTAGGCGCGAGACGCGGTAGACGCGACTTTTTTTTTTTTGCGACGCTACACGCGATTCTTTTATGGCGACGGGACCCTCGCGTCTTCGTCTATTTCATCGTGTTTGGCGGGAAGACCCACAAGGGGCTTCCCGCCAAACACGAGGAACGATTTTTTTTCGCGCGAGCTTTTACGCGCAACCAAACGCGAGATACGCGAATTAGCGCTCCTTCTGACTCGTGTCAAAAAAAAATTCACGAGCCCGCCAACAACTTTTTCTTTTTTTTTTTTTTTCTTCAAAGGAGGTTCAACTGGACTTAGTTATTTGTCTAGGAAGACGTTTCACCTTCATCCAAGAGGCTTCATCAGTTCATGTAGCATCTGACCAGGCTGGGACTGGTCCAACTATCTGGTGTGGAGACTCAGTATAAGTCCAGTTGCTTTCGATTTAACCTCCTTTGAAATACTATGACCTGGACAAATGAGAATATGCACCGGCCTGCAACAACATTTCTGCTCTCACCAACCATGGTCGAGGTCACAACGCTGCGCTGTAGCTGCTCTGGGTTAACCCGATAACGTGACGCACAGTATACTACTGTTATGAGACACATTATGCATCCCAACTGTCTTTTTTTTTAGAGGATTTTTTTTTACCAAGAATGCGCCCAAAAAAATCATGATCCAGGGGCCAAAATTCGAAATAAATATATATATATTTTATCATAATTCTCATTATTCTCCTGATGTCGGTTTAATGTAAACAGATTGCGCTGATACGCGAGAGTAATGTGACAGCGGGGCAGTGCTGCAGCTGCTGTGCTGTGATGGACCTGATCAGACTGGTGATGCAGTGAATCAGTCCCAGATCCTCCACCGTCAGCAGATCCCCCGAAAGCCCCCGCAAATAATACATCGACAAGAAATTAAGTGGCAAGTTGCACCTTTTCGTCGGCTTTATTTTTTTTTATAACCTATATAACGTCACTGCAACATGCGGCTCTCAGTGCTTGTCGTGTTGTGTCTATAAATTGTGAAATAACTTTTCCTCGATAGAAATATGAGACGTGGTCGACAGGTTTCATTCATCCATGTTTTGGCAGACAATACAAATAACCAATGATAATGAGATTTCCACGGCGCCGAACCGATCATGTGGCTGGAATAGAGCCAGTCAACAGTAACATGTGCATTTGTTTGGGTTGCTGCAGATGTGCACATCAGCTGACACCGCCGGTAAAAGAGAGAGAGAGAATGAGTGTTGTTTCGGAAAAAAAACAGTAAAGGAGAACTTGGACAAGTGACTGAAAAGACGCGTGGTGCGCAATGGGGACACCAGGCAGCTGGAGCGGACCGTGGTCACGGTGAGGCCGCTCTGCTGCTCACCTCAGTGTGTGCGACACATAACAGCCGCTTAGGAGACTAGCGGACTTTTTTTTTTTTTAATAGCCTCTTCATTCATCTTGGGCGGGGGGCGGTGCGCCGTCTTATAATGTTACAGAAAACCCTGCATTATGTTTTTTACAACTCGTGTTCCTACACTAGAGAGACAACTTGCTGTTGGCTCTATATTTCAAGAAACTTGTTTTCTGTTTAAAAGGCACAATTCACCCATCTTTTAACCGGGTAGTTACGTCTCCAGTCTGTCGAGCGGGCGAGCGCACAGCTGATGTGCTTCCACTCCAACAGACGCACGGATTCAGTGTGGACAGAGAGCGTCAGATGTGACGCGATTATCGGACGCTCGCTCGCGTCGCATCCAGTTAGGACACGGTGTGAGCAGCCACATCCACTGCGCTCTGGATCAGCTGATCGGTGCTCAGGTGACGTTAGATCTCCACTTTTCTAAACTCATACAAAGTGCAGCCAAACAGCAGGCTGAAGAGAGAGGACCAGCAGCAGCAGCTCTGACAGCTCCTCTGTGGCGCTGCAGTCAGACAGGCTGCAGGTCAGCTGGCGTGAGAGCAGAGTGCGTCTTTTTTTTTTTTAGCAGCCTTTGTTACAGGTGATAGGCTACATGTCCATGTGCATGTGCATGAGAACTGATCTTGAATCGAATAGACACCCAAATATTCACATCCTTCAGTCCAGGCTTTTGAAAAGAGAGTAGCCTATAAAATCAGCTTCATGTAGCAGTTTACTTTAAAATGGTTCAAATTATATTGCTGCTGAATAAATCTGAAACATGTGATGTGCATTTTTTGGGGGGAAATATGGCTTCTGATATAATAGTCTGTAGACATCATCATCATTCAACTTTTTCACATGGTCTGGTGTTAATAAAGCAAACTAAAAATCGCAAAAAGAAAATCAAGAATCGGTTGAATCGAAAATCGATTTTGAATCGAATCGTGACCCTTAAAGTCGGAATCGAATCGAATCGTGAGCCACCCAAAGATTCACATCCCTAGTACAGAGACCTGCCACAGTGTCATGGTGCATTAATATAAACTTCAACCTCAGAGCTGTCTGTCCTCAGACTGTCCTGACTGTCCCTGAACATATAGGCCTATATGTCCATTACACACTGAATGGGATGTTAAATCCCATGTCTTTATTTCTTCAGTTTATTTTGATAGTAATAATAATGACTAACATTCAGTGAAGACCTAAAAATCTGTATCTCCAAAATTGAAATATTGCAATGGTTTTTATTTTTTTAAAGCATTTTTAATATAGAAATGTTGGCCTTCTGAAAACTGTCCATCTATATGCACTCAATACTTGGTTGGGGTTGAACTACTGGAAATTCTCTCTCTTTTTTGGTCCTGACCCGTTTGCATCCCTGCAGAATGAACTATCCATTTTGAGCAAGTGACGTGCTTTTGCAGGTTATCCACTCGGTTTTGCAGTTTGTACCAATTGTTTTGAGAAAAGCACTAACTGTTGTGCAAATGTTAATAGTGATGTGAGAAAAGCACCAAAGCGACTGAGTAAAAACTGTAATATTCAGTACAAATAAACTGACTCATGTTTTACATCGTGTGTCTCTGTTCTCTCAGGTCGTCAATGATCTGGTGTTTAGCGGCTCCAGTGATCAGTGCGTCTACGCTCACAACATCCACGTGAGTCGTCTTTAATACACAACAATACAATGTTTTCACAGCTGATTTAGTATTTGTGCATCACACTGTTTGTTTTCTCTCTGTGTCTCTGTTCAGACTGGAGAGCTGGTGCGGATCTATAAAGGACACAGTCACGCCGTCACCGTGGTGTCCATCCTGGGGAAGGTGATGGTGACCGCCTGCCTGGACAAACTGGTCCGGGTCTACGACATGCAGGTGCGTCCTTCAGTTTTTATATTCCCATGACTTTCTTTTTCTTTTCTTTTTTTTTTAAACAAAATCTAAATTCATGTCCATCTGCTCTTCACCTCTGCAGACTCACGAGCAGCTGCAGGTCTACGGTGGACACAAGGACATGGTGATGTGCATGGCTGTCCACAAGAGCATGGTGAGACTTGTTTTTCTCTTTTTTTCTGAAAAAACATGATCTTAAAAACTAGATATTTACTTACTTATTTACTTTTACTGATTACTAAGAAAATGATAACCGTGAACTGGAAGGCTACAAAACCACCAACCAACATACCTCAGTGGGTACAGAGACTGAAAAGGGTCGTTACTCTGTATTTGAGTGACTGATAGGAATAAGGGTTATTATAACACTGTTGTGCTTCTCTATGATTGATATTGCATTGCTGTAAATTCCCCTTATGGTATAAATTTTCTTGTATTATTTAAATTCATGGGCTCCTATATCAGTGAATATTTTGTTTTGTGGAAAAATAAAAAGAACTAAAAAATAAAAAGTTTAAAAAATGCAACAACAACATCAAAAAACCAACTAGATATTAATCTGTCATCCATCATGTTGTGTTTCAGATCTACACAGGCTGTTACGACGGCAGCGTGCAGGCCGTCAAACTCAACCTGATGCAGAACTACCGCTGCTGGGTAAGATGATGACGCTCATTTATTCACTTATTACAGCGGTTCCCAAACATTTTACACATAAAAAAGAAGTCATAGTCTTTTTATAGCTGCATTTAAGGCGTCAAGTTTAATAAAACAATAAGAGCATATAACAAAATGTGCAATAAAAGGACTATTCAGCTCTCACATTTAAAAAGTGGGAAGCATAGAAATATGAAAGCAAACAGTATGAGTCATTTATTTATTTATTGGTAAAATAAAACACCATAGAGCCACCATTACCCTTTTCATGTCATGGCACCACAGTTTGGGAATCCCTGCAGGACCTTTACCAGCAATACTGTATATTGTGGGGTTTTTGGTCACCATGGTAACCCTCGTTGTGTTGACAGTGGCACGGCTGCTCTCTGGTCTTCGGGGTGACGGAGCATCTGCAGCAGCACCTGATCAACGACCACACCAGCGCCAACTCCTCGCAGACGCTCAAGTGCCGCTGGAAAAACTGTGAAGAGTTTTTCTGCGCACGCAACAGCTCCAAGCAGGTAAAATAAAAAATAATATATATTTTTTAAAAGTCCTTAAACTCTGTTGTAGCCCAGGGATGTCAAACTCATTTTAGTTCAGAGGCCACACTCGGTGCAGTTTGATCTCTGGGCCGGACCAGTAAAATAACGGCATGATATTAACCTATAAATACTGAGAACTATAAAGTTTTCCCTTTGTTTTAGTGCAAGGAAGTACGTTATTAAGATGTTTTACATTAAATAAACTCTCCTTTTACAAAACATATTATGAACAACTTGAAATTTCTTGAGAAAAATATGTGCAATTTCAACAACATTGCGCCTCGTCTGTCTTCTATGTAACTTTCACACTTGACAAATTTCATCCTGTGGGCCGGATTTGACCCTGTAGCACCACATTATGTATTAATGTAATACATTTTCACCTCATGATGTATTAATGCTGCATTTTGTAATAAAATTCCTGAACGCAATATGTCATAAACTTTGTTGCATTTTGTAATAAGTTTTTACATATGGCATCAGTTATTACAATATGCGAGTGTTGCATTAATTTGGTGCAGTATGTAACAACTTATTACAAAATGCAACAAAGTTTATTTTAAGCAATATATCGCGACAGCCGTGGTATAATGAGCATACCGCGGCCTAAGGGGCGTTCTTCAGCCCGACGCGAACGGTTATCAATAATGACAATATGAAAGAGGAATACGCAATCAATTTCATGTAGTTTTATTTAACCAGAAATACATATTATCCAATAAAATAGCGTGCCTGACGTGGAGTGAGAGCCTATGCTGTGATAAAGCTTGCCGGATTTCACCTTTTCCGTTTTATAATACATATTTTATCACAAAATGTGGCAGATTATTACAAAAATGCATCGTTATTACATCATGAGGTGAAAATGTATTACATGATTATTTACATTTCTATTGTTTTGTGTGTTGCAGGGGATGCAGGTGCACATGCAGAAACACGCTGAGGAGGCGACGGAGCTGCAGCCTTAAGGGCCGGTGATGGGAACAGAGTTTTCCTCCTGAGCCCTCGTCCCTTTTCCTGCTCCCCTCTCCTCCTCCCCTCCCTCCCTCCCACCTGTTAACCTCCCATATTGGGGGGGATGTTCTTGGGACCCACTTAACTTAGCAGAGCTCCCATTCGAGCCTGGTGAGTGGCGTCCGGCGACTCCATCCTTTATGTTTCGGTGTTGGAAACCAACAATCGTGAGAGGAGGGTCGGGTGTGCCGTCGTCGGTCTCTTGTTTTTCCTTTTCTAAAACTTTTCTCTACAAAACAAACACACTTTTCTCTTCCTCTTCCTCTTTCTCTCTTTCTGTCCGACCACCGCAGCTCCTCTTTTTCACTGACCAAAGTAAAAGACAAAAACACGAACGAACGAACGAACACGTGACTTTTGTTAATTGAAGAAACTTCAGCATTGCCGGCGTCGGGAGAGACTTGTTCCGCTTTTTTTTTTTTTTTTCCTTTTTTTGAAAACTGCAACAAAAACCAATAATCGTCTTCCTGATTGGTTGGCTACAATATGGCATGGGCTACGAGGTGTTTTTATCATTGTTGTGCAGTTGTGATGTGTCATTTTGAGCAACCTATACTTATTTTTTTCTTTCTTTTATTTGTTCTGTTTTGTTTTTTTATGTCAAAATGTTCACTCACTCAAAGTTTGACAGTTAAGATAAAGTTTTGACAGTTCGACAGTGTGAGTCGTTGTTTTGAAGGAGTTTTATTGAAGTGACAGAGTTTATTTCATTTTGGTTTGGTTCTTTTTGGGGGTTTTTTTCCATAAGAACTCACTTTTCACAAAACTTTTCTTTTGTTTTATTATTTTAGTAGTTTAGGATTTTTTTTTCCTTTTCTTCATTTTTCTTATTTTTTTGTTGCTCATTGAGGCGATTTAAAGGTGTCGAGGGATTTTGGTGCAGTGTTGTGTGACTTGGCCTGAGGTTGCCATTTGAGAAATTGACATTTGCAGTGATAACAGAACCAAGACGTGGACGTGGTGGCGTGTTTATTCCTACAAGTGTGGGTTTAATCCTTGTCGACAGAGTCCTTTAATAAGGATCTCTTACTTGTTTCCACGAGTGAGTGTGAAGTACTGTTTTTACGACACCATTTCCTCCCTGGAAATGATGTTTTTTTTTTTCTTTTTGTTAGTTTTTTGAGTTTATTTTATCTTTGGAGCATCGAGCCGAAGGCCCCCCGGAGCTGTGTTTTCCCCACAGCCAAGAGATTTCTAACGAAGCGAGGAGGTGAAGGATGTTTAAAGGAGGTGTTAGATGGACAAACTTGAAGGGAAGAATTAGGATTCATCTCCCATGCCATACCTCACCCTCTTTAGAAACAGAAAAAACAGGCGAGTTGGTAACACGACGCCACGTTTTTATTTTTAAAAAAGGCACATTCAACCTGTTTTAACCAGCGTTTAAAGCCCAGCAGATGCTCGTCAGCAGACTTTGTGTGGTTACTCTCTCTCTCTCGTTGGTTGTGTCCTCGTCTGGAGGATTTGTTAACCTCGCGGCCGCCAAACTTTCCACAAAATAACAAAACAAAAACTCTTCTCTCACACACACACACTTGTGTTTTTTTTTTAATGACCGAGGAAAGCGAGCAGTTCCCCTCGTACCTGGCATTCCTGAGTTTCTTCAAGTTTTTCAGTTATTATCGTTGTTGTGACGGGATCTTTTTTATGAAAGTGCAATCTAAGAAATTGTTAATTATAATAAAAAAAAATTAATGTTGCAACATTATAAACCAATTTTCTGTGTCTTCTTTATGGTGTTTTTTTTTTTTTTTTTACTTATGCATCAGGGGGAAAAAAAACAAAAAATCACATCAAAACTACTGGTAACGCAGTCAAACCAGTAACTACACATTTATTTATTTATTTGATTAAAATGGTTAAAAATGCAGAACACTCATTAGACCAAAGCCTTAATAGGAAAAAAAAAAAAAAATCACAAAAAGCTGCAGTCCAACCCCTCAGCCATATTCTCTCTAATCCATATTTGAACCTTTTTTTAACATGTGTGTTCAGAAAAAAATAAATAAAAATGAAACAAAAAGAAAAAAACTCCACAGCTTTGTCCTTGAATCTCGTCCATCCACATGCAGAGCTGAACGACCGACCGGCAGACTGGACATGGTTTGTTTTTTTTGTCAGGAGGAGGAGGAAGGAAGAAGGAGGGTGTGAATTCATTTGTGCTGGCTGGAGCTGAGATGAACAGAAGAAGAAGCCTGAGTTGTGTCCACCAGGTGGCGCTATCCACAGGGCCGGAGCACACGGGGGAGCGGCTCGGTGCCCAGAACTGACGCTAGTGAGGAGGATGAGGAGGATGTGGTGGTGGGGAAAAGAGGAGGGGAAAGGGATAGGGGAGAGAAACGTCGTACTGCTACTACTACTAACGTGTTACTCTAGGCCAACAGTAAATCCAGGAGTGTTATTTTATTGACAAAAATAAGTGAATGAAGGGAAGAAAAAAAAAGAAAAACAGGGTCAGGCCTGAAATCTCTCTCGAGATGTTGTCGCTCGCACTGTCAGAAATGTTTAACAGGTGTGTGAGAGAGTGATTCACAAGTTTATTCATCATCATCGTCCACCAAGAGAGCCCAGTTCACTGGAGTGGATACAGCTGCTCAGTTTGATCACAGGAGAAAAAGAAGATGATAATAACACATGGAGGAGGAGGAGGAGGAGGAGAAGGGGGGAGGAGGAGTAAGATATCCGTCAATGGAGATGAATAGTGAACTAGTTAACAGAGATGGTTTAACTGGGGGAAGAGGAGGAGGAGGAGGCTCTGTGAGGTATTGTGACAGAAAAAAAGGAGGTTGTGTGTGTTTGATGCCTGAGAAAAAGTACGGTACAAGGTGTTTTCTTAATTATTAATAATAATAAAAAAAAATCTAAACAGAGCTGGATGACTGAAAGGAGACTGATATTTTGATGATAAGTGGAGAGAGGACAAAGGCAGAGAAAGGAAGTTTAAAAAAAAAAAAAAAAAACAGGCCTGAGACCTACTGTACTGAAGAAAAAAGAAAGATAGTAGAGAAGTGGAAGATAAACTGAGAAGAGTCAGAAAGAGCAGAGCTGTAAGGGGGGAGGAGGAGGAGGGAGGGGGAGGAGGGATGGAGGTGAGGAGGTGGTGGGTGAGAGCTAACGGCGGTCGGGCACACTGAGTATTGAGGTAAAGGCTGGCAGGTCTGGTCCTCGTGTGGAGTGGAGCTCACCTGGGAGGAGATGGGCCTCTCTAGGCGTACATGGTCAACTGGAGCCACTGGACACGGAGAAGAAGGAGAAGGAACGTCAGTAAATCAGGTTTATAAACCTCCACAAGGAGACATTAGTGGATTTTACTCCTCAATATTGAGATAAATAATTGATTGGTGAATTGAAAGTAATCATTATATACCATTATCTCAGTCTCAGTGTTGGCCATTGTGGCCTTCTTATGGTTGTATTGTTCCAATGTCGTTACAGTTAAACATTTTGGCAAATTGGCCCATTGCCATAATCCCTATAGTTTTAGGAGGAGGTTTGTGCAAGCTATTTTTAGAACGGCGGAGCAGAGCCGCGAGCTGCTCAGAGCTACGCTACGGAGGCTAATGGGATTTCTTGGTTTCCCTCATCAAACTCATCAAATACACAATCCAACACAAAGTTGTGACCTGCACATTCACCACACTATGAGATAATAACAGAACGTTACGAGACAGAGTTGTTTTAGAGGCAAATTCATGCAAAACTGCTGATGCACGTTCCCGTCGGGGGTAGTTTTTCGGCAAACAGTCTCTGCATTTGCCTCGAAAACAACTCTTTGTGTATTTTATTTGTGCATTCATGCACTGTCGGAAATATACCAACATACATTTATTCATCAGCCTGTACTTCCTGTAATACTGCTGTGAAGTCCCATACGTGTGGCTTATAATTGGTGGTGGTTGTAAAATCCTACAAGCTGGTTTTGGGGTTATGGACTTTACTGACTTGGCTGCAGCATATTTACATAAAAAAGACATTAAAAAGCTCAATTTGAGGTTACATTGTAGTAATTTCCCCTTCTCAGACTATTTTATTTAAATCATCTTTTAAGGTCTAAACAAGTAAAACTGTACATAATTAAAAGAAAATCAGATTAAAGCGTCAAAATATGTTGCTAAAAGTTATTTTTTCCCCTCTTCCTCTAGTCTAAACCGTAGTGTGGGTCCCAGCTACTGCATGAGATCTCTGCTCCTTTTATACAATGTTTTAAAAAAAAAAACCACTTAGACAATGTTCAGATGAACTGCAGCTGTGATCGATCTGCAACAAATGTGTGAATAATAAACTGTAGAAGCTCCTCGGCCTTTAACCTTACATGAAAACCTCCTGGATACTGATGAACTTTTCCTCCTGTCAGTAACTTTACTACTAAAGTAAGTAATTTCTCCTCTTACCTCCAGGACACTGAGTCTGATTGTTCCATCTCCGTCCTGATCGAAGGCCTGGAACGCCCCTGCACACAGAAACACCAACACAAGTTAGAGTCACATCCAAAACACACACACAAACACTGATCTGTGCTCAGTGTTACACAGCAGGAAATATCAAACACACATACAATACACACACTGTTTTGGAGCTGTGTTGTTTTCTAATCCACGGAGCCTGAGACTCATTACGCTAAAGAGAAGCAGAGTTTCTTTTCTTTCCAAGAACGACAGAGATTTACACCAAACAGCAGCAGCACCATTGTTTCGTTTCTCCCTGGAGCGACCGTTAAGAGCTGCTGCTGCTGATCTGGTGCACAGAGGTTTCTGCCTCGACCACAGGCAACGTCTCACAAACAAACAAACAGACAATGATGATTGATGATGTTTTACTCTGAAGAAACAAAGCTGAGGAAGTTTCTTTTTTCTCTCTCTGTTAATACCACTACTACTACATCTACAGGCTTAGTTTTTATGTACGGCTGTTGTTGCTTTGGTCAGGGCTCATCATTAAACTGCACTTAAGCTTCTTTTTGTGCCCCAAGAAGTTTGTAATTTCAATAAACTGACTTATTTACTTATTTTGCTCTTGGTCTAAATTGGTCAATTTCCCATCAAGGCTTTGCTATTGATCCAGACGAGGAAGTTCTAGATGTTTTATGTTTTATCACTGTTTTCACATTTCACCAACATCTGAAATAGTTTTGATCTTTGGAAACTTCAGATCTCCACAGAAATGTAAAATACATGCAAAAGAAATATGTTATAAAAGTTCATCTGTTCCTAAATTACTTGAATTTAATTTATCTGTATTAGTTTTTGTTCTTTTTTAATCTCATGTTTTCCCATTTATTTATTTAGTGTTATTATCATTACTACTACTACTATTTATATACTAAGTTACCTCAACCATACTGTGCAATATACAAGTCGCCATGCTGAATATCCCCCTTCCTACATACTGTGCAAATAATTTACCTATTTATTTTATATTAGTGAAAGCGTTTTTATATTATATTGTATTTTATTGTATTTGCTTGTTTGCACTAAAGGAGCTGCTCTAATTTCATCATACGGAGTATAATGACAAATACAGGCATTCTATTCTATTCTATTTTTTACTATTATCATTTTTATTTACTTAATTTATTTTATTTTCTATTTTATTTCTCTACCTCACACAAGGTATGTTAATATTATTTCTTTACTTTGTTTAAATTATCGTTAGGTCAAGGTGAGGTCATTCTATAAGCCTTTCCGACCTCACCTGCACATTTTTCGTATCTTCCTCCCGACCAAGAGAGATATGTAAATGTATTTGTTATATTTTATATGTGCAAATAAATAAATAAAGTCTAAAAAAAAGAAAGAAAAGAGAGACACTAAATAAGAAAAGATAATTAAAGTCTGAAGAAGTTATGTGATGACACACTGTGCACGGAGGCTGTGACTTACTGAACATGGCTTCGAGTCGAACCAGGCAGCTGATGAAGCTGTCGAAGTCGATGTTCATGTTCTCGTTTGCGTAGCGCATGGTGATGATGTCGTACAGCTGGTTGTTGAGACGGAAGCCTGAACGGGACACAAGACACATGACTGTACAGTGACAAGGACATTTAGAGGATGAGTTGAAGCAGTCGTCGCTACGAAACAACATCATAACAACCCAGAAGAATGAACATGAGCAGAAACCAGTCGTATTTTAAAGGGAACGAGTCCACGACTGGTGGAGCTCGATTGATTTTAAAGACTATTTTTCAATATTTTAACATTTGCATTAAAAGGATAGTTCAACATTTTGGCAAATTGGCCCATTGCCATAATCCCTATAGTCATAGCAGTAGATTTGTTACCTTTAATTGTCGGTGCAAGCTGTTTTTAGAACGGCGGAGCAGAGCCGCGAGCTGCTAATGGGATTTCTTGGTTTCCCTCATCAAACTCATCAAATACACAATCCAACAACTCCAAAACGCTCTGGTGGACAAGTTGTGACCTGCACATTCACCACGCTATGAGATAATAACACAACGTTACCACACAGAGTTGTTTTAGAGGTAAATTCAGAGACTGCTTGTTGAAAAACTGCCCCCGATGGGAACACGCATCAGCGGTTTTGCATGAATTTACCACAAAAACAACTCTGTCTGGTAACGTTCTGTTATCTCATAGCGTGGTGAATGTGCAGGTCACAACTTGTCCACCAGAGCGTTTTGGAGTTGTTGGATTGTGTATTTGATGAGTTTGATGAGGGAAACCAAGAAATCCCATGAGCCTCCGTAGCGTAGCTCTGAGCAGCTCACGGCTCTGCTCCGCCGTTCTAAAAGTAGCTTGCACCGACAATTAAAGGTAACGAACCAACTGCTATGACTATAGGGATTATGGCAATGGGCCAATTTGCCAAAATGTTGAACCTATCCCTTTAACATCTTTTTTCTGTAGCTTTAATCAAATCTGTTTTAGCTTTTACAAAACCAGTGATGCTATTTTCTTTTTTCTTTAATATCTAAGGAAATTCAAAGATGTTTGAGCAAATAAAGCATCCACTGTGCATGGAAAAATATAAAACATACATAAATATACATTAAAATCTGTGTTTTTGTGATTAAGATGAATTGACCCTTTGATAATTTTTTTTTGTGTGTTTTAAGTACCTGCATCGTTGACGGCGTTCCTCATCTCGTAACTATTGATGCTGCCAGACTGGTCGGCGTTATAGTGTTTGAAGATTCCCTGGAAGACACAATTTGTGAGTTTCGTGCAAGAAGAACTGTTAACTGCGGCCGTTCATCGGTGAAAAGATTGAGAAGAAATACAGAATTTCTCACTGGAGATAAATAATCACTCGCGTCATAAGATAAACGAGAGAGGGGGGCCTGTTTTCCCACCTGCCATTGTTTGATCTTGTTCCACAGATGTCTGAACTCCTGCAGATTGAGTCGACCTGTCCCGTCCATCTGAGCGCCGACAGTTAAGACCAGAAAACCACACACATCATCATAATGGATCGTCAGAAAAACAACTGGCTCCAAATCTCATCCTAAAACTAAAAGTGCCACAAAACAAACAAAAAACCTCCACAAAGACGTTATGTTGTGTTTTTTCATGTAACGTATTGTATCAGTAGATAATGTCAAATGAAGATGAGGTATCCCACACGGACAGTACCTATAGGGTTTAATATAGGTTTGAATATATGTGACATGCGTACTTAAAATTGGCCGTTTTCATATATACGCATATATGCTATATATATATGGCGCGTATATGCCGCATATATGCACCATATATAAAACAGCATATAAACATACTATAAACAGCATATAGGTTTCATATATGTGCATATATCCTCATGAGGATACATGCGCATATATGAAACCTATATGCTCATCCTCATCCTATGCAGTGGTGCATATATGCAGCATATATGCACCATATATACAGTATATAGCATACTATGCGTATGAAAACGGCCAATTTTATGAATGTCACATATATTCAAACCTATATTAAAGCATAAGTAAGCGATCCGGTCGTTTTGGGTAATGCTGCGTTCCAGGCAGGCTTTTGAAACCGTAAGTTACAGCTTCAAGTCACGACTTACGACTTTGTAGCGTTCCAGGCAACCCGTAACTCGTGTTTTTCCGACCTGTTTTACCGGTGAAAGTCACTATAACGGCCACTCGTAACTTCTGACCCGTGAACTCGTACCAGATCGAACTGGTACGACTTCACAGGTCGGAAAAACACGAGTTACGAGTTGCCTTGAACGCACCATAACGTCTTGTCAGCCGACGGAGTTAGCAGCCCCCGCCCTCATCATGGATCTATTGGTCCTCGTCCCTGCCACACAGCCCTGCATGCCGTTCTCTCTCCTCATTGGATAAAACTTGTAGGATACGAGAAAAGTTTTCTCCTCGACTCAGAGCAGAGCAGAGGGGCTGAGAGACCCGTGTTTCGGTCCAAACACTCTATGTAAGTGATTGCTGTCGGAAGATATAACTATTTAAGACTTATATTAACACAAATATATCGCTTACTTCTGCTTTAAAACCTATAGGTTCTTTCCGTGTGGGATATAGTGTTTTATTATGTTTCCTTGAAGTGACATGATCCCTGTTTGTGTTGTGTGAGGATGAGGAGGAAGAGGAGGAGGAGGAGGAGGAGGAGGAGGAGGAGGAGGAGGAGGAGGAAGAGGAGGAAGAGGAGAAGAAGGAGGAGGAGGAGGAGGAGGAGGAGGAGGAGGAGGAGGAGGAGGAGGAGGAGGAGGAGGAGGAGGAGGAAGAGGAGGAGGAGCCTTGGCCCTGTGAGCGTCCATCACAGACCCTGCCTGGGTCTCGGCAGGTTGTGCCTCTCACAGACAACACAGCCAGCCCGAAGCACTCGATACAAAGGATACGTCCATCAGAGCAATCATGCTCCTGCAGCTCTCCAGACTGAAGCCCTCGGTGTTCAGGTCCTTATCTGCAGGGAGGAAACACACACACAGAGAGAGATAGATAGAGGAGGTAATAATAAGTATCAAAGACTCAGAGTTAAGGCTCTGAAAACTCACTTTGAAATGGGTAAATGGGCCGTTAATTACATGATAATGTCAAGAAATAGCCTCGAAATAACAGTCAATTTCATAATAATATCATGTTTTTCATAAAGGCAAAAGATTACACATGCTTTTCATGCTTTGAATTTTTAGGAAAGGCCAGATGTTTCTCCACCAAGTCCTTGCAATTGACCGTTTTTTCTGGGCTATTTCTACGCATCAATTGTTATTTCTTGGCTATATTTCTCGACATTACTATGAAATTGGCCGTTATTTCTAGGCTATTTCTAGACATTATCACGTAATCAACGGCCCTGTAAAGTAAAGGGTTACCACATTTTTTTTCTTCACAATGAAGTTTTAAAAGTGTTCAAGGCTCCTTCAATTAAAGTTCAAGGCCTATAATCATCGTAAACTATTAATACTCGAGCTGCATCAACCACAGTGAAGACAATGTGAAATACTAATAATAATAGGTCTCTACGTTTCTTCCTACAAGTCAATATCTTAGTAAATATTCACATTTACATCTTAATTTTCTCATATATATATATATATAACAGCATAGGGACAATTTCTTTCTTGTATGTATGTAGCCTATATATTGTGCTATATATTTGTACATATTCATCATCATTATTTTTTTTATCTTGTATCATAATTTCCCTTTGGGGATTGATTCTTATTCTAACTCTGATCTATATCAGTAATTCTGAAAATGATTCTCACATTAAATAAATATTGAGGCTTAAAAGTTAAATGTAATTTGAGAAGCACTTCACTGCTTCGGCTTATTTCTACTTGTTTGGTCTGAAAACAACAACAGGGAATCAGTAAATGTCACAGTTTCCTTCAGGGAGTCTGTGACATTCAGACGTTTGTTTTTCTTTTGTTTTTCTAACTCGTGATGTTTTAAATTTGTCTTTAAAGTTCAATCTGAGCAGCCGAGACACTCAAGACTCACGTTTGGTGATCACTCTGTTCAGAACGTTTTTCAGTTCGTTGGCTGTGATTTCCATGTCCTGAGAGAGAAACCAGAGGAGAGAGGAACATTAATACATCTCTATATCACCCAAACACACCAATATTCACATAAACAGCCACCTACTAGTATTAGTTTATCAATTTAAATGTATTTTTCATTTCTTTTCATCCATTAGAACCATAGAAATCTCTTATTTCCTGTCATCTTTCAAATTAAAAGCAGGATTATATCTCCCTCCTCTGCCCCTTCCTGTACTCACCTCTCCGGCTATCTCCTGAAAAATAGTCCTGAACTGCTGATCCTCCTCGCTCTCTTCCCCCGCCGAGGCCGGCGCCGGCTGAGGCGTCATGGAGCCACAGAATAGAAGGAGATAAACGAGAGACGAGACGGAGAAGATGTGAGAGGAAAAATGTAGAAATCATGTCTGAGAAAAAAAACCCTCCTCCTTCTTTCTTGTTCTGTATACTGTATGTTTTCACTTTAAGCTGTTTGTTTGTTGGTTTAAATTCAATGCAAATGGATTTTTTTCATCGTATTTTTTAAAATCTTTTATCTTATCTTAAAATAAAAGCTAGAGTCTTTCTGTTCGGCGTAGGGAAGGACACTTACCACTGGATGGTCAGCCTCGATCCTGTTCTCTATCTCCCTGGGTGAAGACCAACAAACAGCAGTCACGACGCTGACAACAACATCTCATGTGGACCATTAGCCTGTACAACCATGTGTTCACTACAGCACATCGTCTATCAGGTGTTAGACAAATAAATAGATGACAGGACTTTAACAATCATGACTGTAGGTTGTTTTTTTTGTTTGCATTTTTTTTTTTTTTTACATTACTAAACACTAAAAAATAACAAAGCGATTCCAGAAAGAAGCTGTGAATAAAAGGTGTTAGTTCAGTACCACCTGTTGCTTCCTCCAGTCACAGTCGATGGCGTCGTCTCCTCTTTTTTACATTTACATAGATAAGTTGACTCATAATAACTGACGCTAAATGCTACATGGGGCATTTAAAGCACAGACTTACTCTCTCTGATATTCAAAGAGGTTAAAACTAAAGATCTAGATTATTATTCAATGTTCAATGCTCAGTGTTTGATCCCGTCACAGGATCAGTTTGCTGTGCACATCCGCAGCCAGGTGTCGGTCCGCCTGCTGCACGCCATCTGGTCCTCCAGGGGTAGATAGGTAGGTAGGTAGGGAGGGGCAGGTGGGTGGGTGGGTGGGGTAGGTTGGGTTGGGGCTGCGGTTGTTAGTTGAGGCTTGAGTGTGCAGCATTGAATACTTTGAAAGGTTACCAGATCGTGCCCAAATCTGAAGTCGCTTGTCCTAAAAAAGATTCCATAACAGCTTCGAACTGCGGCCGGTTTCTTCCAGCTCTACAAATCAAATTTCCGTTAACATTTTTTTGCTCTTTTGGCGGTTTGTGTCCCACCACCCACCCCACCCACCCAAAGCACCCGACCCCCCACCCTCATTAACACAAAACACAAACCTTGCACCTGCACATGCACATAGACGAACAGACAAATCACTGATGCACTCTGTCTAAATCAATCTGCTGCTGCTGATACATTAAACACACACAAGCAGGGCTGGGTGTCGTTGGAAATTCATCTGTAGTAGTTTTTTGTGAGCTTTTTTTTACATTATTTAGCAAAAAAACACTTGATTAGACAAACATCTTCTGCTTTTTGAACTCTTATTTTGAAATTTCAATGTTATTGCATCAGAAAAAGTGCAATGTTTTTACCTCACACTGGCTTTAAAACAGTTTTAATTAATAAAAACAAAGAAAAGGAACATTAATTAATCAATTTACTGATCCCAATTAAACTAATTGGATTTTTTTTTCCCAAAACAAAAATGCTCAACTTGTTTTATCTGGTTCTGCTTGAGGATTTGTTGTTGCACAGAGTGAGCAAGACATCTGTATAAAACTGTGTTGAATTTTTCTTTTTAAAACTTTCTGAAATTCAGAAGTAAAAAATAATAATAAATAGATTTATCAGTAATTAAAAATAATGGTTAGTCTGACTCATAAATGTTCTCACATGGGTCGAATAGTGCACGTACATCCAGTGTGTGAGTCCAGGTGCAGAACAAAAAGCTAAGTAGGCAAAAGAGTAAAAAAAAAAAAAAGTTTGCACACCGTTAAATGCTCCCAAAAATATCAATGCAAAAGTTTCCTTTTGAAAATTTTCTAAAAGATCGAAACTTTGAATTCCACTTTTAATATTTTTGGGAGCATTTACCGGTGTGCGAACATTTTTTCCTCTTTTGTCATACAGTAAATCATCTCAACTATCATTTCCGGAAGGAGAATTAATTAAAACTACAATAAAAAACATGAATATCCAGTAGAACCTGAATCTCGATCAATACCAATAACCAATATGGTTTCAACACCCAGCCCTGCTCGGACACATCAGTGGAATAAAACAAGCGTCTACAGTAACTAGCTGTATGTCTATCTCAGTAACCCTCGCTGCAGCCCGGCCGCTCCCCCCTCCCCCACTCACTCTGAGGTGTTCTTCTTTTCAGAGAAGACCCGCAGGATGAACTCTCCCTCCTGGTGCGGCTCGTACGTGGAGGGGACGATGACGTACTCCCCGGGGCTGAGGCGGAAGCGCTGGGTCACCTCGCGCAGGTTGATGTAGGACTTGCAGCGAGCCTTGGAGGAGTTGAAGAGGAAGAAGTCCTTCTGCATGTGCTGCTTGTTCCCGTGCATCTGTGGTTAGGAAGGGAGGGAGGAGAGAGGGAGGGAAGATGTTGGATGGAAACTGGTTTATTGTGTAAAAAAAACAAAATGGAAACAGTGTTGAGTGAGTGTAATTAACTTGCTGCTGCACTGTGACAGCTTCATTCACTCCTTCCTCACCTCCTTTGGCACCTGCGGAGAAACAGACAGAGAGCGTCAGTGTTTGTGTTGCGACAGGAGGAAAAATAAAAACAAAAAGTTAAAATGATCAATGTGGCAAAAAACAATAGAAATAAGAAATAAGAAATTTGGGCTTTTTCTTTGATTTCATTTGCAAATTTCCAGTCCACAACTAGGGATGTCACGATTACTTGTTTTTACAATTAAACATCACAATTAATTAATCGTAAAGATTCCTAAATAAAAAAGATTATGTTGGAAACACAAATGTGCACCAAATTAAAGGTAAATGTAAGAAATACTGGTCCATTTACCTAACCTAACATACAATTGGTAGGAATTTAAATGTTAGCAAGTCATTTGTGATAAAAAAAAAAAAAAACAATTAAAATAAACTTAAACATTTGGTATAGATGACAGTTAATGTCATCTATACCAAATTAAAACACTTCCCCTGGAGGATTAATAATTGGTTATATATTAATACTAGATACTATAATAATAGTAAATAATTAGTAATGTAATTATATTTTGACTGTATTTGATTTTAAACATACCGTGATTATTTCTCTGACAATAATCTTATAAAGAAAATCTATAATTGTGACATCCCTAGTCACAGCTGAGACAGACTACTTTTAGTTTAATTGATTATCTTGTTCCGGTGTGAATGTGAGCGGACACCTCGTAGATGGCGAATCCGATGGTGAAGAGGTTGGCTCCCATCTTGCGCTCTTTCCGCCTGTTCTTCTGCATCAGAGCCACCACGAAGGTGCAGCCCACCTCGTTGTCCTCGGGGTCGTCGTCTTCCTCCAGCAGACGCAGGCGGTACTGAGGGTTGGTCCAGAAGGTGTCTGCAGGACATTTAGCAAGCGAGCGTCTTTCACACGTGTAACATCTGGATTTTAATTCATCATTCATTGCATTGTTGCTATTTTTGGTATTAACATCATTTTACTGTTTCTCTCCAGGTGATTCTACATTATTTATCACCGTCATTTAACAGTCATCAGTATATAAAGTTGTATTACGTGACTCTGCTCTCCTACTCAGTTCAAACCAGGGTTATTATAGTTAACTAAAACTAAGACTTAAACTAAAACTAGCAGTGAAAAAACAATTTAGTAAACTGAAATAAAAATAAAAATGACAATTTTTCCCCAAAAAAGAACTAAATAAGAACAATGCACAATGCAAAACTAACTAAAACTAAACTGAATGTCAGATAACATCAGCTTAGTTGTAGTTTTCTTAGACTTGGCTAAAGTTGCAGGAAGAAAACGTCACAGCTCAATATGGGACGACTTGGAGTATGACCCACAGGTAGATAAGAGTGAATGTACCGTGATGAGGACTGATGGGAACATTTATGGGATGCAACTAAAAGGGAAAAATCTCTGATGTCTCACAGAGGCTTCCTCCTAATACCTGAAAAACTAAGACTTAATAAAAACTACATAGAAACTAGTCAATTCCTCAAAAATAAAAACTAAACAAAAACTGCTCAATCACTTGTTGAACTAACTAAAACTAAACTGAAAAACTAAATAAAAATAAAGACTAATGAACATTTGAAAACTATAATAACCTTGGTTCAAACCTCTCTGATTATGTTTCCTACCTGGGTAGTTCCTGCAGCCCCCGGCGGAGCAGCCCCTCACCCAGCGGCCCTCGTTCACAGAAACCGTCCACTTGTGGATCTTGTCGTCCTCCAGGGCGTCGGGGGTGAGGTTGCAGATCTCGATCTTGGTGTAGTTCTTCTTGAAATCCTCGAACGACATCCTGGACGGGAAGCGAAGAGATATCAGAGGAGAGGATGGGTTCATTTTTATTACAGTAAACGACGAAATCAACTATGATCTTTGTGACTCGTTTGAGTGTTAAACAGATACCAGAACTCTCCGTCCTCGGCGCTCTGGTGCTGCAGCTTCTCTTTTTCAGTCTTAGACAGTGTGGTCCACTCCTTAGAGCTGCAGAGAGGAGGGATTAATTGAGACATAGTTTCACAGAAATATTAGGCAGATTAATTTTAAAAATTGTTTTAAAAACTCATCAAAATCATCTATATACTGTACATTATTTAACTTTGTGTATTCATACATACAAGAATGTATGAGTGTGACAATGTATGTATGGTCTCAGTATATGGGAAATAAGGGCTTGACAGAGTGGAAGGAGTTAGAGTTCATATTGTGCTTCCACTGTTAATATTGTAAATAAATGAACAGATGTATTATGTTTAAAAAAAAAACAATAAAAAGATGAGAAAGAAAAAAAAAACTCATCAAACTCCAGCTGCTTACTTGTCGCTCCAGGGGCCGTTCCACTCCACCTGACCCCACGGGTTCCTGAGACGCACCAGACGGACTTTAGTTTCCTTGTGCTGAGACGATTTACACTGGAATGAGACAACAGAGATTTATTTTTTTTTTTTTAATACATTAATGCATTTTCACTGTCTCTGTTTGTGATTTAAGCTCTGGACACATGAAAGCAGCCGGTGTGTTACCTCCTCCACGGCCGTCACAGAGTAGGCGTGACCCTTCACCAGTCCCGTCACAGTACGAGTCTCAAAGCGAGCGGGAACCAGGGACTGCAGACACACAACATATTAAGAAAAAAGATAAAAGTTTTGAAAAAAAAACTTTAATTTGCAAAAAATATAGTTTTTTTCTAGGCTGAAACTTCGTCGTACTGGTGAAACAATACAACAAAATTTAGTTTAGCAACAAAACAGTGATGGCTTGTTGCAAAGTGCATTAAAAATAACCTTAATAATAGTTAAAATAACCTTAAAACAGTTAGGATAAATAAGCTAAGCTAATGCCTGTTGTGTCATGGTGAGACAAAGCTTTTCTTATTTTTTTGACTTGCTGATAAAAGGAAACAGTAGATTTTTAATATCCTGAGCTTCATCCTACACCTTTTCAGCCCAAATGTCTATTGTTCACTTTCTTTATTTAATTAAATTTGATTTATTTAATATAATTTAATGAAAATACATCTGATAAAGGATATAAATCCTCTACATCAGACTCAAAATAATGACAACATACAGAAAATAAACACAAATATACCATTCAAAACTTCAATACATTCACTTACTGTTTATTTTGATTTGCGTAGTTTTTGTTTTGTCACTTCTTCTTAGACCTTGTGTAGCTGCTGTATTTATGTTGAGCTGTAATTTCTATTGTACAATGAGGTGTCATGTCAAGACATTAAACAAACTAAACTAAGTCGACGTCGGACTCACGTCGATGGAGCAGCCCATGAGCGAGCCTCTCTCCAGAGCTTTCTTCATGATCTTGTAGAGCTCTTTGGGAGCTTCCTTCATCTCGTAGAACTCAGTGACTCCACCGGTGAAGTCCTCCATGGCCTCGGTGGTGTTTCCTCCCTTCAGGGCCTCGTAGGAGCCGTGCAGCCTGACGGGACACAGACGTTAAGACTCCTCACATCAACATCTTCAGTTCTCTCATTTACAGATAAATGTACATGAATATTATTAGTAGTATCATCTAGTCCTAACCTGAGAAGTAGGGTGACACTGTGCAGAGCTACATAAAGTTGTAGCTGCAACCTTTTTTAAAGCCAGAAATCTACAATCCAGTAAATTTAAAAACATGCTATGTGATATAACTGAGCTCCGTTCTTTCTTATAAATGTGCAGGAAAAAGGTAAAAACATCCAGTTCAACCTCTCTTCTCCTTTTATTTTCTTAAATCGGAGAAAATTAGACTGTCTTTATCTGGCTGCTCCAGTAAATTTGGGAGATTAGGGAGCTCATTCCTCCAGTTCGTTAAGACGACAGATCTTCCACTCAAGCAGCTTAGAGAAGTAGATATGTTATTTCTGTTGTGTTGAGGGTTACATGCCGCTGCTCTGACTTAGCATGTCTGTTGTCTATTTCTGTCCTAGTCCTACTTTTTAAAACGTATTTATTTAATTATTTTTATTGTGGCTGTTCTACTTTTATATGGGTTGTTCGGGTATGCAGCAATACTTCAGTGACTACTTATTGTTTCTGTTGTTTTTCTATAAGAAAAAATGTTCTAATACAATTGTAACATCTGCAAAACCCAATAAAAACCGTCTCTTCTCCTCTCTACACTCACTTGGCGTAGGCCTTCTCCAGCAGGGCGCTCCAGAACTCGTTCCTCTCGGCCGACTTGGTGAAGACCAGCTGGTTGTTGAAGGTTGGGATGCGGTCGTCGATGACGACGTCCACCCAGTCGCCATAGCGCCAGAACTGAGGGACAGAAGGAAAGTCAAGGAGACAAAACAATACGGGTTCAAACTGACTTTTAACACTTGAATCGATAACGTTTTTATTATAACCTTTATTTAAACTCGGAAATATGTTGAGGAGCAGCAACCTCATTTCTTCTTCTTCTTGCACTTATGCACTCGTCACTTTAGCAAACAGCACTTTAGCACATAGCACTTTAACTAGCACTGTAGCACTTTATAACTTCTCAGTAATCTTTTGGTCCCTTACCCACTCTTTTAACCGTCTTTGGTCAGTTAACTGGTGGTTTATGTATGTCGTTCATATATGTTTCGTGTAAAATGTCAAGGTGTTTTATTGTCCTAGTCCTGCCTCTTGTACTTTTTATCGTCATTGTTTTTTATGTCTAACATCAACCTGCCAATGGGACTGGGGATGGATATTAGCCACTTGGCTATAATCCCACATATTTACATGTCAATGTCCATCAATATGTACTGTTCCCATTTTTAAATAAATAAATAAATCTGAAATCTGAAATCTGAAATTTGCAATATAGATATAGACAAAACACAAAACATTTGAGGACAAGACATAACACAAAATGCTTGAAACATACAAGCATATCCGAAATACCAAAAGGTAAAAGTGACAAAGATAAATTGAGAACAGAGAAGTCTAGTTAGAAACTGGAGCAGCTGGAGATAAAATAAGATGCAGTTATGGATTTAAATTGTCCTAATGATAAAAGTGTGGTAAGTTTTTGCAGAGTTTTCCAGGTTGCAGGTGCAACAGTAAGAAAAACTGGACTTTCCAAATTCAGTATTAACAGAGGGAACTTGCAGTGTGAGCCAGTCCTTTGACCATGTGTAAGTAAACTTGACTTTTAGATGATAAAACACAGGATGAACTGGGTCTTTGTCCGTCTGTGTGTTTGTGTGTGTGTGTGTGTGTCTGACCTGGAAGTGGAAGATGCCGGCGTAGCTCTCTGAGAAGCTTTGCTCCAGGGGAACGACGCGGTAGAGAAGCTTCTCGTTCAGGGTGAGACAGGCGATGGCGGCCAGCAGCCAGCAGTCACCTGAGCACAGTATACACAAGGTTAATGTTTCTACACTAAGTCTGAGGGGAATGTGTTCACTTTTTTCGCTTTCTACTGTTTAGATTTAGGCGAAAATGTGCAGTAGAAAACGGCGGCCATGTTGAACAACGTGCACCTTTGAGTCTCTGTGATTTCCCTCTTTTCTGTTTTGTTTTGTTTTGCTGGAGGAAAAGAGCGTCGTCGTCGCCGAGTGCTGACGTTCGACTTTTCTGATTGTCCAGGTGTGTGTGAAACAATGTAAGTTTTTCAACAGGGGGAACGGTTGACAGTGTCTGCCAGCACCTTTGTCCCTTTGGTCTCCCTTTATTTGCAGCCTGTGCTGGACAACAATGAGAAGTGCTGCTGGTTGGATTCCCTTCCAAAAGAGTAAGCACAATACCGCGGGGAGGCCGCTGCAGGCAGAGAGGCCGTGTGCAGGGGATCGATGGGATGTTTGCTGCCCTGTTATCATGAATATACAGACTGAGGGAAGGCTCCATACATTAACAGTGATATAGCGATGCATGGACTGAGCTATGTATATCAAATCAAAACTTTAGAAAGCCTGCAAACGCTTCAATCATGTGCTCATACATTAATCTACACTCTATATTTCACCATTTCTGCATTTGCATTTGTTTGAGCTTAAAATGTAGAGAATAAACATACAGTATGAGCAGAGATAAAGAGCTGGTTGATTCACACGTGGACGTGGAAGATACCAGCTCAAATGAGGCTGTTTCTTTTGTTCCTCACTGATTCTAATAAATAGTCTGAAATGCAGCAATTCAGTCATTTAAAAAAAATCAAATAAAAATGAAAACCTCTTGATACACAACGAGACGTTCGATCTACACTGTGGTGTTTTTGCTGTTTGATTAATGAATTAATGAATTAAAGAGAAAGAGGATTTATTTACCAAGGTCTCCCTGGCAGATGTCTGTCCTACTGGCTCCTCCGACAATGAACTGAGGGTTCTCACAGATTTCCTGCAGACAATAACAAAAACAAAGTTAAGGCGTTAAGGGGATCAGTCTAGTTTAGTTTGTTTAGTTATCTCTATATAGTATAGTTATCTATATATAGTTATGTCTATATAGATTTAACACTGTGAGAGACATGAGAAACCTGTGTTTCTGAGGCTGCATCAACATCACAGTCATCTTTAAACAAGACATCTGTTATATATTAAAACTCAGACTGATACGACTAAGCTGCGTTGAGTTAAGTTTGCTCGTCTTAGTTCCAGTCCGTCCGTGTAGGAAAGGTGGGAATATTTTGATCACATCGGTATCTCCAGGTGACGTCCCAGTGGTGATGATGATGGTGGTGGTCGTTGTTGTTGAGTTTTCAAATCCCTCATGAGTTAAAAAAAAAACGTAGTTGTTTCCTTTGCAGGTTTGATGTTTTGCTCTGTATCAAAAAAAGAATAAGCGTCCCACCTCCCACATGTGTGATCCATCCATCCATTCATTCATCCCACCTCTTTATTTTACTTTGCCATCAACAACGTGCCTCTCCATGTGCCAACAACCTCCCCTCCTCCTCCTCCTCCTCCTCCTCCTCCTCCTCCTCCTCCTCTTCCTCCTCCTCCTACCTTGGGCCTCTTCCAGACGATGTTCTTGACTTTGTTGGACTTGTGTCCGAGCTCCTTGAAGCCCAGGGACTCCACGGTGGCCGGGAAAGACTCATCCTCAAACAGGTTCTTCCTCCCGACGTACTCCTGTCTCAGGACGTTGAAGTCCTGGCCGTTGAAGCGGAGGGGCTTGTTCAGAGACCCTTCCCCGTCCCTCCTCTCTCGTTCCCGGATCAACCGGTCGCAGAAAAAGCCAGACGGTGTGTAGGGCATCTCGTCTCGGCTCACTTCTTTTTTTTTTTTTTTAAAAACTGGCTATTGCCCACTTGTACTAAAGTCTTACAAGCCTAAAAACCCTGGCATAAATCCAAACAGCTAATGTCTGATTGGCTCTTTCTTTGTGTGACGTCCCCCTTCCCTTCGTCACAGCGCGGATGCAAAAGCTCGGTGTGAAAGACACATTCACTCCACATGCATTCAACCTTTGCATTGCCATGCACATACACACACACACACATATGCACAGAAACTCACACATCACGTTAACGTCGATTTGTTGCGTTCCCATTGGCCGTACTGAACAATTGCCCTCTCCCCGGCTGTGGTGCAGCGCTGCCATCATTGTTGGGTGACACAAAGGCCAGCGGGCCGCGCCAGAGGGCATGTAAAGAGTGGTCGGTAGATGCCTTGCCTCAGCAGAAGGCATTCAACCCCTTTAAACCTATTCTCAATGGAGCTCAGCGTTGAGCAGTCTCAGCATAACCACAGCTAATGCTATGAAGAGGAGTATCATCATCCATTTTTTAGCTCCGAGGCAGAAAAATACAACTTCATAAATCACAACAGGCTGGATTTGTTTTAGTTATAAACACACAAAGAGTCACAACAGTGTGTGTAAAATGTCTCATCGTCTCACAAGAGATGATGATCTAATCTAATAGATCTTCAGACCTTATAATATATAATGTATAAAGCAAAGAACAGATCATTACCAGGACATTTACAGAACTTGTTCAAGCTGGAGGAAGAGGATTGAAGCTTGATTTTAAACATACAGTACATTTGTAAGGCTAAGCTTAAAACAAATGTGTATTTCAATCTGTTGCAGGTGTAAAACTATGGCATTCACAAAGCAAGGAACTGAAAAGTTGTACAAGTATATCTTAGTTTAAGAAAACGTTTAAAAAAGAAAAAATAAGCGCCTATGAAAAAGAAGTAGGAGAAAGAGAAAAAGAAGGGAAAAAAAGAAAAGATAGATAGACGAGCTGTGTCCACTGCTATTTTGCTTGTTTGTTTACTTGTTTCATCATCTTTAACTTTTTGAAATAGAGTATAATATTGGTGTTGATACTAAGCCAATGCAATTATAACTATAGAAAGGGGCAGGTACTATAAGTTTTTCTTCATCCTGCTCCTTTTCATTTATGGTGACTGTGTGTACATCATGTAAATATGTGCAACCGTGTGAAGCATGTAAACCATGAATGGAATAAATCAAAAAATGAAATGAAAGAGGCTCAGTTTTAAGTTAAAGAAAAAGAAAATGTAATATTGATTATTTGCACGGAGAATCAACATCAGTCTCATCACTGGTTAGTTGCTGTGTTGCTGTAGTCGCTCCTCACGGCAAAAACAACATCCCACAATGTCTCCGAGAATTAAAACTACTGCACATATTTCCATTTTAAAACATCTTAGAGCGTATTTTGAAAATAATTTGCTATGTTTTGCTTTAATTTCCCCTCATATTTCATCTTATTCTGCTCACGTGTCTCCCTGACTCTCTGATCTTCTTCCTAAAACTGTTAAATTAAATTAAATCGGGCGCTTTAACACTTTCATATCAAAACACAATCATTCCTGAAGGTGTTAAGTGACTTATTGTAACGTCAGTGTGTTTTTTTCTCTGACTCGCTGCAGTTTCTTTGTCATGTATCGGACTGTTTTAGTGTCGCTCTTGAGCAAACATCTGTTTTGGGAAGAAGTCCGGTCACACAACGAACAAAACAGATCGTCACTGGGTTTTAGTTTAGTTTTACTAGACGATGATGATGTGAATAGTTATTTATCCACTGGAAAATAACGCATTTAATTTGTTATATTTATGTAATCCTGTAGCTTCAGGATCATTCAAAACAAAATAACATAAAATGAGCTTCTTTTTTCTTGTCATTCACTTTTATTCATGTGTTTTTTTTAAATAGTACAGTTCTTCTCAGTGAGGCAGATAAAAATGGAGGGATTCGACTGTTTTTCCCTTTAAAAAGAAACTGGGTAAAATAAAAACAAAGTGCTGCTGTGAGCTCTGCAGCATTAATCTTCATTTCATTGTATCAAGTATTAAATTTAGCTGATTTTAACCTCCTCCTCCTCTGTGAAACAACAAACCCACATCATCGACCTATCTGTATGTCCCAGTCTGTCGCCACCCTCAGGCTCAGGTCGCTCACTGTCAGGCTGCAGCAGCTCTCCACGTACCGAAAGGCAGCAGGTGAGTGTTTATCACCTGGTGACAGAAACATAAGAGACCATTTATGTTGGGTTTTTTTTTTTTTTTGCGGTTCAATTTTATTTTATTTTTTTTATAAACAAAACTCTGAACTTCCAGGACCTGCAAAGTTAGTAAAAACTACCTCCACCTCTAACTGAGCTTCATTTCCTACAGGACAAATGAGGTTTTCATGGGCCTGACTCTTCTATTGTCTATTGTTTTCTGCCTTTATAATAAGAACAACAGAACAAAACAGTGAATGTGAATGAGGCAGAAAACATGATGATGCAGAAAAACCAAAAAGAGCCACGATTTGGGATTTTCAGGACAGGAAATGATGAAATCCAGTTCAACATACAAAGAGTCGGTCACCTTTCTGTTTATATACACTTTCACTGATGGATAACAAGACAGTTCATAAGATAAACATTCATTTTGTGAGGCACAAATTATTTGTTATTATAAAATTCTTCCAACAGGATTTTCTCCTCATGCTTGAATTATTGGAAGATGATTAGATATATAGATATTCAACCCTCCTCCTCTGAGACGACAAATCCAAACTTCTTCTCACATTTTAGCTCAATTGTATTAGCTTGAATACTTGAATACAGTTTTAAGACAAGATTCCTTTTCTCCTTATCTTTATGTATATGCCAATAATATAGCCTATCAATTAATTTGGTATTATAAACTTTTAATTCTCCTCCTTATGTTGGACGACACATCACTGCATCGTTATCCCAGTATTATCCTACACAGCCTCTATACCAGGGTTGTTCAACTCAATCATACGAGGGGCCAAAATGTAAAACACTGAGTATGTCGCAAGCCGACCAGTACTGAGATTTATTGAACAGACTAAAATTGACATTGTTTTAATCAGATATGTGGATTTGAACAGCCAGAATACTGTAAATCCTTTCAATAAAATGAAATCAAAAAAGAATATTATGAATGAATATAAAAAACAACTTTATTTTTCATTAACGGTTCCTTCAAGCCAAATAGAATAGAATAGATCAGATATGAACAAGCTGGTGAAAACCGTATTGTGATTTCAGAAAAGGGTGTAAAAAAACATAAGTGACTTGACCTAGTTTTCTCTCCTATGCCATTTCCTCCATGCCAGAAAGGGCTTGGCGTTTGTCAATCTATTGCTTGGTCATAACCATACGGTAGCTGCTGCAGTGTACTGTGAGCACTATATCGGAGGACCATTAATAAAATAAATAGAAATGTCATGCAAAAGATTACACATGCTTTCATGCTTTAAATTTTTTGGGAGGTCCTTGCAATTGTCAATCATAATCAATTATTTCTGGGCTATTTCTACACAATCAATTGTTATTTCTTGGCTATGTTTCTCGACGTTACTATGAAATTGACCATTATTTCTAGGCTATTTCTTGACATTTTCTCGCGGGCCACATAAAATTGTATCGCAGGCAGGAGGATCGTGTGTGTGTGTGTGTGTGTGTGTGTGGCTATGACTTCGCCTCACCTGACACCTGCACAGTCACAGTGGACGGTTTCCTCCTCAGCCCCAGGACGGTGACCGAGTGAACGACGGTGTCACAGTCGAACGCTGCGTCCTCGCAGGCGGAGCTGAAGGAAGCAGCATCAACATGAATCAACATGAATTTGTACGTTTCCTTTCCAAAAAACAATGTTGCAGCTATTTGAGGCTCGTCTCTAACGTCTTTTTTTAGCTCCTTCTCCATGTGTCCTTTAAAAAAAGCGCCTCCTCGTGGGGAGGTGTGAGCGTGACTCACCGGCAGAGCAGCCGGCCGGACAGCATGGTGAACCGGCGCAGACAGAAGGCCTTTCTGTGGCGGTAGCTGAAGGAGTGGCCGTCGTCCAGGTAGAGCTCGCCGTCCGCTGCTCCCTGCAGAGAGACGGGACGGCAGTCTGCTCTTAAATATCACGACGTCTGGGCATGAACATGCAGAATTAATCGGTAGAAATTAACTGTGCATCAATAGAAAAATGTATCTTTTTTAGGTAGTAAATACAAAGCAGCTTCGCCAATCTACAGTATGACTTATACTCTTTATTTTGTTTTATTACATGAAAAAATGTAAAAGCACTACATTAAAGACACCATATTGTGTTAAAATCTGGGTAACCCTTTAATTTACAGGCCGCTAATTACGTGATAATAGCAAGAAATAGCCAAGAAATAACAAGTAATTGCCTCATAATGTCAAGAAATAGCCTAACAGTCAATTTCATAGTAATGTCCAGAAACATAGCCAAGAAATAATAAAATAATAATAATAACAATTAATTGCGTAGAAATAACCCAGAAGTAATTGATTGTGATTGACAATTGCAAGAAGACTTGGTGGAGAAAATTCAAAGCATGAAAAGCATGTGTAATCTTTTGTCTTTATGAAAAACATGACATTACTATGAACTTGACCGTTATTATTTCTAGGCTATTTCTTGACATTACTACGCAATTACTTGTTATTTCTTGACATTATCACATAATTAGGTCTATAAATTAAAGCGTTACCGAAATCTGTTCTCTGTTCTATTGTGATTATTAATGAATCACATGGGTCATTTAAAAGAAAAATATTCACAGGTTTCAGCTTCTCAAAAGTCAGAATTTGATGAAATCTACACCATAATGAAAAAATGATTGAAGAAAACAAATGGATAATGAAAATCATGTTTAATTGAAGCTCTAATTAAATAAAGAAAAATGGAGACATGTAATTATGTTTACTCAAGATCAAGGTGTTCCTAATATTTTGTCCATCCCTAATTACATAATATTAAAAGGACTATAGTATTACATCCTTCTCCTACCTGACAGTTTAGCGCCACGGTGATGGAGAGCGGCAGCTGCTGGACGTCGGCCGTGCAGGAGCCACTTCCTGTCGACCTGCAGACGACCGAGCCGCCGCGCTGGAACAGAGGAACCTGCACAGAGGAAAACATGTTGTCACACAACCTCTGACTTATTAATTCATCTCAATTCAATTCAGTTCAATTTAAAAAGCTTTATTGTCTATCACAAGGACAGAAATTTGTCATCGGTTTGGGCTCCGAACAGTTAGACATACAAACACCAATATAAAACCCACATAAAATCTATAAAATCCACATTGAAGCTCACATAAAAACTGTTTTTATTATGAACATTATCATGATTAATTAAAGGAAAAATTACAAAATAATTCAATGATCGTGAAAATTCAAATTTTCATTCAAATTCACATAAATTTGATTTAATAATTTATTTTATTTGGATCCCCATTAGCTGATGTAAATACAAATCAACTATTCTTCCTGGGGGTCCAATCAGTATGTAACAATAAAAATACAAATCAGAAATACACAATCAAAGCATAACAAAAAGATTTACAAACACAAATTATCCATAAATATTCTACAAAGACAACATACAGCATATAACCAATAATCTAAATCAGATATAGAGACACACACATACAGTATCTAAAATAAATAAATAAAATAAATAACTAAATAATGATGCATTCACTTAATAAGTTATGACGCATTGCTCTCCCCTACACAAACATAGATATTATTAAGCTATTGAAATACTGGCCCTGTATTTACTTGGTATTGGATAAATACCACATTTCGCACACCCCTACTTACTGTATCCATGGTGACGGGGAGACTCAGCGTCCTGCCTCCTTCGTAGGCCTTTGTAGAGTGGACGTCAAACCAGATCTGAGACGGAAACAAACCTGAATGTGACGTCCTTTATGAAGATGAACACGACTTTAACAGGATATAGGAACATGTTACCTGGAGGCTGATTTACCTCGCCACATCCAGGAAGCAGCACTTTGACTTCCTGAACGCCCGGCTCAGTGACGGGACAGGCCAGCAGAGCTCCTCCTGCAGGGAATCGAACACAGTTTAACTCCGACACGCAGCGATTTAAAGGGATAGTTCACCCAAAATTCAAATTTCACTCATTATCTACTCACCCTCATGTCGACTAAGGGCTGGGAGAAGTTTCAGAGTCCTCCGTGGCTTCTCGGAGTTACAGCGGGGGGTGGTCCGCGCAGCAGTATTTGTCCATATAATGGTTGCGAACGGAGCTCACTTTTCTTCGTCCAAAAAGACACACCAAAAAACATCCAAATACCTCCATACTGCTCGTATGTAATGTCCCTCTTGTATTGAAGCCCCAACATGAGAAATTGTTCCGCTGGGATTTGCACTGACACAGGAAGAGCAGTGAACTGAGACACTGGGAGCTTCCGCTACAAACAAGCTTAAAATATAGACTTATTTAAATTTTTTCAGAACAATTTCTCATGTCGGGGCTTCAATACAAGAGGGACATTACAGACGAGCTGTGTGGAGGTATTTGGATGTTTTTTTGGTGTGTCTTTTTGGACGAAGAAAAGTGAGCACCGTTCGCAACCGTCATATGGACATGCAGTGCTGCACGGAGGACTCTGAAACTTCTCCCAGCCCTTAGTCGACATGAGGGGGAGTAGATAATGAGTGAAATTTGAATTTTGGGTGAACTATCCCTTTAAGGGCACAGCTGTGTGATGACGTAAGATTAAAGCAGCATTACTCACCGATCAGATACTGGTTGTCCACGGAGAAGGTGCCCTGCTCGGTCGGGAACTCCACCCACAGAGGTCTGTGTCACATAAAAACCAGAGTTTCTATCATTTTTTTTTTTTTCTTTTTGGCTGAAATATTGACCTCTAGTGTCTGACGCTGCAGGACCGACCGACGCTGATGTTTGCAGCTGCAGCACATCTGCCCGAGCAGCAGGTGGCAGCGACGCTCACCTGAGAGGAGGCAGACCAGAGGTGTGGGCCCGGTGGAACAGAGTGTACCAGTACGGCAGCAGACGGTACCTGAAGGAGAGAGACCAGAGGACACCACGGTCTGTTTTATAATTCACAATTAACCTGATTTACACTTTAGTTACTATTTTATTTATTTATTTGACTTTATTAGGAGCTCTGGCTCAACCTGGACCTCTGTCAGGATTCAAGGATTCTTTATTGTCATTATCACAGTGCATTTGCATACACAAGAGAACGAAATTATGTTATGTATGTCGGTCAGTCACCACAGTACAAATAAAAATATTTAAAAAAAACATCACAACAGAATAATAATGATCAAGGTATTAGTTTAAAATCTACAAGGAAAAAAAGCTATGAAAAAAACCTGATGAAGAAATGTGCAACAGTTTGTTTTTGCTGTGACAATAAAGGTTTTTTTAAAAGGTTTTAAATAAAAGTGCTCTGTAATTTTTTGTGATTTTTGAGCACATACTGTCCAAACTGTCCAAAGAGCACCTAACATATTTTGAGTCCAGGAAGTCCTCCCTCTCAAATATTTATTCTTTTCTCATTTGAAAATGTGATTATTAGTATTTGTGTGAAGTTTTGCAAATTGATTTCATGCCTTAATGAAGTGAAGCTGTTGATTTTGAGCCTTGTTGGTGATTTGTTCAGGCCAAAACAGAATTGATCAACTGTCACAGATGGTCAATAAAACCATCATTTCAACTTTTTCACAGCCAAAGATGCTGAAACACTTGGAAACACTTTGATAAATGGACCAACATCTGGACATATGCAATGACTGAACCGCTCTCTGACGGTACTGTACCTCTGTTGGATTGCGGTGCGGATGGCAGCTGTCACCTCCTCTCCAAACAACCACGGCTCCCGGCGCTTCGTCACGTTTGCCGAGTGACCACGGAAAAACGGCTGCAGGGCGGCGGCCTGGTACCAACGCACCAGCAGCTCTGGATCTGGATCCTGAACAAACCCACCGACATCAGCTAAAACACAGAGGACACAGGATGAGAAGAGATATCACAACATGAAGGTTTTGTGTATTCCTAAACAAGTTTGTAACATAAATCTTAGTATTTCTGTCTCTTCATGAGTCTAGTTGTGATATTTAATTTAAAAACCTCACCTCCGCAAAACACCACACCTGCCACACTGAGGGACAAAAGCATTGGAATCGAGATCTTCAGATATTCCCATGTGGCGACGTTGTCCCCCGTCCATATTGCTCCTGCACAACAAACAAAGTCGGTTAATAAAGGGATGGTTCAACATTTTGGCAAAATGTTTTAGGAGTAGGTTCGTTACCTTTCATTGTCGGTGCAAGCTATTTTTAGAACGGCGGAGCAGAGCCGTGAGCTGCTCAGAGCTACGGAGGCTAATGGGATTTCTTGGTTTCCCTCATCAAACTCATCAAATACACAATCCAACAACTCCAAAACGCTCTGGTGGACAAGTTGTGACCTGCACATTCACCACGCTATGAGATAATAATGTAACGTTATGAGACGGAGTTGTTTTAGAGGTAAATTCATGCAAAACCGCTGATGTGCGTTGCCTTCAGGGACAGTTTTTCAGCAAGCAGTCTCTGTATTTACCTCTAAAACAACTCTGTTTGGTAACGTTCTGTTATTATCTCATAGCGTGGTGAATGTGCAGGTCACAACTTGTCCACCAGAGCGTTTTGGAGTTGTTGGATTGTGTATTTGATGAGTTTGATGAGGGAAACCAAGAAATCCCATGAGCCTCCGTAGCGTAGCTCTGAGCAGCTCACGGCTCTGCTCCGCCGTTCTAAAAATAGCTTGCACCGACAATTAAAGATAACAAACCTACTCCTAAAACTATAGGGATTATGGCAATGGGCCAATTTGCCAAAATGTTGAACTATCCCTTTAAATACAGTGAATTTAATTACTGCATAAATACATGAAGAAGCTTTTTTTCCATTTAAGTAACTCACCGAATCTCTGCGACCCGGCGAAGAAGGAGCGCGACAGGACGAAGGGTCTCTCTGAGCCCCCTGAGCGAGTCATCAGACCCTCAGCTGTGGCCATGTGCTTCAAAGAGACAGAGGACATTTAGTTACGATGTCCACCTCTAATGTGAAGGAGGTGAAGACGAGAACACGCACCAGGTCTCAGTCTGTACTGTAGTGTCACTTTGTCAAATTCTAATATAAAATTGTTCCTGCATAAAAAACGTTGATATAAAAGCAGCTTTAACCCCAACTACAACAACAACGATCCCACTCACCTGGTAGAAGCCGTACAGGTTGTGCAGTTCCCTGTGCTCCCAGCCCCCATGATGCACTGCGTCCTTAGGCATCGTCTGCTCCGGCCCGTCGAACACAGACGGTTCGTTCATATCGTTCCACACGAATAACGAGGGAGTCGACCCCTGAAGTCAGACAGAAACTCTTCAACAACTTCAACAACTTCAAAACTTCAAACAATTTCTTTCATTTAACATCTACAACATTCGATATAAAAAAACTACAACTCCAGAAGTAGCCAGTAGCTCATCTGTTCTCAACAACATAACAGATAATATTATCGATCTGTGGATTATGTTTCACACACACTTACTTTGTATTTCTCCAGGCTGAAGCACCTGGAGTACCAGGCTCGAGTGGCCGGGCTGCTGAAATCAAGGTAACAGGACTCATCTATGACAAAAGTTTATGGATCGTTACAAAGAGAAAAATACAAATTTGTGAATAATAAACATAAAAGGGCCACAAAGTTGTGTTATAATAAAAGAAATCTGTTTAATCTAAATGGTAAACTGTTTTAATTTGGAAGTAAAAGACAAGATATAGAAATATGTTTAACTTGGTGTCAGTGGAGGATTATTATCGTAGTATTAGCAGTCGTATTTCAGTGTCTTTATGGTTAGAAACACATTACCAGGCCAGCACGAGCCCTGATAGAGCTCTCCCTCTCTGTTCTTGACAAAATGTCCACCGTCCCTGGCTTCACGATACAGCGACCAATCAGGATCAGCTTTGATGTGGGGGTCATTTATAACAACCAGCTGAATAAAAACAAAAAAACATGCACATTAAATAACTTAAACTTGCATAAAATCAATGGAGGATAATATACAGTATATTTGTGTGTCTGACCTTCCTGTGCTTCTCCTGTAGGTGGCGCTGCAGGCCGGTCGGGTCGGGGAAGTGGACGGGGTCCCAGGTGAAGTAACGCTTCCCGTCCGTGTGCTCGATGTCCAGCCAGATGACGTCATACGGGATGTCGTGGCGATCGAACCCGGCGTCCACGGCCTTCACGTCGGCTTCGTTGAGGTAGTTCCAGCGGCATTGGTGATACCCGAGGGCGAAGAGAGGGGGCAGGGCCTGGTATCCTGAGAGAGCGAGTAGGGGGTGAGGAAAGGGTGAGGAAGCTGAATTGTTTTTGAGTGAACAGACCCAGTGCTTGCGGAGGACACACCTGTGATTTGTTCTGGCTTTGCTCTCACACGAAAAAAACTATGGGCAGACCGTAGCAGATTTATTATTGACTCTTTTACAATAGATTTTATTTTACTTTGGGAAAATGTTGTTTTTGGTTTCCATAATTATCCCAAGAAAGAAGGAAAATGTAACTTTTTAGTAAATCTGTTTTTATTTTTTTGCAAAATTTCATATTAATAAAAGTAAATTTTCTAAGAAAACCCCTTGCTTTTATGTTTTTCTAAAAGAAATTGAACTTTATTTTAAGCTAATCACCAAATCAGCAAATGGAAAGGCTATTAAAACCATAGACCTTTGTAATATGTATAACCTTGTTGTATAATGAACATCACCCCTGGCACATGTTCTTTGCATTTTCATTGTATACTGTTCCCTGTATACTATTTGTACTTGTCAACTTCTTTTAAATAAAGCTGTTGAGAAAAAAAAAGAAAAAAAAAGGGGACACACCTGTGAGCTGAGCGTACTGTCTGAAGAGCTGCTGCGGACCGGGCCCGAGCAGAACCACGCAGTCGATCACGCCGCTCTCCGACAGCCAGCGGACGTCGGTCTGAGGCGGCACACGCCTCCTCTTCACCGGGGGGGTGTGGTCCTCCTGGGTAAGGTGGCAGGGGTTGTAATAATAATAGTAATATTAGTAGTAAAGTTTATTTATAGAGCACTTATCAAACTAAAGTACAAAGTGCTTAAAGGGATAGTTCAACATTTTGGCAAATTGGCCCATTGCCATAATCGCTATAGTCATAGCAGTAGGTTTGTTACCTTTAATTGTCGGTTTTTAGAACGGCGGAGCAGAGTCGTGAGCTGCTCAGAGCTACGCTACGGAGGCTAATGGGATTTCTTGGTTTCCCTCATCAAACTCATCAAATACACAATCCAACAACTCCAAAACGCTCTGGTGGACAAGTTGTAACCTGCACATTCACCACGTTAGGAGATAATAACAGAACGTTACCAGACAGAGTTGTTTTCGAGGCAAATGCAGAGACTGCTTGATGAAAAACTGTCCCCGACGGGAATGTGCATCTTTTGCATGAATTTACCTCTAAAACAACTCTGTCTGGTAACGTTCTGTTATTATCTCATAGCGTGGTGAATGTGCAGGTCACAACTTGTCCACCAAAGCGTTTTAGAGTTGTTGGATTGTGTACTTGATGAGGGAAACTGAGAAATCCCATGAGCCTCTGTAGCGTAGCTCTGAGCAGCTCACAGTTCTGCTCCACCGTTCTAAAAATAGCTTGCACCGACAATTAAAGGTAACGAATCTACTGCTAAGACTATATGGATTATGGCAATGGACCAATTTGCCAAAATGTTGAACTACCCCTTTAAGTTAAAACAGAGGGATTTTTTAATAAAGCAGACAGGGTCACCAGAGTTTACCTGCAGGTCTGTGGGACTGTAATGTACGTTCACAAAAGTCTCTGATGCATTGAGCCAGAAGACGCCCAGAGTCCTGTCGGGTTTGTGAGCCACCAGCAGCGGCACGGAGCCGTAGAGGCCGCGGCGACTCTGCAGCTCGTAGGCGAAGACGTCCAGGTTGTAGAGCCGGTACGGTTCACCGTCTCTGTGAACAGAGAGCAGATCGTCAGACGACTCTCTCTCTGAAAACTGAAGGCTGCTGCTAACCAATGAGATCATGGTTTCATACTAAATCAATAATTCACTAATCAGTTCTCCAAAAGTTCTCCAAACCCTTCCTTGGCATGACGGTGAGTAGATGATTGGTGAATTCTTGATTTTGGGTGAAGTATCCCTTTAAATCTTAATCTTGGATTTGCACTGTAAGTCCTCTTAATTGTTTTAATACAAATCAATATTTCATGCTGCAAACTCATATTTTATGCTCCATTTTAGTCTAGTTTTTATATTTTTCTCTCTCTCTTTTTCCTGCACTTTCTTTTATTCTTTTATTTTTTTGCTTTTAATTGTATGTTTAATGTTTTCAATTTTTACTATTTTGGGTTTTATTTTAATTTTTTTAAATTGTATGTTTTTTTTTTCTTCCGTTTCCAACTCTTAGTGTTAAATGTTTTGTTTTTATGTAAAGCACATTGAGTTGCACCTTGGTATGAAATGCACTAAATACTCTAAATAACGCTGCCTTGCTATCAATGCACAAATCTGACAAATCACTGTGTGTGTGTGTGTGTGTGTGTGTGTGTGTGTGTGTGTGTGTGTGTGTGTGTGTGTGTGTGTGTGTGTGTGTGTGTGGACCTGGTGTCTCTGAGCTGCAGGCCGTCAGCGTGCTCTGGGAGACCGTACACGTGGCTGAAGCCGTGAAGAGAGACGTCCGCTCCAACGCTGCAGGGACCTGCAGAGACACAACAACAACAACTACAACTACTTTAATTCATATAATTCATTCATTTATCAGCAGAAACTGAATCTACAATCACAGTAAGAGTAAAGAAAATGTTCATCTTCGCTGCTGTGCACTGGGTTAAACGACTCTAGCAGGTAATTAGGATTTATTTATAGAAAGTTTATGGACTGAGGAGGATGTAATTTCCTTTTCATTAGTACAGTACTTGCACTAAGTACTTTGTGCTTTCTAGGAACTGTCTTGTGTGGTTAGACTTTTACACGAGTCCCTTTCTTCTTACATTATTAAAAAACTTGAAGTGTCGTCCCATTACAACACTGTGTGTAATTGGTTCTCCTTCTGAGTGGGGCTGCCTGGCTACAGTGTGTGTTTGTTTTTTATAAAGTGCAAACCATAAATCATCTCACCAAAAGAGCTATGCAACTATAATTATATATTCACATCACAAGTCAACAGAATAATAATAAAAATAAATAAAAAAAAGGACCGAAGTCGCTCCCACTCGGGGCTCTTGTTTCTTTTGAGTGTGTTTTTTTTTTAACAAGCTCAGACAATGAGACCTAACGCTGCTGCTGCTGCTGACACACTGACAAGAAGTCTGGCCTTTAAAATATTCAACAGCAGCCACAAACCATTAGCTTTGATATCCACAAAGTGCCTGAACGTCTCTCTCCACAATGAACTCGCGGGGTCGTCTTCTTCACGCTGTTGGAGGAACAAAGCAAAGGGACAATAGATATAAAGGCGATTAACTCCTTCATGTCTGAGTGATATCATACTGCAGCGAGAACAGTGTTGACGTTATCTCACCCCACCAGAGCCATGAGATGTGAAACTAAAAGAAGAGAGACACAGATACATTTTAATTATATTATATTATATTATATCATTCAACTTAAAGGAATAGTTCACCAAAAAATGAAATGCAGTCATTATTGACTCACCCTCATGCTGATGAATACTCCAGAGTAGTTTTTTATTCCTCAAAGTGCATCTGGAGACCCGGGAGGCCGGTTCATAGTCCAACGAAATCCCAAAACGTCCATAAAACTACACAAAAACCCTCTAATATTCCTCCACACTGCTCCTCCACTGCAATCCAAGTGTCCTGAAGGGATATAGTCCAGAGTTTACTCGAAACAACATAATTTATGACATTTTTACAGCCTAAACAGTCCTGTATTGCGCTCGCACCCCAGGCAAATTGAATACAGGACTGTTTAGGCTGTAAAAATGTCCTAAATGACGTCGTTTCGAGTAAACTATATCCCTTCAGGACACTTGGATTGCAGCGGACGAGCAGTAAGGAGGAATATTAGAGGGTTTTTGGGTAGTTTTATGGACTTTTTTGTGTCGGACTCTCATATAAAGTTCTCGTTGGACTATGAACCGGCCTCCCGGGTCTCCAGATGCACTTTGAGGAATAAAAAACTACTCTGGAGTATTCATCAGCATGAGGGTGAGTCAATCATGACTGGATTTCAATTTTTGGTGAACTATTCCTTTAGCTCAAATGTATTTATAGAACAACCAAATTAACAATTATATTACATGTTGTTGTAGTTTGAACCACTCTCCTGTGATCCTCACCTCGGTGGATGCTGCAGCGTCTCAAACCACAGTTTCCCTTTAGGATTGAACGTGACCACGACTTCGTCCTCACACAGGATCTCCACGCGGAAAGGAAAACGGCACACACGCACCTGATGTCGCCCCGACGACCAGGAGAGCGTGACGCAGTCCTCGGTCTGTGTCTCCACCCTGAACCTGAGGGACAAAAGTCAAAGACAAAATGCTGATGAAATACTGACAAACCAACATGAATTTGAAGTCATTTTACTGTTTGAATGTCTCAAAAAATAAGAAATAAAGGTGCAGTTTCTTTCTTAGCTTTTAAAACAAAGTCACATCTCCACCAAGAATGACTTCCAGGAATGAAAAAAAGCAACACATTTGTTAAATTTTAACTGAGAAGCCATTTAAATGACTTTGAAATAAGAGAAACTACAGATGGAGAGAAGAACTGACTTCATCCATAAATTATTTCTCAACATTTCAGGAGAGTCGCAGATGTGCAACAGAAAAAACACAAACACAAGCACGAAGCCTTTAATGCATCAAAGGAAGGAGAGAAATAAAGGATGTGTGGATTTGTTTAGTGCATTAAAGGGATGTATATATATATATATGTAAATGTTATTATAACAGAGCTCTTACTGTTCACACTGTGGCTCCACTGTTATCACATCTGGAACTCGGTAGCGTGTTTTAACGGGCTGGAGTTCATCAATCAGGATCCTCACAGAGTCGTGTTGACATGGCGACACAGAGAGAAGAAGTCTGGTCTGAGGAAAAGAGCAAAGACAGAGAATTAAAATATAATATAACAAGATAAATATGGTTGATTATGAAGGTGCAGGTTGCTTCAGAGCACCGGACATTACCCTCTGGATTAATTATAGGTTACTGTCTATTCTATTATTTCATTAGTGTCTTAATTTTTTCTTTCTCACCTTTTAAATTTGACTTAAATTTAAATTTGTTACCATAAATTAAGAGGTTCTGCATCACATCTCTTATTATCTACATCTGTATATGTATAAAGATATTTAAAAAAAGATGATTATAACACTAAATCTGAAAAACAAACATGATCTTCCTGTGGGATCTAACAAATCCTCTAATTATTAAGTTTAGCAGCACACATTTTTAAGACTTTCTGCCTAAATTATTTTAAATATTCTAGAATAAATCTCAATTTCAATCACTTTATTTGGCTGTGCAGCAATGTGGAGCTAAAAGAGCATGCAGCGTAACAGACGCAGAACATACTACACAGCACAAAATATAATACAACAATATGACTCAACAACCAATAGCGTAAATACAGAGAAGTAGCTACACTATTTATAAAGGGGGTTGAAAAGTGAAATGCTGTAGTGTTCAGACCTTGGTGTCGGGCTCCAACAGTTCAACGCGTGCACCTTTCTCTGTGAGCACCAGGGTGTCCAACAGGGCTCGGTGCTGCAAGGGTGGACTCTGCATCTGTCGTCTCCGAAATTAACATAAAAAATGAATATTAGCCTATTAAAAAGATAGGTCACCCAAAATTCAAATTTCACTCATTATCTACTCACCCTCATGTCGACTAAGGGCTGGGAGAAGTTTCAGAGTCCTCCGTGCCTTCTCTGAGTTACAGCGGGGCTCCATGCAGCACTGCATGTCCATATGACGGTTGCGAACGGAGCTCACTTTTCTTCGTCCAAAAAGACACACTAAAAAACATCCAAATACCTCCATACTGCTCGTCTGTAATGTCCCTCTTGTATTGAAGCCCCGACATGAGAAATTGTTCAGAAAAAAATTAAATAAGTCAGTGCAAATCTCGCGGGTTTTGCACTGACACCGGCAGAGCACTCAACTGAGACACTGGGAGCTTCTGCTACAAACAAGCTTAAAATATAGACTTATTTAATTTTTTTCGGAACAATTTCTCATGTTGGGACTTCGATACAAGAGGGACATTACAGACGAGCACTATGGAGGTATTTGGATGTTTTTTGGTGTGTCTTTTTGGATGAAGAAAAGTGAGCCCCATTCACAACCGTCATATGGACATGCAGTGCTGCACCGAGCCCCGCTGTAACTCCGAGAAGGCACAGAGGACTCTGAAACTTCTCCCAGCCCTTAGTCGACATGAGGGTGAGTAGATAATGAGTGAAATTTGAATTTTGGGTGAACCATCCCTTTAACATTGTTATGATGCAACACATATTTAAACATGATCCTGTGTAGAGCAAAGCACAGGTTGTGATTTGTTATCTATGTACCTACCTGTAGAAAGCAACATCACTACTGATCTTGAACTTTTTCTCTCCTTCATCATCTGGGACGACACTAAAGGAAGAAGCAGAGAGAAAACTAAATTATCTACAGGAACTTTGTAGATTTAAGGAGTTTGAAAACCCAATGTTATGTGTTAAAGTACCTGTTAACACCCACTGACAGATTTAACTACAGTACAAAAACACAGATGAGATTTCTTTCTTGCATTAATAAAATAAAATAAAAACAATATCATCAATTAAACATCATGCACAGACTGCAGGACAAGTTGAAACATGAATATCTGAGGCCTCCGTGTGAAAAGTCAAAGGTCAAACCCAGTGACAGTAAAACTTCACACCGCTGCTGCTGCACAGTGTCTGAAACAGACACGTTGTTTCTACCTGATAACGGGTTTGTTCACTTCCGCCATTTCGAGCTGACATAAACAAATTAAAGATAGAAATAAAAACAAACACCAGCCTCTCTCAGCGAGTCGTGGTTTTCTTATATTTACATAAACTACATGACTTCTCCACTCAGTCTCTTCCTGACACCGACAGGTCGGACTAATGTAGCGACAGCGACCACACACAGGATGTGATTACAGACTCAACACCACCTGCACATCCGGTCTGGATTTTCAAAGCAAAATCCCGAAATTAAAGCATACAAAATGTTAATAATATAATAATATAATGTAAAAGTTTATATTTCATTGAATTGTATAACTTTTTGATATAGCCTATTGTTTATAAAGTACATTTATATACAGCTCTGGAAAAAATTAACAGACCACTCCCAAAACGATCCGTTTCTCTGGTTTTTACTATTTATAGTATGTGTTTGAGTAAAATTAATTTCAATTGCTTTTGTTTTATTCTATCAACTACCGACAACATTTCTGTCAAAACTGAAAAAAAAAATTAGGGTTAGCTTTTATTGGCTAATGACTAAACTAGTCTAAATAACAAGAATATCAAGTCTTTTCAGACCTTGAATAATAATAATAATGCAAAGAAAACATGTTCATATTTATTCCTAAAGAAAACAGCAAGAATATAAGAGTTCATAAATCAGTTTTTGTGGGATAATGTCAATGTTTAATCCCAGCAGTGTTTTTTTTAATCATCTTCCTATAAAATCAGATGTGGTTCAGGTGATGACCTCATCAGTGTCTCATTAAGTAGAATGAGTTGTATTGGTATTTAAAAAAGAAAAGAAAAGAATGACTGTCATACATGTAGAGATGCTTTTAAGAAACATCTGTGAAAGTGGTCTCTCTTTTTTCCCCCCAGAACTGTATTAATTGTAGAGATTCTGGAGATTTGGAGGTTGTTGTAGTCCTTTAGGAAATCCTAACAGTCCTTTAACTGTATTTATTATACAGACTTCTTCATAAACTTAATTATTATATGACTTCTCATGTTGATTATTTTTCTATTCTATTTCAGTATCCCCTCTGTGTGAGGATAGTTAGGCTATCTTTATTGGGAGTAATATTTTCTTTAAAACCTCTTTATTGTTTGCCATTTATAAAAATAAAAAAAGATTCTCATTATTCATTGTTACTGTAAAAAATAAATAATAAATAGGGCCTACTACGATTTAAAAAAGTTTATAAATTAATCTTAACTGTATTAGACTTCTTCATAAACTTAATTATTGCATGACTTTTATGCCACTCATGTTGATTCTTTTTCTTCTTTTCATTATCTAAAGTTCCTTTTCTTGTTGCGTAGTATGGTTATTATTAATATCGTCATGGTTTCCTCTTATCATTTACTTTTCCTTTAAGTATTGTAAGTACCGGTATTTAATATTTCAGTACTATCCCCTCTGTGTGAGGATAATTATCTTTTATTGGGAGTAATATTTTCTTTAAAACCTCTTTATTGTTTGCCATTTATAAAATACAGTTATAAAACATTTTTACAGTAACAATGAATAATGAGAATCTTTTTTTTTTTTTACAATACATTTTTTTTTTTAATATAAATTCTTTATTGAGAAAGTACAAACATGAACAATACTGGCATTTTTCATGGTGCATAGTGTCAAGGGAATGCCAGGTGAACATCATTCAACATTAGTGCAACTCACAATAGGAACATACACATTAGTGCTTCAATAGAATACAATCAGAGCAGTTGAAATAAAATTAAAATAAACATCTCAAAATAAATAGTCAAAAATAAAATAAATATAAAATATAATAAAAATTGATGTCATAAGGGGGATTCAAATCAATTTTAGTTATTCATTTTCGTATAGTTTTTGTGCCTTTATTTCTGTTACAAGTTTTAGGGATTTCATGTACAAATTAAATTTATACATGAAGACTCATTATTCATTGTTACTGTAAAAAAAAATGGTTTATTCCGATTTAGTGCAGGCCATAATAATAGTCCACCACAGATGAAGAGCAGCAGCCGTGTAGGAACCACACCGACACACCGGAGCTCCGCCCTCTAGTGGCCGCAGCGGGGAACTACACCCGGAGAGGCAGCAGCAGCCCCGGCCCCGGAACTGGAGGCGGATACGGCAGCAGCTGATGTGACCTGGAGTAGATGCACAAATGAAGATGCCAGATGCACGTCCGTCATCATGTCTGCTGCTCTTCGCGTTAGTTTCGCAGCTCGGCAGGGCGGCGGAGGTCTCCGTCTGGAGCGTCATCAACTCGGTCAGTGTCGCACCTCCAACACGCGCCGTTTGTTCCGGTTCTTGCACCTTGTGTGTGTGTGTTTGTGTGTGTGAATGTGTGTGTGTGTCGTGCTAAATCTACCATGGCAGTAGCTGTTAGCCTGGGTAGGCTACTGCTGCTTTAGCCCTGATCTGATCTGCAGCCCTGCATGCATTGCTACCTGTCGGACCCAGAAAACCTTGTGACAGTATCAACATGCAAAACTAATCTACTGCTGGATTTTATTATAAAGCTGCAGCGCGATGTTATTTACAGCTCTGCAATTAAAAGAAGCGTTTCCTTCCTCCTCAGTCTGATGTAGCCTAAGATAAGAGAAGATTGGACCCGGTTATTGGCTCATGGAGTTCATCTGGACCGTGTTTATTCACAGTCTGTGATCTCTGTGACAGTAAAGGAACAATTAATTAATCAGGATATATAAAATAAAGAACAATTAACTGCTCAGTTTGATGTGGAAAATGAAAGTACAGCTCAGCCTAGTCTGAGTCATGTGACTGAGGTCAGGGTTGTACTGTAAATCTTCAGAGATGCATCACAAGTGTTTCCAAATGTGCTGAGCCTCTGCATGTGTGTTTGTATATAGGGACAATACAGTGTAATAGAAGGGTAATTGATCCTGTATGGAGGGAACACATAATGGCCAGCAGCTGTGTTTTTGTTCATTGCATCATTATTCAGTCAGAAGCCACGAGTTAAACTTGTATTTATTCATTATGCATTCATTGTGTCTTGTGTGCACTTCTAGTTGGCACTTTGCATGGTCACATCTCTGTTGAATGTGTTTTCTGGGTCCATTAATGCTGTATAGTGGATTTAATCTGTCATTTTAAGCGTCACAGGTTGCTTTTGTAATAAGAAATACATTTAATTAAAGCTTGACATCAGCTTTTTTGTTAAAATAAGGTTAGAAATATATTTAATAATTGTTTAAACTGCAGTTTGGACTAATTGGCTATTTAAAAAAGGCTGCTTTAACGTTATAAAATCAAGTCATCACTGTGAGATAGAAATGTTTGAAAAGGAGCCTGAGCAGCAGCTGAATTACAGTACAACTGAATCGTCTCTTTGTATTTTCAGACACAAGATGCCGTGTTTCGGAAAACACTGTACGCCAACACCACCATCTTCATGAAGTGTAAGCACCATTATACATTTACTTTTTTAATTTTGCCCACGTAAGATCCATTATTACACGGCCAATGGGGGCGCAAAACACAGACCAAGATGCAGTGTTGCATCATGGTTTGTTGAATGGAGGTAATTCTTTCTCTCTCTTTATCTTTCTCTCTCCAGTCCAGGGTGACCCAGCGTCATGTGAGAGGAACCTGGCGTTCAACATCAGCTGGTACCTGCGCTCCTCTGTTTGCTACAACGAGGTCTTCAACACACCAGTGAGTGTTGACTTTTGACTCTTTGTGTGTTTTTTTAGCCCTGAATGCAAACATCACATGGAGATAACTGTTGGTTGATATCAGACTCTTGAGTTTCAGCAGCGTTACACACACATAACACACACTTGAACATAACGCACATGCTGCTAAATTTAATTAACATGCTTTTTTTTTTAAATTAGAGATCCTAGGAGATATTTGAGTTTTACAAAATAGCTAAATTAAAGGAAAATGCAGAATAAATGTTATATTTATTAAAAAAAAAAAAAAAAAAGTCAGCCGAGGTCAGTGCCATGTTTTCATATAACTCTGTTGTGTTTACCTCTTACATCATACTTTATCTCCAATGGCGCATAATGATTAAGCTCGTTCACTCATTGTGAATGATAAGGAGGAATCTCTGTGATCCCCCTACAGAAAAAGCCCCCCCCCAAATAATGCAATTTTTTTTTAAACAATATTTTTATTGAAATTTCAACTGCATTTCAAACTCAACATTAAATGTACAAACCTTTTCACCCATATCCCCTCGAACAGACAAAAAAATAAAATAAAAAAGCAAATGGACAGTGACATCAGATGTAAGACTAAAGGAGTAAAATAAATAAATAAATAAATAAATAAATAAGAATAAAATGGGACTAAATAAATAAAATACAATTAAATTAAAATTAAATAAAATAAAAGGCAGGATCATTTCATAACCTGTTATTCAGACAGTGTTTTCTGTTTCATTGGTCAGGAATGACATAAATGATTCCCAAATACAAGCAAACTCCTCCTGTTTGCAAATTGTTAATTTTAATAGTTGGTCTCTCGTATTGAATTTGAAGCTGTGCATTTGATTCATTGTTTTTTCTGCAGAAAAGTCAAATTTATTTACATCTTCAAACATTCAAGCACATTTTTTGCTCTTGAAAACGTCAGTGTTTTCACCTCTGCACTGTGTTTTTAGCTTCAGCAGCCTGTCAGTCAGTCAGTCAGTCAGTCAGTCAGTGAGAGCAGCTGCTGTGTCGCTTCTCAACTTCATTTATTTTTTCCTCCATGACCTCCGTCTTCGGCTCTTTGTCCAGAAGCGTCCGTCTCTCAGACTCAAACTCAGCTGCTGCTTTGACTTTGACGAGCTTCACCTTGTCACCGTCGGCCTCGAAGCAGCGGGTCAGGAAAGCGAGGGCGTATCCAGGTCACCTGTGGCCCCATCAGAGTTTTTTTTATTTTTTTTATTTATTCATTCAGACTTGTTTTTGAAATGTCAGTGTCTCCTCTGAAGCAGGTTAACGCTGCGAGATGAGATGAGAGCAGCTGACGTCGTTTTCTCCTTTGTTCCTCGCTATCTGGCAGATGTCAGAAAGACAACGAGGAAGTCCTGAGCAAAGCAAAACAAAACAAAAAAATATATAAATGTGTATACATAGCAACAGAGTTTAAAATGTTTTAGTCAGAGCCAAGTGTTTTGCCTTATCATTCAAACATCTGCTCGTGGCCACTGACAAGTTAATGTGTGGCCCAGATGTGCAGCTTTGACCATAAATCTGCAGCAAAGTGATCCACATGTGACAGTGGGAGTTATGCTACTGCTCTCTCTGTTTATTTCACTGTTTTTATCACCACCAGCGCTGTTTTGTTGAAGTGTTTGTTTCTTTTCTTCCCCGTCACATGCTCATCAGCTGTGTTTATTATAGATAAACTCACTCATGTCTTATTGTTTTCTCTTCTTTCCGTGTTTGAAAGGCTGAAAGTGTTATTTTCAAGCACTCTTCATTTCTCCTCATGCAGTCGTTTGCAACTTCATGCACACATCACTACGTACTTGTTGAATGTAGCTTTCACTCACAGCAGCAGAGTTTAGATTTTATGTCAGTAAAATGAATTTCTTTTTTCAAACTGCTTCCATATGCGATTTTTTTATATTCAGTATGAATTCTCTTTTCAATATGAAGCATTCAGAGATTTCTAGCAAAACTGTGCATCTTTGCATTTATATATATACACATACAGGTGCATCTCAATAAATTAGAAATTAGTTTATTTATGTCAGTAATTCAATTCAAAAAGTGAAACTAATACATTATATAGATCCATTGCACACAGAAATAACATTGAATGTCTTTATTCATTTAATTTCTTTTAATTGTAATGATTATGGCTTACATTTAATGACTACGTAAAATACAGTATCTCAAAGAATATATTGAATATTTACATAAAAGACCAATTTAAAAAAGCATTTTTAATTTGGATATGTTGGCCTTCTGAAAAGTATGTCCACATCTATATGCACTCAGTACTTGGTTTGGACTTTTTGACTTGAACTACTGGAAATGGAATTTTCCATGATATCCTAATTTATTGAGATGCACCTGTATATGATGTACACGAAAATCATTATAACTTTGAGAATTAACTTGTTTAACATAGTTTAAATAACTTTCACTGCCTTTTTTTCTGCAGGACAGCAAAGCAAAGAACATGTTTGGTATGGACCACATGCTGAAGGACGGCTGGAGCGGCTTCTACAGTCAGGGATACATTTACTTTGAAAACTGCTCCTCGCTCTTCTTACCAAAGGTTTGATATGGACACAACGTAAACACAGTGTGCAGCAGTTTTCTAATTAAACATATTAATTAAATACCTGTATTTTTAAGGCACATTGAAAAACATTTCAATTATCTTACTGCATACATTATAAACCTATGTGCATGTTCCTTCTCCTCTCTGCAGGTGTATTATTCTGACTTCAGCCCGTATCAGCCTCTCACCAGCCCAAAGGTGAGTCACTGAACAAGCTGATGAATAGTTTACAAAGGGATTTTTGCATGTGTGAATCTATATTTACTTTATTTTACAATGTCAAATCATCAGTCTGTGCTGTCTGTTCATGTTAGTGCTATTTCCTGTTTGTTGTTTTCAGAGTGAGCCATCGAATCAGAGCCTTTATTGGCCCGACAAGCCGGTAAGATGTGGAGTTATTCATTGAAAACAGTGTCATTTCTCAACTGTGTGGTGTCCAGTGGAGGTTAAACTTTTATTTATTCATTTTTTTGCAGGATATCAGTGCAGTGGCCAAAGCCTGGGAGGACAGTCCCTATCTGTTCATCGTCAAAGTGCAGCCTCTGTTTCGAGGACTTGAAGATGAAGACTTTGGACCGGAGCAGCTCAACTTTGCTTTTACGAGTGAGAAGCAGCATCGTTCATTTATTTTACATCAAGCAGCTTCAAGCTAACCACTGAGATTTTATAACAAGTGTCAGCAGAGGTGATTTATTTAATGTTTTCTTTCCCCAGTGAAAGTTGAGATGAAGGGACCACATGACTACTCCTCTCCTGCTGACTGGCCTCACATGATGGTATGTACGGTTAGAAATGTGTCGGCATTAAATCTGAAACAGAAATAATTTGGCTGCTGTTATTTGGCCACATTATTGTAGTTTTACATGCTGTTTTTTTATATATATACAACTAGTGACATGAGAATAAAGGCTTCAGAAACAAGTACATTAGACTTTGGGTTGACATAAGTCAAAGTTTCAAAGTTTCACAGCCTTAAAGGGATAGTTCAACATTTTGGCAAATTGGTCCATTGCCATAATCCCTATAGTCATAGCAGTAGGTTTGTTACCTTTAATTGTCGGTGCAAGCTATTTTTAGAACGGCGGAGCAGAGCCGTGAGCTGCTCAGAGCTACGCTATGGAGGCTAAAGGGATTTCTTGGTTTCCCTCATCAAACTCATCAAATATACAATCCAACAACTCCAAAACGCTCTGGTGGACAAGTTGTGACCTGCACATTCACCACGCTATGAGATAATAACAGAACGTTACCAGACAGAGTTGTTTTAGAGGTAAATACAGAGACTGCTTGCTGAAAAACTGTCCCTGAAGGCAACGTGCATCAGCGGTTTTGCATGAATTTACCTCTAAAACAACTCTGTCTGGTAACATTCTGTTATTATCTCATAGCGTGGTGAATGTGCAGGTCACAACTTGTCCACCAGAGCGTTTTGGAGTTGTTGGATTGTATATTTGATGAGTTTGATGAGGGAAACCAAGAAATCCCATTAGCCTCCGTAGCTTGCGGCTCTGCTCCGCCGTTCTAAAAACAGCTTGCACCGACAAATAAAGGTAACGAACCTACTGCTACGACTATAGGGATTATGGCAATGGACCAATTTGCCAAAATGTTGAACTATCCCTTTAAGAGGAAAATATCAGTGTAGGTTTTCAGAAGTGAAAGTCGAACACAGAGCAGCTGACCTCTTCTCTTCTCTTTCCTCTGCCCGTCACAGTTCTTCATGGTCATGTGCATCGTGTACGTGCTGTTCGGCGCCCTCTGGCTCTTCTGGTGCGCCTGCTACTGGAGGGATCTGCTGCGCATCCAGTTCTGGATCGGCGCCGTCATCATCCTGGGCATGCTGGAGAAAGCCGTGTTTTACTCGGAGTACCAGAGCATCCGCTACAAAGGAGACTACGGTGGGTGGAATTATAGACGTTTCTCATTTGTTCGTTTTTTTTTTATTTCTGCTTATTAATTTTATCTGTTGTATGATCATTATTCTCACAGTTCAAGGTGCTGTGATTTTCGCTGAGCTGCTCTCCGCGCTCAAAAGATCCTTAGCCCGAATCCTGGTCCTCATCGTCAGCCTCGGCTATGGCATCGTCAAGTAAGTTTGAAAAACATACACGCACATCTTTTTAGTCCTGCTAATACTCTATACACTTGTGTTAGTAAAAGTCAACGGTGTCTTCCAGGCCCAGGTTGGGTACCACTGTGCACCGGCTGGCAGCTGTCGGGCTCCTCTACCTGCTCTTCTCCTCTGTGGAGGGAGTGCTGAGAGTGACGGGCGTAAGTGTCGACAGCCTTTATCCTCAGTATTTGTTTTGACACAGTGACAATCCAGACAACTAATAGTGACACACAGATGCTTTTAACCCATATCCATCCATAATGTCATACAAATGCATGTCATTAAAGTTATACTCCTGACATTTTACTCCACGCTGACAGACTGATAGCTTTAATAATAATAACCCACAAACACCAGTTTATCAGCTACACTGTCAGAAATGCGACAGAGGAGCAGCTGCTGTAACTGTTTGCAGAGCAGCAAGAGAAACGCACAATGTTTTGAAGGGATAGCTTGTCGCCTGCAAAACTTAGATAGATAGATAGATAGATAGATAGATAGATAGATAGATAGATAGATAGATAGATAGATACAGATAGATAGATACAGATAGATAGATACAGATAGATAGGCAAGGCAAGGCAAGGCATCTTTATTTATATAGCGCATTTCATACCAAGGCAACTCAATGTGCTTTACATAAAGACAAAACATTAAAAAAAAGAAGCATAAGACAGAATAAAAACAAACAAAACACTAAAAACAGAGTTAAAAGCAAGAGCAAATAAAAGTAAAAGAAAAGAAAATAGATAAAGTTTTAAGTTCTCAGCTATAAGCACGTGAAAAGAGAAATGTTTTTAACCTGGATTTAAAAGTGCTTACAGTTGGGGCTGATTTCAGTTCTGCTGGTAGTTTGTTCCAGTTGTGTGCAGCATAACAGCTAAATGCTGCTTCACCATGTCTGGTCTGAACTCTGAGCTCCACTATTTGACCTGAGTCAGTAGATCTCAGAGCTCTACTGGGTTTATACTCTACTAACAT